>NC_080043.1:53605021-53936925 GCF_012489685.1 Lotus japonicus | reverse complement strand
GGTTCCCTGGGCGAGGGACCCTGGGGTCTCGCCCAGTCCACTATCTATTTAAGGAAATTACTAATCGAAATTATTTATTTATTTCCTTCAATTTCCTTATATAAACCACTTAATTATATTAATTTGTAGTCAACTCATAAAATACATTAAATGCTATATTGAATAAATTCTATATTCGTTTTTTTAAACCCCATTTAAATTAATTAATTACATTTTAATGCATTAACAATTTATTTAAGAAAATTATTATTCGAAATTCTTTGATTAATTCCTTCAAATTCCTTATATAAATAAATTAATGACATGAATCGCGTTTTCTTTGTTTTAAAAAAAAAAATCCATTTTTAAAATGAAAAAAAAAACATTTTAAATAATTAATTACTTATTAAATTCAAAAGCTATCTATTTAAGGAAATTACTATTCAAAATTAATTATTAATTTCCTTCAATTTCCTTAATAAACCACTTAATGATATAGCATTTACAATTATGTTCCTGTTTTTTTTATGTGGATTTCATTTTGACCATACGTGGTCTAGATTTAATTTTCTTTGTTGACCTATATCATTATCGTTGTTTTGAAGTTTGTTTGCCATATGTGGTCTAAACTTAATATCCATTTTTCTTGGTCTAATTGCCTATTTTGATGCCTTTGCATGGCAATTAGTTCTTTCAATAAATTATTCGGATTATGGAATTCACAAGTATTTCTGAGTTCGATTTCAATTTACTATGTTTGATGAAGAATACCTTCCAAAAAACATTAGATTTAATTTAGTGTTCAATATATAAAAATCATTGATGAAAACCATTTTTTAAAAATATTCCAAATTTAATTATCCAATTTGGTGAGTCTGATTTGAAGGAGAAAATTAAAGTTAGATAATTGCATTTCCTTTCTAAAAAAAAACTCATAAAAAGGTTTTAATATTCTGAAAATAAATTGATAGCTTAAAATCCACAAATTAAGGACCTAATATGTATATATATTTTTTTGAAAACTGAACAAAGCTTCCATTAATAAGGGTAATAAGCCATGGGAACAACCTCTCCCAAGTGTGGGCCTAACTCATATCAGTAGTAGAGCTTAAGCAACCACGACTAGCACCTAGTCTAACCAACAACCCAAGTGTTTTAAAGCCCAATTACGGTGGCAAAAGAAAACCCATACAATTCACAAACAAAATTAAAGTTATCTTATGGCATAACACCAGCACCTGCGTCCTCATCACGAAGAACTGTCATTTCGCTGGTATCCCCAATGCAAACCCAAAGTGGCGTAGTTCTAATGCACCCTTTATTGGCAAGGAGGTCTGCTTCTACATTGCTTTCCCTGAAGATATGTCTAACTTCAACACAGTTTACCTCATGTATCAAGAAATCCATGTAATTCATTTAGGAGTCTCCACGGCCTCTTCTCCTTTAATGCAACCCAGCTCACCGCGACGGATGAATCGCTTTCAATTATGATTTTTCTGAAGAGAAATTCTTGGCAAAAGATGAGAGCATTTAGAATGGCCCTTACCTCTGCTTCGAAAGCCCATCCATGCCCTGAATTCAGAGAAAAAAAATCCCAATATTCTTCTGTTTTCGTTCCATAGAATCCCCCCTATGCCACTTGGCCCCGGGTTCCCTTTGGATGCGTCGTCAACATTGCATTTCAGCAGACCTGCAGTGGGGGGGGGGCACCAAGCCCATGATCTAGGAGGTTTAGGTTTCGGGGCCAATCGAATATCCACGATGTTCTGAGTAATGTGGAAGGTGTCAAAGGGACAGTCTTTCCAAGTGCTCTTGATCCACCACGCAACCTTCAGCATGTGAGAATCCCACACTTCATTTAGGTTCATCTCCTTACCTTTGAAGATCAGTGCATTTCTAGTTGTCCAAACTGACCAGACAATAGAGAAAGGAATGAGTTCCCAGATTTTATGATCTCATGTGCCAACATCTTTAGGGAATTAGGCATGACCCAACAAATTTTCTCCCTTGCCAACGTATTGTACCATAGTAAGTAGATCTTTGGGCATAATACAAAAAGATGGTCCCCTGTTTCAAGATGAGCCCTGCACAATTCACATTGGCCCTCCAAAGGTCCCAATATTCCCCTTTTTATGAGATTTTGTTTTGAAGCAATCTTATCATGACATGCTTGCCAAAACAACAAGTTTACCTTGGGGGGCACCACTTTAGTAGCTTGTTCTGACCCTATGAATTCTGCCTCGATATTCAGCTTCTCTTCTGCCCATTTACATAGGTCTTTCACAGTAAAATAGCCATTTGGATTTAAGCACCATATCAACGAGTCCTTTTCATTTTCAGTTGGAAAAACCATGTTAATAGTTGCCTCAAACTCAGCATAGACTTCGAGTTCCCAGTCAAAGAATTGGCGTCTAAAATCAAGATCCCATCTCCATTTTCCTCTCACAAACAACCCCATATCTGCCACTGTTCCAGTTTTCTGATTATTCATTGCATATATTCGTGGAAATCTTTGATAAAGAGGTACAAGATCAGCCCATGGGTCTAACCAAAAACGTGTGTTCAAGCCATTGCCAACTCTGCATATTACGTTTTCCTTCCACCCTTTTGTAATCATTGAGTCTTCTTTTAGCACACCAACAATATCACGCATCATCATGGACCAGTTTCCAGCTTCAGACATAACAAGATGAAGCAATAGATTCCTACTATTTAAAAGGTATTTGGCAGCAATTACCTTTCTCCATAAGCATTCTGTCTCCACACCGTATTTCCATGCCCATTTGATCAAGAGAGCCTTGTTTTTCCACCCAATGTATCCAAGGTCCAAGCCCCCCAACGCTTTAGCTTTGCAGATCAACTCCCAGGGTATCCAAGATATTTTTCTCTCTACCCCCCCCCCCACCCCATAGGAAAGCCCGGTATATTTTTTCAATTTCTCCAATCACACTTGTCGGAGCTTTAAATAAAGTCATCCAGAAGATTGGTATTGATTTTAATGCCGCTCTCAAGAGCACAAGCCTCCCACTAAGTGACATGTATTTAGAATTGTATGATCTCCCCTTTCTCCTCAAATTTTCCAGCATTGGCTCCCAAAAAGACACTCTTCGTGGATTCCCACCCAGAGGAGCCCCAAGATATGTAATTGGTAAGTTACCCACTGCCCAACCATACACTTGTGCTGCACTCTCAACTGTTTCAGCCTCCATATTGCACCCTATGAGCACAGATTTTCCCAGGTTCAGTTTTAATCCCGAAGCGTACAAGAAGGCAAATAGTGTGTAACATAGCCTCTCAAGCTGCTCGTTATCATTCTCGCAAAACAGAAGCGTGTCGTCCGCAAATTGGAGGTGGTTCAATGCCACACCATCTCCAATATGAACCCCACTAAATAGCCTCTCTCCCAGTAGCTGATTAAGCATGCTCGATAGTCCACATACACAAATATTAAAGAGGAGTGGTGATAATGGGTCACCCTGTCGGAGACCCTTTTCAATAGCGAAAAAATCCGAAGGGGAGCCATTTACTAGGATAGCAATCGAGGCAGTTGTGACACACCCTTTTATCCAACTCAGCCACTTTTGCCCGAAGTTCATTTCTTCCATGGTATCTAACAGGAACTTCCATTCCACGCTGTCATAAGCCTTGGCGAAATCCAATTTGAGGAGGAATCCACCACCCTCTCTTTTTTGCAAAAAATTAGCCACCTCCGATGCAAGAAGGATGCACTCCGAGATTTGTCTACCTCGTGTGAAAGCAAATTGATTTTCAGTAATCACCTTAGGCATGACCTTTTGTAATCTACCCGCCAAAACCTTGGAGATCAATTTATACACACTTCCGATCAGACTTATGGGCCGGAAATCTGAAACTTCTTGAGGAGATTGGGACTTAGGGATTAAGGCAATGAATGCAGCGTTTAGACCTTTCACTAGTTTCCCCGAGCCATGGAATTCAACGAAAGCTTTGCTTATGTCTTCTTTGATTAAGGTCCAGAAATGCTTAAAGAATCCCATATTAAACCCATCAGGCCCTGGAGCTTTATTCCCATCACAAGTCTTCACCACCTCCCAAATTTCAGCTTCTGTGAATTCAGCTTCCAATTCAGCGTTCTCCCTCACGGAAATCTTGGGAAGGTTGTGGCATTTCAGTTTGGGCCTCGTCATCTCCTCTCGAGTGAAAAAGGATTTAAAGTGTTTAAATATTCTCCTTACATAATTAATTATTATTCTTTATTACCGAATAAATATAAAAAAGGAAATGATGACCTATATGAGGTTCAAATTTAATGCATTATATTTTCTTGCATTAATTTAAAAAAGGAAAATGATTGATTATTCTTTGCCTAAATCAACTTTAAATCAGGGGAAAAACTTTGGGCATTAATGTTTGATTGATTCCAAGTTCAAAATAAAAGAATTTCGTTATTCAATGTGAGATTTTTGATAAATAATCACTATTTCCTCAATGAGATACAAATTTTCGTTTTTTTTTAATATTTTATAAAAAAACTGAATTAATATATTTTTTTATTCAAAATCAAATATCACTATTATTTGTTTCAAGTTAAACAAAAATCGGAAAAAATCTATATTAGAGCTTCACTAAGGAAAATGAATGTGTCAAGTTAAAAAAAAAAGTTTCATACCTGAGTATGACGTTAAAAATATATAGTCAATATCTTACTTAAATTTTTTTTTGACAACATATTGAGTGTTGGGATAAAATCTACATTATTAACTTAAATAAGGAAATTAAATTAAATGAGAAATATTGAGTTTTCTTTTTCATTTTGAGAAAGGAAATGCATTTACTTAACATTAATTTTTTCCAACAAATCAGACTCACCAAATTTTGATAACCAAATTTGAAATCTTTTAAAAAATGGTAGTATTTTTAACGTAATCAATCATTTCCCATTCAATAAACATAATCACCTTAATTATCATTTAACATAAATTGGTTAATTTTTTTATAAAAAAATATTTACTATTGGGTTAAATCAGAAAATTAAATTAAATAAGGAAATTAAATTAAATGACGAAATTAAATTAAATAAGGAAATCAAATTAAATTAAATTAAATTTTCTTTTTTAAATAACGAAATTAAAATAAATAAGGAAATTAAATTAAATACGGAAATTAATTATAAATTTGCGGATTTTAATTATAAATTTTTATTTATTATTTGATATTACTTTGGATGTTTTCAATTAGCCTTTCTTTACTATAAACTAGCGATTTTACCTCGTGCGTTGCACGGCGAAATTTGATCTTATTATTTAGGCACGTATTAATAAATTAAGATATGAAAAAAATGAGTATTCAATCAAACAAAATCACAATGAGTGTCACACAACTTGCAAAATTTGACAAAAACTTCATACATATTTAATCCTACATATTTTTAAAATTATGAAAAATATACATAAATTAGATGAAAAATTGTTCCCGAAAATTAGCAAAAGTGGTACTCCCTCCGTTCCTAATTATAAGACCTATTTTCAAAATTTTCATGTTCGTAAATATAAACCTCTTACAATAATCTAGCAAAAAATTTTTTACTCTTCCATATTTACCCCTCACATTAATTGTATGTTTTCAATTCCAAAGTTACCACCTACCATTAATTACTACTAATCCAACTAACTATGACTTTTGGTATAAATGCAATGACTATTAGTGAGAGAAAATGACAAAGGATAAAAAGGGAAGAATATAAGCATTTTTTAAAAACCAATGCACTAATTAATCACATTAAGTGCTTTCTTAATAAGCGCAATTTTTTGAAATAGGTCTTATATTTAGGAACGGAGGGAGTAATAGAAAAGAGACATAAGAGTTGGAGTGGAATGAAGAGTTAGAAAAAATTATTAGTTTTACATGAAATTTTTTATGTAAAATGTTTTCTCTGTGTAAGTTTTTTACCATGTAATATAAACAAAAACACACACACACATATATATATATATATATGTAATAGTGTTTTCAAATCATATTTTCACTCTCAATTTATCATACCATTACTTATATTTACTCTTAGTTTTTTTAAAAATACTTAAGTAATATGAAAAATAATTTTGATAATCACACAAAATTTTGCAAGTTGTGTGACACTCATTGTGATTTTGTTTGGTTGAATGCTCATTTTTTTCATATTTATGTGCCTAAATATTGAGATCAATATTCGTCGTGCAACGCACGGGGTAAAAACGCTAGTCTAAGTTTAAACAAGGACCAGTCACCTCTTTAAAACGATTCTCATAAAGAAATTCTTCACCTCTATCTTGATATCTGCTGGATTTTCCTCCCATATACCCTCCACCATGAGACCCAGTAAAGTATTTGTTCTCCTACGCTAGTTCACACATGAGTGAAAGAATTTGGAGTTTCTATCCCCTTCTTTGATCCATCTTGAGCGAACTTTCTGACAAAGGATCAATTCATTAATTCTGGACACCTTCCACAACTCCCCAATCAGCTCCTAACTTTTGCCACATCCCTCCTCTATTAATCCAACATCCTCATTTTTCTTATCCAACCTAGCAATTTCCACTACAATGACTTCCTTTTTCTTCTTAGCATCGCCAAAAACCTCTTTGTTCCAAGTACGGATTTTTGATCTCAGAACCTTCAACTTTTCCTTTACCACATAAGCTCCCCAACCATGTATATGGGTTTCCTCCCACGTTTTTTCCACCACCTCCTTAAAACTAGGATCCAACAACTAGCAATTCAGGGTTCGAAAAGGTTTTGGACCCCAATCCTTAGTCGAACAACATCTCAAAAGCAAAGGACAATGATGTGAGACCCAAGTTTTTTTTTTTTTTTGAAAAGAGAATAATATAAAAATGATAGATAGCATGAGAACAACCTTCTCAAGTAGGGAAAAGAGGGCCAACTAGCCAAGGACACAAAACATATAGGGAAATGCAAGGAAGATAAAAACAAACTGACCAAGAGTAAAAGAAAATAACAAGAACAGGAAACAGTGCAGTGCAGGCACAAGGAAAGATCAGCCAATCTCAAAATAAATGGCATGAGCACCAAATTTTTACTCTAAACTCAAGGCCAAAACGAAAGAGAATAAACAGGTCCCTTTAGCCAAGGAGAAATCAGCATAAAACCCCAATGAATATCATTAGCATCGCTCAGCATCAGCACAGAAGTTAATAGAGATTTTCCTCAGCTTTTAGCCTTAAATACCATGTGCCTTTGTAGTTGTCAATGACCAATCCAGCCACCTGGTAAAGACATTACCTTGGGATATTTTCACAGCACTAGCAGAGAGGTTTGCCTATATTACAACCTGTTTTTTCGTTGAAAATGAAAGATAGGATAGAGAGATAAACACGTCTGATAACATGGTTAAACAGGTGCAGGGACAGCAGCTGCAGGCAGAGAGAGAAAACACGCGGGCAAACCCGGGAAGACACAAAGAGCCATCCAAATCATAGGGGAAAAGAGTGAATTACACCTGAATTATAAATTGGCAGCGAAGCCCATATAGGAGATTGTCTAAAACATCCGGTTTTGGCCAGATAATCAGCAAGACAGTTTGACTCTCTGAAAATATGATTGATCCCCAAGTTTTTAAGCTTAGAATAAATTGATGAAATTTCTATTCACGATTATGTTCAATGTAACGTGAAGGAAACCTGAATAAGTGTTTATCAAATGTAATAAATTTATGAAGGAGAAAGTTCAGGAAAAGACTAAGGATAACTTTAGAATCGATATAAGTTATAGCGCGAGTCTCATTCGCTTATTCCTAGGGAAAGAGCGTTAGTAAACGACTAATTTACTCTTAAGGCATTGTAGAAACCAATTTCAAAAATTTTCAGAGGAATATAAGAATTTCTCTTATTACTTTCCATGACAAGCGTTTCGATACGAAACCCTGGAATGTACGAACGTCCGATACTAATTCTCGAAGGTTTGCCGAAACTAAATCCCTGATAGCTCAAGAACCTTAAAATGAGCTGTCGATGAAGACTTTTTCTATTCGGAGCTTCAAACGAAGATTCCACACGCGTTCACCTATTTCCTTCGATGTTTCTAATCTTTCTTCAGAAGGAAGTTTTCTCATCCGACATCATCTGCAAAAAGTAGTTTTTCGGGTTAAATCGACCCACACCGACTTTAGATCGTTTGCTTTAATTCCAAGAAACCTGTTTTGAGTTCTGGAATTCTGTCGCCAGAATCTATCTTAGAATTATCAGAGGAACGCGCAGGAAAAATCGGAATCGCGAAATTTTGATTTTCCCGCATTTTCCCTCACCTATAAATTGGTGAGAAATCAAAATTTCTTCACCACCATCACCACCAAACCCGCGAGCAAGAGGAGAAGGAGGGAGAAGAATATTTTCGCCGTTTCTTGCCTGATCGTCGCACTGACAGTTGCTACGCGTAGACCTTGAGGTATTGATGCTATTCCTTACCTCTGATCGTAAATTCTGTCGCTTTTCTCTATGTCTTTCTGTGCTCAAAGTTTCGAGCTTTTTGCAAAACTGTCCGAATAACTTCATTTCAGGGTCTAAACTTATTCCCTACTAACCCAAGAGTACTTCTAGTGGATTACATTTCGCCGAATCATCGCAGAGCTTCGATTCTGCTCAAATACCCATTTTCTGACTAAAGTTTCGCCCTTTGGACTGAAAACTCTCGACTGAGCTTAGCGCCAGTAGGATTAGTTGTCATAAACGTCGTTGGTGACGTCCCCATCCAATTTGTTTTTCAAAATTCCAATTTTGAATTTCCGAGCTAAAAACACTGACCAAAATACCCCTGCTTCAGTTTTCGATCCGATAATTTTTCCGAGCTTTAATTCGCCTTAGTTACGACTAATGATAACCTAGGAATCAAGTTTGATCGAAGAAAAAGCGCCGGAACACATTTTCATGTGTAGTGGCCGAGAGCACCTTAAGGGGGGGAGGAAAATTTCTCTTTTTCGAAAACTCGTCTTATCGCGTTAGGTTATCGTACTTTGGAGTTTATAATGCTTCGTATAGATTAGTAATTATTGTTTGCTGAGTTTCTGACTTGTTGTGATTGAATTCTGTGATTTCGCTCTAAGGTTCGTTTGGAGAATTCCGCGGAGCGGCTTAGAGGATCGTGGAGGAACCCTGCAGGAACGCACTAGAGGAACTAGAGGTGAGGGCTACTCACTGAATACTAGCTAATGCTTTAGGTGTCGACGAATTTGACTTGATTTATTGTTTATGCACTTGATTGTGATTGACTGGGAAATGTTTTCTGGAGACTTCGGCCGAGTGAACTAATTGAGACGTGTATCTCCGTTTTCTAAAGCTTCGGCCGACATTGTTGATTATTTATCGCTTTGATTGTTGTTGATTGATTCACATGCTATGTGCTAAATGGTTAATCTTAGGATGTATTGATATATGTGCCATGATTGTTGTAAGGCTCGAGTTTTTAAGTTTATGCTAAGTGAATAAACTTCTTATTCACGATTAGGGTTGATGTAATGTGAAGGGAAACCTGAACGAAAGTTTATTAAATGAAATATATTTATGAAGGAGAAAGTTCAGGAAAAGTTCAAGGATTGCATTATGATCGATAAAAGTTATAGCACGAACGTTTTACGCTTAAACCTAGGTCAGAAACCCTAGTATATAGCTAATTTTCACTTTTAGGCACGATGGCAGTTAATTCCAAAAATCTTCAGAGAAATGTTAGAACTTCTCTTTTTCCATATATCACAATCGTTTCGAGGCGAAACTCTAGGATCTACGAACGTCCGATTCCAATCATCGGAAGTCTGCCGAAACCGAATCCCTGGTATTTCAAAACCCTAGAATTTCTCGACAATGAAGACTTTATCTATTCAGAGCTTCAAATGAATATTCTACACGCGTATACCCATTTCTCTTGATGATTTCAATCTTTCTTCCGAAGGAAGTTTTCTATTCCGACATTCGATGCAAAAAGCAACTTATCGGGTAAAATAGTTTTATACCGACTATGCATTAGTTGCCAAAAATACAAGGAGACCTCTTTATAGTTTTGGAATTCTTTCGCCAAAACATATCTATTAATTCACGGAGAATGACGCCGGAAAAATCAGATTCGCGAAACTTTCATTTTCCCGCGAATTTCCAACCTTTATATATAGCAAAGAAAGGAAGAAAAACACAAATTCTCCTCCATTTTCTCTCCCAAAACCGCGGCCAAGAACAAGGAAGAAGGAAGAAGAGTTTTTCTTCATCGTTTGCTTGATCGTCGATCAATCAGTTGCTACTTCAAGGCTTCGAGGTATAGTCGCTAATCCTTACCTCTGATCTCTTTTTCCATAGCTTTTCTGTAGAGTTTTCTGAGCGGATAGTTTATGGGTTTTTGCAAAACTATCCTGAATCTTTCATTTCTGATTCTAAACCTCTTCTTTATGTGCCCAAGATCACTTCTGCCGGGTTAGATTTTCCGTTATGTCGACGGAATTCCGCCGGAATCAATTTGAACCTAAAATACCCATTTTTGGAGTTTTTTGTGTTAAGCTTCAACCTTTAGGCTGAAAACTATCGCCTTAGCTTAGTGCTAGTAGGATTAGTTGTCATAAACGTCGTTGGTGACGTCCCTGCAAAATTTTATTTTTGGGATTTCAGTTTTGAAAATCCTAAGTTAAAAATCATGACCAAAATACCCCTGCGACAGTTTTTGATCCGATAATTTTTCCGAGTTCAGAATACCCTTAGTTACGGCTTATGAAAGCATAGGAACCAAGTTTGATCGAAGAAAAATCGAACCCCACAATTAACCAAAGTGGCCGAGCCCTATAGGGGGGGAGGAGGAAAATTTCCTTTTCCGAAAACTTGTCCTTTCGCGCTAGATTATCGTACCTCGGAGTATGTATTGCTTCGTGTAACCTTAGTAAGTATTGATAGTTTAGTTTCCGATAGATTCTGATAGTATTTCTGTGGTTTTGCTCTAAAGGTGATTTTGAGGAATTCCCTGAGGAACAAGGCTTTGTTGGTGAGGAAGCGTTAGACGATCATTCTGGAGAACCTTCAGGTGAGGGCTTCTCACTGAATCTCTAGTTAATGCTTAGGGTCGATGTTTCGACATTGTTTACTGTTTATGCACTGGAATTGTGTGTGATTGGAAAATGTTTTCTGAGGCTTCGGCTGACAATGTAGATGATTCATCTACTGAATGTTTTTGAGATTGTCTTACATGCTATGTGCTATATGGGTAATCTAGGATGTGTGGTGCATGCTTTATATGCTAAGTGCTAAGTGTTTATGATGCGATTTATTGATATATGACATGTTGTTGATTGTGATGATTTAAATATGCTCTGTACTGGAATCTGAGATTCTGAATGGTGAGAATAGCGGGCAGGTCATGCCGATTTTATTTTGAGAGTTTTGAGAAAGTTTGATAGGACGAACGAGGTTCGGGCCTTAATTTTGTTTAGTGGATCGAGACATCCTCTGGAAGCGACTTGGGATTGGGAGATCCTGCAAATGTATAAGACTTGCGATAAGACAAAATGGAATCTATTTTATAAAGAAAATTCATAAGACCTTAAATAACCTCAAAATCTTTAAGTAATGATAACAACCTCGAAGGAAGGCATTGGAAGTCAAATCATAGTTTTGGAAAAGCGAGGAGTGTCGTCGGATCCAAGTGTTGAGGAGTTTGGTAAGTTCTGAGTATGTTGGTACTCCTTCGCTCGTTGAGCAGTTTGTTAGCCATCCAAGGGATGAGCCGAGAAGCTTCACTGAGGCGTGAGACCTTGTGAATGCGGGATACTCCACTGAGGCGTGAGACCTTGTGGAAAGCATGGAACTCCACTGAGGCGTGAGACCTTGTGAGAGCATGAAACTTCACTGAAGCGTGAGACTTCGTGAGAGCATTGATGACCCGAAGAGTCATCGTGAGTGGTTGCACTCATTTTATGATTATTGTATTTTGTCGCAGAATCGACTTTACCTTAGGGTAAGCTTTTAGAGACATTAATTTAGCTAGAACACGTGGCGACGTGTCGAGTGAGGTCGGAGACGTTGTTTGGCTAATCACTGCATTGCATGCACTCATTAAGTGGTTTAAACACGGCGAGATACCGGACCACGGCGGATTCCAAAATTGGTTATAAGACCAGGATTTCCGCGTAAGAGCGCTGCTAGGTGACTCTTAGTAGCAGACCGAAATGGCAGGCCTTCGGGTTTTATGCTGATCTGACTACATGATGATGTTGGAGTAAGAGGCATCACGGGCCGAAATGGTCCCACCGTGGCTGGTGTTAGGGCTGATCCGATGATGTCCATCCGTTCCGGAATGCATATTGGTTGACTGGGTTAACCTGCATATCATATCATGCAACATGCATACTAATTTAGTTGTCGAATGTGATTGTTATTTGTTAATCCTATTTGGAACATGTTAATTGTTATTATTGCTGTTATGTACATTATGGAATATGCAACCCTAGGAATGACATCTCTAGTTATAAGCCTAAGTGGCTATTTATTATTTGTACCTATTGGGTTTATTATCTACATAGTTCTTTAGAGTTGACCCTCGCGTCTTCTGTGTGTGTTTTGGCGGACAACGCCTTTTGTCAGATGAATAATGCGGATTGGTTCACCATGGTCCACCCTTCGGGGGGGATTAGGTATGAGATGATCGATCAGGACGACCCCGGGTCGTGGGTGGTTGACCCCGCGAGCCATCGAGCGACGTATTCGGGGCGCATCATGGAGGATCACGTGGATAGCGGAGGACTTCTGAGGTCAGGAGTGTTGAGGCGATGCTCTATCAACTTCAACTTGCCACCGGGCGTTCACTGTGGACCAGGACTTGGAGGACCACCACCACCACCATTGTCTTCAGACGAGGAGGATCCCTCAGAGGAGATTCCAGTGGGAGTGCCTTCGGCAGGGTCTAGTGCACCCACCGTTGCGATCATCGATGATCAGGGTTCGGGCCCTAAGCCCGTGAGTCCAGCATCGGAGCGCACTGCGGTTGCGAGGGGAGGACGGATAGGGTTAGTAGACTTGGTCGTTCTGGATTCTGATTCAGACGACGATCATGCTAGCACATAGTTTTGAGTGTTGGTATGAGCTCCTCGAGTTAGGATTAGTGTAGGAGTAGAGTTTTAGCTCTGACAGTCTTGCTTCATTTGTTACTTAGGGGACAGGGTAGATCCGCCTATAGCTTTTTGTGTGGTTTCCTTACGGGAATCACAGAGAGTTGGTTGGACTTAGGAGGTCTTATTCTCAGGCCATTGGGTCAGCTGATTCTCGGTTTTGAGGGATAGTGTTGCGGGCACTTCACCTTTTCATTTGGTTTGTATATATTGCCTACGGGCGTTGCACTTTTCTTTCCGTCACTGGAGGTTACTCGTGACGAGGTTGCTACTACAGCGGGGGCTGTTTATATATTGTATATTAGTTCTGATTTTTGTTATTGTTGGGTTTTATTTAATTCCGTCTTGTCTTAGTTATTATTATAAAAAAAAAAATATTCACGTTTTTCCGCATTAGGTTTATTTTGGTTACTAAAGTGACGCCACCGAAATCGGGGTGTTACAATTGTTGGATTGTGCTAATTTGATTATGCAATTACACATATATCTGTTGTACGTCAGAGTGAGGATAACGGGCAGTTATGCCACACTCATCATTAAATTTTGGGAAAGTTTGACGGGACGAACCGAGTTTACCCTTGTTATTGTTTAGTAGATCGACCTTCTCTGGGAGTTAGTTGGGATGATGGGATCTTTTAAACTCATAAGATTAGAGACAAACCTAAATGGAAACTATTTTACAAGGAAAAATTCATAATACACTAAACAACCTCTGAACCCTTTAAATAATGATAACAATCTCAGATGAAAACTTAGGGTTTGGATATTAGTTTTGGAAAATGAGAAGTGTCGCCGAATCCAAGTTTCGGGGAAACTAATAAGTTTCTGAGTATGTTGATACTCTTTTGCTCGATGAGGAGTTTTATTGTTTGGCTATCTAAAAGATAAGCCGGGAAATTAATAAGTTTCTGATTACGTTGATGCTCTTTTGCTCGATGAGCAGTTTATTTGTTTGGCTATCTAAAGGATACGCAGGGGAACTATAAGTCCCAAGTACATTGGTACTCTTTGCTCGCTGAGCAGTTTTTGACCATCGGAATTAGATGAGTCGGATGACACGAGAAGTCATCATAACGGGTGATTGCACTCTTTGTATATTTAATTGTCTTTTGTCGCAGAATCGACATTTACCTTAGGGTATTCTTTTTAGAGACAATAAGTTAGCTGGAACACGTGATGACGTAACGAGTGAGGTCGGAGACGTTGTTTGGCTAATCATATTGCATCATTCATACATTTTGAGGTTTATACACGGTGGGATGCCGGACCTCGGTGGATTCCAAAATGGTCATAAGACCCGGATTTCCCCATAAGAACACTGCGGTGATTCTTAGTAGCAGACGGAAATGGCAGGCCTGCGGGTATACTGCTGATCTGACTACATTTTGTTTGGTATAAGAGACGCCCGAGCGGAAATGGTCCCACTATGGTCGGTGCTAGGAATGACTCGATGGTGCCCATCCTTCCGGATTGCATCTTGTTCCTAAGCATATCATTCATTTCATCATACATGCTGACCTAATTGCCGAATGTGATTGATACTTGTTATCCTACTTGATAATTGTTAAATTGTCAAAAATTGTCATTTATATTTCATCTTAATAATATATAAAGTTCATCCACCAAAGTGGGCCATATTGTTACTTAATTTCCACATGTATTCATTCTATTGGTTGATACCATCGAATTTCTAATTAGTCCACATTGATTAGTTTTCATTAATCCCTATTGATGACTCAATAAATTAAAAAATTAAATTATGTTTAATTAGGAATATACTAACAAAAGATGCCATCATTGATGAATAATATTTTAATTTTGCCGTGAATGCCATATCCCTCAGAGATATAACAATCAATTTAATTTTTCTTTTGCAATTAACCGTTTAAAAAAAAGTCAAAAAGATGCATATTTGAATAATGCTTTTTTTTAAAGCAAATTTTTTAATAGATGAATGTATGCTATATTTTTTTAAACGTAAACGGATACTATAATTCAAAGATATATGATTTTAATTTTTTTTTTGTAATTAACTGTTTAAAAAAATAAAAGTAAAAAGGAAGCATATTTTACTAATTTCTTTTTTTACATTGATGGATGAATACTGCTTTTGTTTTGAACGTGAATGGATACTATGAGAGATATATGATTTTAATTTTTTTTCAACTAACCGTTCAAAAAAATAAAAATAAAAAAGAAGCATATCTTTTTTTAACCTAAATGTCACATGTTTTTCACCTATTGGTTCTAACGATATTTTTGAAATGTTTGATTTTCATTGGTTCATATTGATGACTAAAAAAATTAGGAAAAAAAGATATATATATTAAAAAACATTTATTCAAAATATGAGCAATTTTGATAAATTGATAATTATTCACACTCTGCTCAAACGGGTAATACTCATGGAATTGATAAATGTATTATGTTTGAATTGGAAAGATACTCAATCCCTAATTTCTTTATGTCGATTCCCTAATTTAGCATCCATTAGCAAAGTGCAATTCATCCATCAATGTTTCTTTTATATTCATCCTAAAAGAAACTTAGCAAAGTGTTTTACTTTTACTTTTACATTAGCAAAGTGCACTTTGTTTCATCAACTTGAAAGATATAGTTTTCTTTTTTTACATTGATAATTATGTTTCTTTTATATGAAATGACTAATATACTTACTTTCAGTCATTCAAAACAACTTTTTACGTTTAAATTTTATCTATTAATCACACTCAATTAACTCTTATTTGTGTAACAGCCAGTCAAAGTGCAATTCAGATTTTCAACCCTATTTTCCCTCACAAATTTAGTTGTGCATTTTTCTAAATAGCAACATCCTATGTTCATTCCTCCATCTCTTCCCCAATGTTACTAGAGCTTCAAATTGGCACTAGAGCTTTTTTTTCGTATCATAAGTATTTTTCTTTCTGAGTCGAATTTTTTGTTCTTCTTTACAAATTCTCATATGTTCTTGATGATTGGAGATTGCAAGTAAAATTCAAAGCTTTAGTGGTTCTAACTTCTAAGCTTACTTAACTAAAGATCTCTTTCTATTTGGATTTCAGGAGATTTTCTGTTTGGCCCAAGTATCTTTTGGGGTGTTGCTTTTAGTAGGTCCGCTGTGCAGATTTCTAGCACTCAGTAATCTCATGTAGGCAGGCTTTGATTCTTCATTTGCTGAATTTTGTTGCACTACTAAGATTTTGAGTGATGGTGCCAACTTGAGCAAGAAACCAAGAAGTCCAATTTCGCAAATCCAAATTCAAGGTGAATTTGGGGAGTGTATAATTGTTGATGAAAGCCAGAAGACCAGCCAGTGCCTATGTCTCTAGAGCGAAATGAACGAATGCATACCGAGGTAAATAATTTTGAGATTATTGGTAGTTTTTTTTATTTATTTATTTGCATCATTCTTTTTCCAAAGCAAACAACATTTTCCGTCTAATGATTTTCTTCATTCAATTTCATGGTGTTAAGAGTCTGGCATAAAAGGATGCTATCCACGATTTTTTTGGTTATGTGAATTGAAGTACTTTCTTTGACTAACAATTCAAGTAATTTGGCAGAAGATGATGAGCATTAATCCACAACTTTATTTGCTAGGCTTTCCCCTTACCATATCTACTAAGTAAACCTTCTTCAATGTGAAGAAAGAGATCAAAAACCTCTTTTATAGTTGTTTTGTTGGGACCTGCACAGGGAGAAAGACCTTTGAAAAGGGTCCAAGGCAGCTATCACATATAGGCTTGGGTGTGACTAAGAGTCGCTGTAGAATATGACTGCCGATATGGGGTTCTGGCCTTTCTTTATCATATTCATCACAATCTTCCGCCCTCCTCTGTTTGGCAATGTCAGTGTTGCTTTTGTTTTAATTAGTTTACAACATACTAGAATTTAAACCCGTGCGTTGCACGAGTTCGTTTTTAATTTGTATTTTTTAATTGTAATATTTAAATTTGCAGAAAGGTAAGAAAGCTATTATTTAAAAGAAGATTTAGAATATATGTATAATTAAATATAATTGATTTATGATATTCTCACACTTTCTTTCTCTAATAAGGGAAAAAAGGATCAAACAGGTAGATTTTTTTTTTTGCTTCATCGGAAGAAAAAATAGGTAGATTTCTATTGAGATTGGAATGAGAGTAGTTTTTTTTTGATATAAAAGAAATTTAATTACTTAATTAGATTAGTATTGAAATGAACGTGGTAGTCTACTATTTTTTTTTTCTAATATTGATTTAGTCATTGTAGTGATGTTATCAGTTGTGCTAATTTTTTTTTATCAAGATTGATGTGGTTGTTTACCATTGCTGGTGGCATAGAAGTTCTTTTAAAATCACTTTCACGAACATAAAAATAGATTCTATCTAACTGCAGGATGGACATCATTTGTTCCCTTTGAATGATTAAGTTGCTATTTTTTTCCCATAATATGACAATATTGGGGAGTGAAAAATTCCTATTTCTTATCAAGAATATAGTGAGTACTATGTTTTACACTTATCTTTCTAGTGCAGTATATAAATTTATGTGGCTCACACTTTGTTACTGATTTGTGTCATATAAATATAGAAATGATGATATATTTGTATGATTTCAATTGAATGAGAAGAATTGTTTAGTAAATTACCATATATGTGAAACTCACAGTTTTATTTTCCAATCATCTGCAACGGGGATATATCACTAAGTAATGTGTGTTTCTTGTTGTTGTTGATGATCTTTCTCGTGCAATAAAGAAATAAGAATGGGTAATTTAAAAAAGCAATTTTGAAATTAACTAAAATAATTAAAAATGACATACTTGTTGAAGTAGTTAGAGACAATTTTCATTTTTTTCTCACCAGCAGCTGAAGTCTTAGAAATATGAATAATTTGAGTTTGTGAGTGATTTTACTGGTTTGTTTATATAGAGATATAATAGATGCATGATTCAATATAATATATTTCATTTTTTATTTATTTAATGTAGATAGTTGAATAGCCTCCTGACATTAACAATTTATTCAGTTTTTAACACTGGTATTGCCATCATGCCACTATTTTTAATTTAATGTTAGTTTTTCTTCGGAGTTACTATGTTAAGGAATTCTAAGAGTTTGTGAGTTTAAGAAAAATAGACATATATTCCAGCAGAAAATTGGACAGCAAACTAAGACCATTGCATATTAAGATTAATTTTGGCAGAAGTATGCTTTATTGTTAATAGTTTTTTTTTCTGGGACTAAATTGATATTAGTTTAAAATTAACATTAAATTTGATTTTAATTTAAGGTACTATGCTAAAACCATTTGCAGATATAACTTTGTGGTCTGTTACACTTTTGACATGGATGTTACTCTTTTGCTTATACATTTGATAATTATTAAGTTTAAAACTGAAATCATTAGTACACAAGTTTCCACTACCCGTTCATTTACTCACTAAGATATCTCATTAAAACACCAGTTTTTTTACTAATGTATGTAGGTTCTCATGTGTATTTGTACTTAATACTTAGCTCAAGTGAGCTTTACTAATATATATAGATAGTTGACTTGGTAAGTTATGATTTGTTGTGGTTTCTTATTGATTAGTTTTTATTACTTGATTGTGAATGAAATATTTGATTTAATTTGTTGTCTGCTGTGATTTTAGATTTATCCTCTTTGAGAAATTGAGTGTCCTTCCTAAAGCTTAAATTTATAAATCGGTAGATTAAATTAGAATGGTAATGTTTATCTCTTCCTCCATGGCTTTCAAGCCTTATGTTATAAAAAACCGGTGCGAGAGAAGATAGATATATCTTTCTTTGGAATCTATTCCAAATCATGTATGAGGATGATGGGACAAATTTCAATTCAAAGTTTCCTTTGGATGTAAGTTGAATTAATTAATGGTCTTTTTCAGGGAGTTACAAGTTGAAGTCTTTTGTTGGCTATTGAGCTGTTATTTTCACCGTGCATATGATACTCAATGATTCAGTCTTCTAAGAAACTGAGTATAATAGAGCCATTGTAAGGGACTGTTCTATCTCTTCCTCCCTTTTGCATATGTTGTTATAAACTATTGCTTATTTGTTATATTTTTTCTCTTGAGGATTTTATGAAATGGATGATGGAAATGTTATATCTTTGTTAGTGAGTGGAGATGTGCAAGTTTTATCAATTAGCATATCGTTTTCTCTTGGTATATAAAAGTTTAGTTTGCCAATGTTGGAACTTTTGCATTAGAACAAACATTAGCATTGGAAGAAGGATTATTAGTAACACAATGTTTAGTATGAGCTGTAGAATGTTAAACTCATTATTTCTGCATCATCTTAGTGCTTAGGTCATGTTATTGATTGAGCACCCCGCACATCATATATTACTCATACAAGTAAAGTAGCTATGGCTTTGTCCCAACCGTCCTCTTTTCAATTTCATCCTTTTCCTTTGTTATCATATTAATTAGTCATAGAGTACTTATTCTGCTATAATTTTTATTTGTCTTTAAATTTTATGTAGATATGGTTAATATTGATGTCCCCTTTAAAGCTGTTTGATTATTCTAATACATTAATTAATGGTCTTTTTCAGGGAGTCACAAGTTGAATTAGTCATGTACTTATTTTTACTGAACTTTTTCAATTAAGTTTTGTAGGGAGTATGTTCCGTGATTGTTTAAATTGATGTATCATTTATGCTTTGTTTGGTTTAGGAGAGGTAAAGAGAGGAGAAAAGATGAGTAGAGAAAATTATGAGAAAAAATAGTACATCTTAGAGATTGTTTGATATGATAAAAAGAAAAGAGAAAGAATGAATGATGTGGACACTCTCTCCTAACAAGGTGTTAGAGCTGTTTCATTATTTTTTTCATTTGTTTTGGTGCCTACGCTAAGAAGGGACACTCAGGTTTTGTGTACTTATTTGTCCAATAATTTAATTTCATATTAAATAATCATTACATGGTGCTCCTTTGTGTTAGTTTTTCTAATGAAATGACAAGTTTGTTTTGGGACACAATTGCTCTTAATGAGAATGCGTTGGTGTAAATATCAATTGTTAGTATGAAAGTAACTAGGTAATATTTAACATATTAATAGAATAGAATAGACAGAATTCTATAAGTAAGTTCTTATATTTAAATTACTTAAGTTTCATTCTTAAAAATGTATTTTGTGTGTTTACTTAGGTTACTTACCATTTGTATACTTGATGTTCTCCTATATGTGTAGGTGTAGCTGGAGCCAGAACACCACTTTCACCCTTATATAACCTATCAATTTTTGGGAGTCTCAGAGTCAATGGATCCAACTTTTCTGTTTCTCCTAAGAATTATGCAGATATTCTCTTTGGTAAACAAGATTACAAATCCAGGTAAAATATAAACATATTGTTTATTATCTTTTTAGTATTTGATGTCTCTTTATATTTGTGTTTTTATTTTATTGGTCTTAAGTTTATTCATATATTTATGTTAATAGTGAAACAATGCAACAATATCGAAGTGTTGATGTGTTTAGGGGATGACATTGAGAAGAAGTTTAATGATTATTAATTCCATAAGCATACTTGAGGATAAATAATTACCCTGGTCTAGTAATTATGGAATATCAAGTTGAGGGACTTGGGTTGTATACCGAATGAGTTTCATTACTATCTTTTATCAAGATGAAATAGGAGATCTTCAGGTTTAATCAAAAGAGGGAAAATGGATAGTTATGTTTTCGTTTGAGAAATTTATTGCTCAGTAAGAAATTTTTTTGTCACATATGGCTAAGTACTTGGATTGAGCAAGCATATCTCTTAAACCCATGGGATAGTTTAAGAAATAAAGGATTGGTTTGCAGTTTCAGATATAGGAATCTCCTCAATTTTATTTTGAACAGGATCTTTGCTGACTTAACTATATGTTGTTCACTTTGAATAGAGCTAGACATTCCGGAGCCTCGATGAATGTATCGAAGTTCTCAGAACATGCTACCAGTCTACCAATGTTGTCGTTATTTGTAAGACCCAAGTTTTTAAGCTTAGAATAAGTGGGAGAGATTTCCATTTACGATTAGGTTTGACGTATTGTGAAGAGAAACCTGAACAAGAGTTTATTTAGTGAAATAAATTTATGAAGGAGAAAGTTCAGGAAAAGACTAATCTTCCACCCTTGGAACACTATAAGAATAAATTTCTAAAAATCTTCCACCCTTGGAACACTGTAGGAATTTATTCCAAAAATCTTCAGAGAAATGTTAGAACTTCTCTTTTTCCATATATCACAATCGTTTCGAGGCGAAACTCTAGGATCTACGAACGTCCGATTCCAATCATCGGAAGTTTGCCGAAACCGAAACCCTGGTATTTCAAAACCCTAGAATCACCCGACAATGAAGACTTTTTCTATTCAGAACATCAAATGAAGATTCCACACGCGTACACCCATTTCTCTTGATGATTTCAATCTTTCTTCAGAAGAAAGTTTTCTATTCCGACATTCGATGCAAAAAGTAACTTATCGGGCAAAATAGTTTTACACCGACTTTGCATTAGTCGCCTAAAATACAAGGGAACCTCTTTTAGTTTTGGAATTCTTTCGCCAAAACCTATCTTAGAATTCATGGAGAATGAAGCCGGAAAAATCAGGTTCGCGAAACTTTCATTTTCCCACGTTTTCCAACCTCTATATATAGCATTAAAAACAAGCCTCGAAAACCAAAAATCA
Organism: Lotus japonicus; assembly: GCF_012489685.1. Lineage (NCBI taxonomy): Eukaryota > Viridiplantae > Streptophyta > Magnoliopsida > Fabales > Fabaceae > Lotus > Lotus japonicus. The sequence goes on along the minus strand of NC_080043.1, from coordinate 53,915,158 downwards.
TACCGATATTTCTTTGAAGAATTAGAAGATTCAGCGGGGAGAATATCGTGTCTAAAATACGTTGGAATCAGTAGGAAGAAATCGGGATCGCTTTTATATTTTTATTTTAACTCTATGAGTTAAATCCTCCGATATCTAAATAAAACTGTACCGGTTTACAAAATATCTATTCATTCTTATCCAATCTTTGATAAATATCTATTCAACCTTATCCAATCTTTGATAAATATCTGTTCATACTTATCCAATCTTGATAAATATCTATTCATACTTATCCTATCCTTAATAAATATCTTCCTTTTCATTCCCTATAAATATGTGAAGCTTGAAACAAAAACCTCACAAACACACACACACAATCCGCAGCTTGGAGAGAAGAGGGAGGAGGAGAGCTTTTCTTCATTTCTTGCTTGATCGTTGATTCAACAGTTGCTACTTGAAGGTATCGAGGTATAGTCGCTAATCCTTACCTCTGATCGTCGTTTCCATAGCTTTTCTCTATGCTTTTCTGTGCTCTAAGTTTTGAGCTTTTTGCAAAACTATCCAAATGACTTCATCTTTCTTTCTAAACTTATTCCATGCGTGCCCCTGAGCATGTTTAGCGGATTTCATTTTGCTGATTCTCGCCGAATTGCTGCCGAGTTTCAATTCTGCTCATAATACCCATTTTTGGCTAAAGTTCCAACCTTTGGGCTTAAAACTCTCGACTGAGCTTAGCGTTAGTAAGATTAGTCGTCATAATCGTCGTTAGTATCAACCCCATCTAATTTGTTTTTCGAAACTCTGATTTTGAAATTCTAAGCTGAAAATAATGACCAAAATACCCCTGCGACAGTTTTCGATTCGATAATTTTTCTGAGAGTTTCCTTGGCCTAGATATCGCCTAAGAATACCTAGGAATCGATTTAGATCAAAGAAAAAAGTTCGGAAACCCTATTTTTCATAGTGGCCGAAACCTATTGCTTAGGGTACCGTGTCCAAAAATAATTTTTGGGTCTCTATGACCTGAGCCATTGCGTAGCTCTTTCGATTGTCGAAATTTTGGCGCTGGTTTCGTGCCATTCCGAGTTCTGTAGCTCGAGTTATGCTCGTTTTAGCGAACGAGGTTCTGTCGTCTATTCATGCTTAAATATTGTACTCTGAAGCTTCTTAAGCTTTGTCTAAACGCTAGTTAGTATTGTATTGACCGAATTGACTTGTTTTGATTGACCTTCGCTTCGTTTGCTCAAAGATTCGTTTGGAGGAACACTTGGAGCAGGAAAAGAGGATTGTGAAGGAGCGTTTGAAGAGAACCCTGGAGAATCTACAGGTGAGGGCTACTCACTGAACTATTAGCTAATGCTTTAGGTGTCGACGAATTCGACTTGATTTATTGTTTATGCACTTGTTTGTGTTTGACTGGAAAATGTTTTCTGAGGCTTCGGCTGACAATGATGAGTATTCATCTATTGATTGTTTTTGAGATTGACTTACATGCTATGTGCTAAATGGTTAATTTAGGATGTGTGATATCTGCTCTATATGCTAAGTGTTATGTGGTTAACTTAGGATGTGTTGATATATGAGCTATGATTGTTGAATTGTGCTAACTTAACTATGCTATTACACATATATCTGTTATGCTTTAGAGTGAGGATAACGGGCATGTCATGCCGATTTTATTTTGGGATTTTGGGAAGTTTGATGGGACGGACCGAGGTTCGTACCCTATTATTGTTTTATGGATCAAGACCTTCTCAAAGGAAAATGAGTTTGAAAATGATATTGGAAACACCCCATTTGAAGTCACGTAAGAACTTGGGTTGTTCTGTCTAAGGTAAGAAGGGCTTTTAATGAGGCATTGTGCCCGGCCAGCTTACCTGGGAACTTCTCGGGCCATTACTTGGGTGATGATGAACCTTTTGTTTTGAGACCTTCTCCAGGGAATCATTGGAATTATGAGAACTTTGAAACTAATAGGATTAGAGACGAAACTTAAACAATTGCATAATGAACCTCCATAATGTATTAAACAACCTCAAAACCCTTAATGTAATGATAAAAGACTCAGACGAAAATTTAGGGCTTGAACATTAAGTTTTGAAAATGAGAAATGTCGTCGAGTCCAAGAGCTGAGAAAACTAGTAAGTTTTTGAGTATGTTGATACTCTTGTGCTCTGGGAGCAGTTGTGTTGTGGGGCTATCCTGGGGATAAGTCCGGGAAACCGGTAGTTTCCGAGTATGTTGATACTCTTTGCTCGTTGAACAGTTTTGACCATCGGATGGAGATGAGTCGGATGATTTGGAGATCATCACGAGATAATGTGTTGTTGTGAAGTGTGTCTTTTGTCGCAGAATCGACTTTACCTTAGGGTAAGCTTTTAGAGACATAAATTTAGCTAGAACACGTGGCGACGTGTTGAGTGAGATTCGGAGACGTTGTTTGACTAATCATCCTGCATTCATGCAACATTAATGAGGTATTAACACAGGACGTACTCTGGACCTCGTCGGTTTCCAAAATGGTCATAAGACCCGGAATGCCGTGTAAGAGCGTTTGTAGACGACTCTTGTAGCAGACCGAAATGGCAGACCTTCGGGTTTACTGCTGATCTGGCTACCTTTGTGTGGTGTAAGAGGCACGCAGGCCGAAATGGTCCCACCGTGGCTGGTGTTAGGGCTGATCCGTTGATGTCCATCCGTTTCCGGAATGCATTTGGTTAACTGGGTTAACCGTCATTTGCAATTCATGCAACATGCATACTGACTTAGTTGTTGTGTGTGATTGATAATTGTTAATCTTATCTGATGCATGTTAATTGTTATTATCGTCTTTTATATTCATTGTGAACTGTACAACCCTAGGATGCTATCTCTAACTTATAAGCCTAAGTAGCTATATCTATCTGTATCTATTGGATTTATTATTTACGTAATTCTTTGGAGTTGACCCTCGCGTCTTCTGTGTGTGCTTTGGCGGACAAACGCCCATTGTCAGATGTCCATGGTGGACTGATTCACGACGGTTCACCCTTCGGGGGGAACTAGGTTCGAGATGCTGGAACAGGAGCGCATCGCGGTAGCGAGAGGAGGACGGATGGTGTACATAGACTTGGTCGTTCTGGTTTTAGATTCGGACGACGATCACGTTAGCATGTAGGATTGAGTGTTAGTGTGAGCTCCTCGAAACAAGATTAGTGTAGGAGTAGAGTCTTAGCTCTGACCGTCATGTTTTCTATTTGGGGACAGGGTAGTTTCCCGCCTATAGCTTTTTGTGTGGTTTCTCTACGGGAATCACAGAGAGTTGGTTGGACTAAGAGGTCTCGTTTTAGGCCGTTTGGGCTGCCTTATTCTCATTTTTGAGGGATAATGTTGCAGACACTTGACCTTTCTTTTGGTCTGTACCTTTTGCCTACGAGCGTTACTTTCCGTCACTGGAGGATACTCGTGACGTGGGCTGTTACTTACAGCGGGGGCTGTATTTATAATAGATATTAATTCTGTTATCTTTTGTTGGGAGTTTATTTCTTTCAGTCTTTGGTTCCATTATAAAAAATATATATATATTCACGTTTTTCCGCTTAAGTTTCTTTTTGGTTACTAAAGTGACGCCACCAAAATCGGGGTGTTACATTATTCAACCTCATATATCTGCATATCTCATATCTTATTACTAATTTAGTTTTATGACTTACATCAATCTGTTTGTCTTTAGGACTTGGTAAGTTGTGAAACTAGGGAAACTAATTTGTTTGTTTTTTTCATTACAGTGGCATCTCCTAAACAGATTATAGAACTAATGCAAGTGGAAGACTTGGCTAATGGTAAAGGCAAAAGCTATTTACAAGTGAGTGCGTTTGTATTTAATCAGATTAGAGTATTAGACTACAAATGGTGGATAATATCTTTGTTTTCTTTATTTACCAATAATTTAAAACTCTATTAAATCATATTGGCATGCTCATTAAAACTAAGACAAATATTTAGCAATTGTATATATGATTCTATTGTAGGCAGTGAAGGATGGTATTGTGATGGTTGTGCAAAGGCCAAGCAGCAGAGTTGATGTGGAAAATATGGTCTCTTAATTATGATTTATTGGTTGAAAAGTTGGTGTTTTGAAAAAGAAAAAAAGAAGAGAGAGGGGACTGAGAAGGGAGTGGTGCTAAAAAAGGAATAACGAACTTGGACCTGTGCTGGCCTTATCTCTTAATTTTCATTATGATTTAGTAGGTTTGCCTTATGGATGGTTTGAATTCTAGGTTTTATTTTACAACATTGTTAATTTTATAATTTGAATCTTGCAATGCCTAAATGATGGTACTCTTAAGCGAGGGATGTTGCCTCTTCTGCATTAGCTACAAAAGAGTGACCTGTGCTGGATGAAAGAAGTTGAAAATGGTAATTGGTAGTTTTTTTTTCTGCAGATTATGTTGGCCTGAAGTGGGATGTTAAAACACTAATGATGGATAAATTTTGTTGTTATTGAAGTGTTATCATGCAACTTTCAACCTAAATTTGCTTTTCTCACAGTTAAATTTTGGAAAATCATTCTTTTAGTTTTACTTTTTTTTCTAGACTTCTTGGTCAAGAAGTTAGATCATTGAGAGGAATTTCCGATATTACTAAAACTTCATAGCTGAGAAGGATGGATGTATATTAAGATGGACAAAACTGCAGTACATTTTATTCTAATGTTTTAGGGTATACTTCTTAAAAGTAAAAAGTGAAAAATAAATAAGGAGTACATATAGGTCGCAACTATAGTTAATGCTAAGAATATGAAGATTATGTGTCACACATGTATGTACTTACCCATGAACAACACATTCACCGATATGCTTTTGATGACTCTTCCTTTTTCTCCTTTCCTCCTTATTGCACCAATGCTAATGTGTTGAATTGGCAAACATATTGAAGATTGTCGCCATCCTTCCCCTTTAGCATTTTGGACCGATAAAAAATGTTCTTTCTTATTTTATTATTTTCTTGCAGAGGTGAGCTGACTCAAACTAAGTGATTTGAACATTGTGAGCAGAAGTGTTGGCGCCTTTTATATTTATTGTATTTATTTTGGTTATTGTATTTATCTTTCTAATGATAGAAGACTTGATTCTATGAACTTGTGGTTGCAGTTAAGCTAGGCCTCTCCCTCATCTCCTTCTGTAAGGCTTAGCCTCTCTAACAATTATGGAAAATAGTTGTAGTTTTGTGATAGTTGTTTTAGTGCTATGATAACTCGAATTTAATTTATCAATTGCTCCAAGTTCTTTTAGAATTCTTGGACTATACATGCAAATTCATGTCATAAAGAATTGCAATTTATGTTCACTTCCTCAGGTGAATAATGAGCATCCATTGAGTAAGGTCATTGTCGAGTATGCCAAAAAATTCAGAGATGAAGAGAAACCTTTTTTGTCAGAGGGAGAATTCAAAGACGTAAAGAATCATTCTTACTAATTAAAGATACTTATGCTTATGTGCAAATAGAGAAAGAACTTGCTTAGGCAACTAGAGTGATATACCATGTGCATAATGAATAAAGCCTAATGAAATTTATTATGGAATAAAGATCTTGTGACTTATTTTTTCTCTCACTATCCTTATTCATTTTCTTCTTTGGGCAAGGCTAGGGACAAGCTTTTCCCAGTTTTGGAGACAAAAAACAAACTGGAAGTTTAGTACGTAGTTTGGGCATGCTATTTGAGATGACATTCTTTTTTGTAATTGTCTCTACTTTAATAGAGATTTAGTAGAAATCTCATGTTCATCTTGCTGACTTGCGGAATTTAATTGCACTGTAGTAAGTTAACCTTATGGTCTTTTGCTAATGCCTTATGAATATTAACAAAATTTGTACAGAGTAACTTCACTTACTTGCAGTTGATATAAAAGATGACCTTTCACCTTTCTAAAGAATACATTAAATATTGGGTAAATTGCTTTAGTCTTCAATGACATTTATTGTTGTTGCATTTATCTCCCTTCTATTTTTAACAAGACACTAATCTCCCTCATTTTATTGGATACATTGCACCAACTTCCTTGAGGTTTAGCATTATTGTGTTAACCTCCACTAAGATTTATCATTATAACACTTAACACTACTCTATTACTCTAAATGAGACATGAAGGGGAGATGTCAATGAATTTTGCAAAATATAGGGGAGATTAATGATAAACATCACAATGCAATTTCTCCTTAAATATTTATAAGTTTAGAACTAATCTTTTGTGGAAGCAGACATGAAGTTGTGGAAGCTACTATAACCTCTTTATCATTGTGGAAGCAATGCAAAGTTATGAAACTGTTTAAGAACATGTGGCTAACCGCAGCTGAGACGCCTGATGAAGCAAAAGAAATCAAAGAGTTTGCAGGAGAGCATGATGTTCAAATCCCGCAAGATCTGCTCATCCCAGTTAGTCATGGCCAATTAATAGAATTGATTAAATATACATATTCTGACCTTCCGCACAAAATGAGAGACTTGCAATTCTTTCAAGATAGAGCAATATTGGCCCCTACATTGGAAGCGGTTGAAATGATAAACACATGCTTGGCATGATAGCTGCACCAAAACATGAATATCTGAGCTCCGACTCTGCCTTGCGATCAGATGAGGATTATGAAATCCGAGGTGAGTGGTTTACCATAGAATTTTTTAACGACACTAAAAGTTCAGGAATCCATAACCACAAACTATTATTGAAAGTTGGTACTTCAATCATGCTTTTGAGAAATATAGACCAAACAACAAGTTTATGCAATGGAACCAAGTTAATTGTGGAACTTGGTGAACGTGTTATCGGTGCAACTGTTACCACAAGAACAAATGTTAATGTCAAAGTGCACATTTCAAGAACGGAATTGATTCCTTATGATTCCAAATTTCCAATTAAATTCAGAAGAAGAGAGTTTCCAATTGCAGTATGCTTTGCGATGACCATAAAAAAAGTCAAAGACAAATACTATCTCAGGTTGGGCTCTTCCTTCCGATGCCCGTTTTCACTCATGGTCAGTGTTCCGGTATAGAACTAAAGAAGAAGGGCTAAGCAAATCAGAAAGCCAAGAGAGAAAGAGAGAAAGTCAGAAATTGTGTAAAAGAGTTGGCCCCCCCACCGCTTGGGTGGTGTCTCATATTTATAACATGATTTTGACCCGCTTGGGATCATGGGTCGCCCGGCCCAATAACTGTACAAATAATGAGAAACCCAATACATCATAAAGCTGATACGCCCGTATCAGTACACAAGCCCACAAGACACCAAGTTTTAAAAGCTTTAAGACGAAGTGTGTCTTCTTTTCGAGCCCACAAGTAATCAACTCACCCAACACTAGACAAAGACTAACAAGTAATTGACACGCCCAAAATGTGCAAAGGAAATAATGGGCACATAGGCTCCAAAACCAAAATTTAAAAGACATAAAAGCTAAGTAGTCATTCATTTGTCATTTCAACTTTTGTTGTTACTTCTTGATCTTTGTGTAGCGTGTGCAAGTTGACCCAAATCGTCTCTTCGCATCAATCACAGCCTCACTACCATTATCATGATTAATTTTCTCTTCCCCTAAACCATGATCACAACCTGCTCTCATAATACCACAAGTAATAATGCACAATAATTTGAAACTTGAACAAAATAAAAGTTAAAGACTTAAATGTAAATCAATAATATGGAACACACTTACTTCACATCGCTTGCACATTCATCTATGCTCAGTGTAGTGTATCCTTTGTAAGATGAACTTTATCATAAAAAACGATATTGTTTAATATCGCCTAAAGGACGATATTGTTTAATATCGCTCAACTTTTCATCAGAATCATCCCGCCTTTCTTTAATGTATATAGTAAAATAACTGTGAAGCAAATCTCATAGATTTTGTAGAGTTTTATCTCAATCAACTACTTTGGAATCATAAGGCCTTTGTGTATATAACTTAGTCAAAATTTCTCATTTCTTGACTTAGTTATTCATGGAAATCAAAGTCACAATATTTGATTTCATTATATGCTCGCGTGGAGACTTGTGCTTAGTTTGGACAAGCTTAAATCCAATTTAAGGTTGTGCTTATGAATTCGTGGTCAAATGCTCTAGTTTTAAGAGACTTACTCTTTCTCAATTGTCTGACATCGCCCAATTGATAGACCTTAGTTGATATATTTTCCTCTATGGAAACAAATAAAATGTTACGCCCTTGAACATTTTTTAAAAGGTTATGCCTCGTTAAAAACTCTCCCGCCTGGGATAGAGAAAAGAGTGCATAATGCTGAGTTTTGCAAAAACTCTCCCACCCAGAACTGGGCAAGCTTGCTTGTTCTGCTTTTTCTATTACAAGGAAAACAGATGCTTAATTCTTCTTAATCTGCCATGCTTCTCTCTCCATTGTCAAACCATTCCATCTCGGAAACAACTACTGTCTCTCTGCAAGCTAGTCACTTCTGATTCAGAAACACAGTAGAGAAAATTATACCAATAACAATATATCAAAGTTACCCATTCAAACTCATTCTGCACCAAAAATTAAAGACATTTGATCTTCTCAGCATGTAATAATGAGGTAAACAATATTTCCACTTCTTACATCACAATGTGCACACATTCTTATGACAATTCTATCTCACTACTTACTAACCAATACAAAATCAAAACCTACAGCAGGTAATTTCTAAAGCAACTTGTAGTTAACCGGGAGTAAAAGCACATGGAAGGAGCATACATTAGCTAAGTCTTAAAGAAACAATGGAATATTTCCCTTTAAACACTTTTAAAAACTGTTCAGCAAGCATAAAGCATAAGAAATATGCAATGTTTAGGAAAGAAGGTTAACATTTTTCTTCAATTACCAAAATCAAATGATCACTCATTCTATTTAATAGCTTCACAATGCAGATAAGATTAATTCCACCATATTTTTCACATAATGAACTCAAACATGTCAACATACATTCAGACTCAAATTCAATTACTGATTAACACAACCACATAAACATTTAGTCCGGATTTAAAGACATAACAATTTGCTGCTACTACATTCACTATACCCCACTGGAAAATATAACAATTTGCTGCTACTACATGTCATATTCATATCTAAATGACAAATCAAGTTTCCTTTTGAATCATTTCACCAAGCACCTTGAGCACAAACTATTTTCACACGTCCATGGCACAACATATATATATCCAGAAACAAACAATTTATCAAGAATAAATTCAGTCCAAACGACATATCTAGCACGATTTCAAAAAACCAGCATGATAGAAGAAGTTTCAGTCATTTGCATATGAGTCATGCACAAGTTATAAGCTCATTTTTATATTGACCATTCAAACATATCATGATAGCAAAAGGGTAACAAATTCAGAAATTATTGCAAACCCAATGCGCTGCATCTCATGTTGTGATTGGAGCCTGCCAAGGTAATTTAAGGAAGCTCCTCCTTATCCTGCTTTTTCTTCAAGTCTTTCCCTCATGGTTGCATTTTGTCATAGAAATATGAAACAAGTAACAATTGTAAGAAAACACAATACATGGCAAGGGGACATTTGTATAGTTCATGATTTCATTACAAAATAAGTCCACAATAAGGTGCATGTCCACGTCTTACATAAGACATAGCAAATCAAAGGATCACCTAAGGTCAAAAGCATACTACACTTTGAAAATCAGGCATGATTCACATGCTTATTTTTTACAGAAGTAGTGTAATTACAGTTCCAAAGAATTGCATGTTAAAGAGCCAAGTATATGCAATCTGGATCCAAGTAAGCATACAACCATCTAAACAATACTTATTAATGCTTCAAGCAAAACTAACAATCAATGAAGCCTTTACACCTTGTTATATGCATGGCAGGCCATAATACTAATTATAAGCAGTTAGCTACGAAACAATTATTTTATTCCAATCATCGCCAAAGTTATATAACACATCATACTGTCATCTAACATAAACATCTTCAGAACGCGAAACAGAATGCGAAACCATCAACACATAAAAATTCAAATAAAGATAAGTTAGATTGTGCAAACCCAGCGTGTCATTTCGACTCCAGTTTCTTAGCCTTGTTCGAACACTAATATCATGCAGTTCGACTAGCCACCATTGCCTCAGTCTGCTTAACCAAAATCAGTAATCTGCCATTTTGCTCTGCAATCACTTGCTGCAACGCCTATACTGGATGTGCCACCACCAGCAGAAGGGAAGAAGTCATCCTGCTTGTGCCGATTCTAAAATTGTGGCGTTCAAAGAAACAACGTTTCTCTGAAGCATTTCATCGAACAGTTGGCGTGCCACTCCGATTCTCCACTACTTCTTCTTGATCTGATCCAATTTCTCCATCTTGAATCAACACAGAAGAGAATAACGAAATTAATTTCGAACTATTGGTAATCAAAGTGCAAAACTAATAGAATCAAAACCGAACAGAAGGTAGAAGAAAATTTCAAGGAAAGAGGATCAGTTTTAGTGATCCTGAATCAATTTGGTTTGATTCAGAGGTGGCGGTTGAGACAACATGAGCGGTTGCAACTCTGAAGTAGCAGTTGAGACAAAATGGCCGTTTAAATTCTGGTCGTGGCGGTTGAAATTGAGTGGGCGGTTTCAACCCGTGGCTTCATCTCTATAAGTGGCGGTTGTGCAGTTCCAAAATCGAATGAATTTGGATCTGTTGACGGTTTTGAATCACGTCCGGCCACAAAACGCATCGCCCCGGGCACCAAGGAGTTCTGCCGCCTTCGTTCACGTCCTCTCCGTCGTCGATGCGGACATTTTATCCTCTGTCGCTGTTTTCTCTTCTCTGCTCTCCTTCACGTTTCCTCGATATGTTTCATTTCTCTGGTTTTGTGAATTATGGGTGGTTTGGTGGCAGATCGATGATGGTGGCTCAGAGGATGGTGAAGAGGAAAATGGTGGTCGGCGATTGCAAATTCAGAGAAGAGGATTGGTATTCGTTGTACGCTGCCGTGAAACTTAGATGCTTGCTTGTGACAAATGATGAAATGCAAGATCACATATTTGAACTCCTAGGAAGCAATTTTTTTAATCAGTGGAAAGAAAGACATCAAGTTCACTATCCTTTTGTTAAGAGGAAGAACTTGAATCTGAAGATGCCACCAGATGATGATTGGCGGTGGAAAAGGATGAAAGTGGTGGTTGTAGAAAAGATTATGATGATCCGGTGACGGATGGGATTTGTGGAAGTGGGGAAGTTTTACCTTACCTCACGGTGGGCGCCAATGTTCCGGTATAGAACTAAAGAAGAAGGGCTAAGCAAATCAGAAAGCCAAGAGAGAAAGAGAGAAAGTCAGAAATTGTGTAAAAGAGTTGGCCCCCCCACCGCTTGGGTGGTGTCTCATATTTATAACATGATTTTGACCCGCTTGGGATCATGGGTCGCCCGGCCCAATAACTGTACAAATAATGAGAAGCCCAATACATCATAAAGCTGATACGCCCGTATCAGTACAGTCAGTTATATGTAGCTCTCTCTAGAGTACGCTCAAGAAATGGTCTTAAACTTTGTATATTGGATGAGTCGGGCAAACAACATACCAGTACGGTAAATGTGGTGTTTAAGGAATTTGAAATGTTTGATATAGACAACATAATTTCATTTATTTATTTCATTTTTCTCTTCATATATTATTACACGATTTATTTATACACGATTGACTTATTTATAATTTAAAAATTACACATAAAATTTCGTGCAACGCACGGGTTATCGCACTAGTTGGATATATTACTTATAATTCTATTATAAGCCTATTTTATGTAATTCTTTGAGTTGACCCTTGCGCATGTTGTTTGTGTTTTGGTGGAATACGCCCATTGTCAGATGTCAATGGCGGATTGGTTTACGATGGTCCACCCTTCGGGGGGGACTAGTTTCGAGATGATAGATCAGGATATCCCCGGCTCATGGGTGGTTGACCCCGCTAGCCACCGAGCTATTTATTCGGGGAGAATAATGGAGGACCGCGTCGACCATCTGGGACACTTGACAGAGGGAGTACTGAGGCGTTACTCTGTGAGCTTTAACCTACCACCCGGCGTGCACTGCGGACCTGGTGCAGGAGTACCACCACTGTCGTCGTCTGACGACGAGGACCCCTCGGAGGAGGAGTCTGTGGGAGGGGCTTCTTCTGGATCGAGCTCCCTCACTGTTGCTGACCGTGATGATACTGGATCGGGTTCCAGACCCGCGATTCCTGCAGAGGAGCTTGTTGCTGCTGCCACCCTTCGCTTGAGGACCTCGACTTATCCCCGTGGTTATCATGTTGTGCCCTCGGTGCACCTCACGGAGGAGGATGTGTTCGTTTGCGTAGTGAATGTGGTGACGAGAGTTTCTAGGGTTGAGGCCCGGTCAGTGGCGAGGGAGGTGATTGATGCAGACAGGGAGCTAGTCGTTCTGGATTCTGATTCAGACGACGACCATGCCAGCGTGTAGGATGAGGAGTGTTGAGATACGCTTCTCTGGGGTGGATAAAGTAGGAGTAGCGTATAGCTCTGGTCGTCATGTTTCTTATTTTGGGGCAGGGTAGGTCCCCGGCCTTTAGCTTTTTGTGTGGTTTCCTTGATGGGGATCACAGAGAGTTGGTTGGGCTAGGTGGTCTTGTCTAGGCCGTTTGGGCTGACTTACTTTCGTTTGGAGGACTGTATTTCGAATACTTGACCTTTACTTTGGTTTGTACATATTTGCCCACGGGCACTACTTTCAGATACTTTCTGCTACTTTTCCCGTCACTGGAGGTTACTCGTAACGTGGCTTGCTACTTACAACGGGGGGGCTGTAAATATATTGTACATTAGTTAAGTTTATCTTTTGATGTTGAGTCTTTATTTCGACAAGTCTTTTTATTTAAACAAAACGAAAAAAAATTCACGTTTTTCCGCTTTATTTGATTTTTGGTTACTAAAGTGACGCCACCGAAATCGGGGGGTTACAAATGATCAGAATATTCTCGATCTAGGACAAGTTGAGAACTATCAGGCCAACTTACCAACCACTCATAGGATAGCAGGAATATGTCAATGTGACTCATGGCTTTACCGTTTGGCCGGAACCAAGTAAAGCGCTTGCCAAGAATCGGAATTTCGAACAATTCCATGTTTTGTATGAAAGTATTGAAGTCCTCCATGTCTCGCCTTCCATAATCAATTATGTTTTCTTCTCCTCTCCTTTCTTGAGTCATTCTTATCGCATTGAAGTCCCCCCCAATACACCAAGACGTCACCGGACAAGAATTCCTCCTCATCTTAAGTTCCCTCCATAAACCTTTTTTCTGACCCCTTACAAGGGGCATAGACATTTACAATGACGCAATTCTGATTTCTATTCGACCAAGTACCATTTAGGATAATGAAATAACGATCAATCATACAATCAATGAGTTTAAAGGCCTGTTTGTTCCACACGCACAATAGACCACCTGCACTATTCTCCAGAGGACTCATCTTCCACCCACAATTCGAGTCCCCCTACAACATATTACCCTGGCTTTGATCAAAAGATTGTAATTTAGTTTCCTGCATAAGCATCAACTCCACCTTCTCCCTGATTATGAGCTCTCTGACAGCTCTCCACTTGATCTTGTTCCCCATCCCATAGATATTATAAGAGAGTACTAACATTAGAGACCACTGTCATCTCCCTCATGTTCAGTTGGTTTCACGGACTATTCCAAATTTTGGTCTCTGTGCTCCAGCTGAATAAGTTTTCTAATTACATCCTCGTCCAAACCGTCCACCCCTACCCCTAGCTCTTTCCCCAAATTCCAGAGGGACCGTGCTTCATCTTCAGAGTTTGGCACCTACTAGCAGGCGATGTACATAGAGTTCTTGATGAGTTCGCCCGGAATAGTGCGTGGCCACGAGGGAGTAACTCTTCATTCATTGCCTTGATACCCAAGTGTAATTCCCCCAAAATCTCAATGACTATAGACTGATCTCTTTGGTGGGATGCATGTACAAAATAGTGGCCAAGATCCTTGCTAATAGACTGAAAAGGGTTCTTCATAAGGTAATTAGGGCGGAACAATCGGCTTTCCTGGTGGGGAGGAGCATGATGGATGGTATTGTTGTGGCAAATGTGATGATCCATGATGCAAAGTGTAGAAAGAAACATGCAATGATTTTTAAGGTGGACTTTGAAAAAGCCTATGACTTTATAAGATGGGATTTCTTCATGTATATGATGAGACACATAAACTTCTATGATTGCTGGATGAGTTGGATGGAGGGGGTGTCTGAACTCAGTGACTTTGTTTCATCTGACTTTGACTCCATACATTAAAACCTGCAGCTGCATCTAGTTTGTAATATCAATAGATTTTATATAACTTCCCAATCAAACCATTGGCTTGAATCTCGAGAAACTTTGTAAAACAACATCACAATGAGAGATTGAGCCCCTTAGAGTGCTTATCAAAACAGATAAAGCTAAATCAACATTAAGGATTATCAAAACAGAAAAATTGTGGAGAAAACTCATGCTTAGTTTAATATAAAACCAACATATTATATTCCTTTAAATTCTGAATGTTTCCTTAATAATTTTCATCTCATATTGAATTCACAAAGATATAAAGATATGCATAAATAACTTCAGTTTAACGGAAGTCTCTTATGTGCAGGCCCTGAATCCATTGCACCGGCCCGCTCTCTCAACATATTAGTCCTCTTGCTTCTCGACATAACTTCCATTAACCATCCTTTCGAATTTCAAAAGGTAGTACCTTATGTTAACTGCAGCTTCATTAAAAATATTTCAATTCACCCACAAATAGAATAACCTTGCAGTAGAATTGAGATAACATAAATGGTAAATTTGTTTAATAAGACTTGTTACTCACCCAAAAACATGTACCACTTCCTCCTCTTCGGCATATCTCAATCTCCACATCACCTGAAATAAGTTCACAAATGAAAAAACATAATATAACACATATAATAACAAAGAACCACTTTTCACATCACCACACCCATCAACACCATTATCTCCTTCTATTTCAATTCAAAAGAAGTAGAAATCAGATAAAAGGATAAAAAGGAGGAGAACGTACTTTAAGAAGCAAGTAAAAATAAATAGGCTTAAATACTCAGTAGGTCCCTGAAATTGTCTGCCGTATGAAAATAAGTCCCTGAATTTTTTTTTTCTGATTCCGAATCCCTGGAAAATGTTTTTTAATCAGAATAAGTCCCTACTCGTGTTTCCAGCCTATGTGGCACAATTTTTGCTGAGTCATTTATTCCACGTGGCTATTCTATTTTTTTTTAAATACACCTGGATTAAAAAAAAACTAAACATTTAAATTTAAAATTAAAATCTTTTAGGGATTTAGGGTTAATTAGGTTAATAAGATTTTAATTTTAAATTTATACATTTAAATTTAAAATTTAAATCTTTTTTGGGATTTAGGGTTAATTAGGTTAATAAGATTTTAATTTTAAATTTTAAAATAAAAAATAAAATATTTTTAGGGATTTAGGGTTAATTAGATTTATGGTTAATTAGGTTAATAAGATTTTAATTTTAAATTTAAATGTTTATTTTTATTTTTTAATCCATGTGTATTTAAAAAAAAAAAATAGAAAAGTCACGTGGAATAAATGACTCAGTAAAAATTGAGCCACATAGACGGGAAACACGAGTAGGGACTTATTCAAATTAAAAAAAATTCCAGGGATTTGGAATCGGAAAAAAAAATTTCAGGGACTTATTTTCGTACGACAGACAATTTCAGGGACCTCCAGAATATTTAAACCAAATAAATATATGCATCATTTGAGTATACTAACTTTACTCTTGCGACATACCCTCGCAACCTCACACTTTATCGATAAGCATCACCATGTGAAAAAAAATTCATGAGTCAATGGTTAGGATAAGAATGGTGAAGAGTGATATGGCATGGGAAGAGAACGTTGGCAAGAATTCTTGAAAATGGCATGAGAAGAAAGAGACCTGCTTTTAAACTGATTTGAATTTGTGAGGCATGAGAAGGAGTCCATTTGGGATCTTCAAGGTGTGGAAATAAGAGTGCCAACAACAACTTATATAGTACTCCCTCCATTCATTTTTAAGTGTCATTCTAGCAAAAATCTCTCCAACCAAGATAGTGGGTTATTAGAGCTTATTTTCCCATTCTACCCTCTCACATCCTAATCATGAAGTTATAAAGTTTTCCAACCAAAATAGTGGATAATTAATTTTTTGTTCCACTCTCTCTCATATCATTAAACTATTTATCATTCTTCCCTCCCTAGTAGCAATAAAAATTTATAACCCCCTCCAAATTTTAATGTTAACACATTTTTCTATGCAACTTTGAAAGCTCTTTTGGGTACTTTCATTGGAATTTAATTTCCATTTACTGGACAAGACTTTGAATTGAAGTAATGAGAATTTAATTTCCACTTACTAATAAGGGTATAATTGACAAAATAGACCTTAAAACATCAAAACGACAGTTAAATAGAAAAAAAAAATTCTTCTAAAACGACACTTAAAAATGAACGGAGGGAGTATTAGACAAATAAATAAGATGGAGAAAAGTGGAAAATTTGCCGGTTGTTTTGGCAAAAGTGACCAATGAGAATTAATCTTGTAGAGGAAGTATAATAACTAAGAGCATCTCCAATGCTAGTTCTTAATTCTTAATTATTAGCACTATTCATGTGGGCCCATTTGTACCTAAATTTTGTTCCTAATTATCTGCCACTTTACAAAGTTTAAGAGAGCATTAATTATACTTTACCAATTGTACCTTTCATTTATTGTTGGTAGAAAAGTTGAAAAAGTTAGAATTAATATGAGAGATAAAGGGTATAGGAGGAAGTTAGATTGTAATTTTAATAAAACAAGAACATTAATTGCTATTTCTTAATACTTGTGCAACAACCTTAAAGTGTCAGTTATTTAGGAACGGAGAGAGTAAGAATTAAGAACTAGCATCTCCAATGGAGTCCTTATTTTGAGATCTTAAAATAAGCTCCGGATCTTAGTAGATCCCACCATTGGAGCTATCCTACATAGCATGAGATCTTAGCAAAAGCTAAGATCCGTGCCTTAGCTCAGGTACTCTCAAATGTGGGATCTTAAATAAAATAATATTTTTTTCTCTCTCCTCCAATACCATAACCAAAGTGAAAAATAAGGAGGGAAATAAATAATATAAATATATTGGGTATTGTGGACCCGGTCAAAAGTAAAATAAGATCTCAACCACTAGAGTGAAATGTGCATAGAGACCTTATGAGTGTCTTAAATCCTATATGACAATCTGGTCCCACAAAAAATGAGTAAAGTCCCAAAATAAGTTCCTACCATTGGAGATGCTCTAAGATGAAGAAAAAAAAACGTGCACTTAGCCGCCTAGGAGTAAAAGCAGCGTGACATTGGAGACCTCAAATGGTTTAAATCAATAATAGATTGAGAGAGTATATTATTGTAATTGACAATTCAAATATCATTAAGCTGTTAAATATCTATTGTCAAATTGAATGAATATTTCTACCAATAAAACTTGATTTTTGACCAACTTTGAATCAATGTTTCGAAGGAATCATCAGAAGAATTGAATTCGCAACGATGGTATTGGTCGATTTTAACAGCAAAATTAAATATATAATATATAATAATGATTTATCAAAAATGAAATTTTGGTATTGAGATTGCAAAAGGCATATGGAAAAGAGGGTAAGTTGTTATTGCTGATTGGGGTTTAAGATTTGGGGCATTAAATGATTTTTTTAAAAGGAAAATAATAATGGTTTAAATTTTTTTTTAACAAAAAAGATGATTGGTCAATAACTTAGTAGTGGGAGACAAATTTTAAGTAGTAATTAATATAAGTTATATTATTGATTAAAAAATTCAAAATTAAAATAAATTAGGTGAGCTATTACATGCTTTTTTTTTTGAACTAGCTATTACATGCTTACCCTTAACTAAAATTGCAATTATCTAGTGAGCCATTTCCAAGTTTCCAAAAGTATAAATAAAATTTTCTTTTTGATTTATTTTAATCTTTGAAAATAGGCGTAAAAATACTTCATTGCTTGCTAAGTGTCAAAAGTTTCCATCTTATATGGTCTCTTTTATATTGTACTAGTATGTATACCCGTGCCGATGCACGGGGGACATATTTCTAAGTATCTAATAATTTGCTTTTAATATATAGAATTATTTATTTTGTATGAATGAACAAAAAATCTAAATATAATTCATTGTGTTTTTAATTTTTTTATGATATAATATTACAATAATTTGTATGATATTTGTTTTTATCCTTTTATTTTCATTTTTCATATCTCCAAATAAGATGATAGAAAATATGGATTACATATTAAATTTACTCGTGTCGTTGCACGGGGGCATATTTCCCGAATATTAAAAACTGTTTTTAATATATGGATTAATTTTTTTTATATAAATGAAAAATAAATATAAAATAAATTTTATATTTGATGAATGTGTTTATGATGTAAGAATATAATAAATTACATGATTTTTTTTTTTTATTTCATTTTTCTTACCTCTAAATAATTATACCCAAATTATAACATATGGAAAATGTGATTTAGAAAAAATGGATCACATTAAATTACATTTTTTTTACACTATATAATTTTGATTTCATAATCTCTAAATAAGTAGTATACAGACATTTAAAAAAATTATAAAGAATGCAACAGATAACTAATTCGAATCATTTGAAACATAGGCTTTGGAATGAAGATATACGGAAAAAGATGGAGAAGCTTTCATGTACTTTGTGAATTGCTCTCTCTCTCTCTCTCCCTCTCCCTCTCCCTCTCCGCCTCCCATTTTCTCTCTCTCTCTCTCTCTCTCTCTCAATCCATAAAATTATAATAAAATTTGCTTTTGTTATTTTTAATTAGAAATATTTTAATGTAAATAAATCAGCAGTAAACTTTCAGATGGCAAGACCTTGAAGCTTCTTTTTCGAAGAATGAAACTTCTTCTAAACTCACATGACCCCAAATCCATCAATCATCTTGAAGCAGTAAAATTAAATTCACTTCATTCACTTCTTTCTCTGAATATAAAAGTCCTGTAAAAATGAGAACATATTTGATCTGGAAAAAAAATTCAGTGATCGGTACAAAAAAAAAATGAAATCAAGCTCTCAAGACCAACAAAGATCAATTCACATTCACATCTCATACAAAAGACAATTACAATAAATTAAGTAAACCTACCATAGGTTAAACCACCATGGAACACATAGATTAGAAAGAAGATGATAAGCAACAACCATATTAAATTCCATAGACAAACTCCACCTTCTTAGTAGGTTATTTGGATAACTATATCCTCTTTATACACGGTACAAACCCCACCTATCCTTACTTAATCCTTCCAACTGCTCTTCTTCCACCTCTGCCCTCTTTAATTGATAAAAACATCCAATGGACTTGGACCTACTAAAACAAAAAAAAAATATAATCAATTAATGCAAACCAGTATTCTCAGCAACAGATTGGATTGAGGTCAGAAATCTTGCCATTGCAACATGAAATAGAAAACAATTCTCAGCATCCAAAAACGCAAATTGTTGGAGAAAGAAGGATTGATGTTTTGAACCCTAAACTTCATGTGTTATTTATAGTTGAAGACTGATAAAATCTATCAACATTGGCTGGCAAAATAAACCAATCAAAATAATCTATGATAGAATCTAAACAATTAAACATAGTTTGTTGAAAATTGTAGAGGTACATGCTTCCAAATAATGGCATTGGAATTCTCTTCAAGACTAATAATATAAAAACGTGAATGAATTCTGTTTTGATTTCGGCTAATTTCATTGGTTAGATTGTGAGGCTATTTTTTTTTTTTTAATTATCAAGGAAGGTTGTTTCAAAAAATTATGAAGGAAGGCACGTTTAAATTAAAAAGAAATCAAAGAGGTTTTCAAATAAGAAATAATGATGCTTAAATTTGATTGACCATGAATGAGGTAGTTTTTATTATAGCTAAAACCATGATTGAAATTGTTTATCAGAAAAAACATGATTGGTCAATAACTTGGTAGTGGGAGAGAAATTTTAAGCAGTCATTAATATAAGATATAATACTGAATTAAAAAACTCAAAATAAAAATAAAATAAGTGGGCTATTACATGCTTACCCTTAACTAAAATTGCAATTATCAAGTGAGCCATTCCCAAGTTTCCTAAAGTAGTAATAACATTTTCTTTTTGATTTATTTAATTCTTGGAAAAATGGTTGAAAGGTCCCTCAATGCTTTCCTAGTGTCAATTCTTTCCTTCTTATATTTTCTCTTTTATATTGTATTTAGATTTAAATTTAGATATAGGGGAATGCTAACTTACTCCCACTTAATTTTGTGAAGGAGTAAGTTATCACTCAACACCTTTTGTTTGGGAAAAAAAAACCCAAACTTTCTCTTCTTCAATATAGTTTCACTTATGGGTATGTAATTTTATTTATATATAGATGGCCGAGTACAAATATAACCCATTACCCCACTCGAGGGATTAGTGACCATATCTTTTTTCACATTGGCGGGAAAACGAAACGGAGGGCCTTTCCCTAACTCTCCTTCAGTCATCGTTCTGTTCCGATGGCGCAAACCAAAACCCTAGCCTTGATTGACGAGATCGAATCTCTCGTCTCTGATAAGCTTCAAGTGGTATTTCAGAAATTTTGGGTTTCCTTGTTCTAGTTTAGCCTTTCAATTTGTTCTTCTGGCCTTACTTTTCTTACCCTAGATTTGAATTTCGGAGGGTTTTTGTTTAACTTCATGGCAAATATTTGATTTCACACCGTATCGTTTCTTCTCCAGGTTTCTTACAAGTGGCTAAGTCGCAGTTATATGATATCATCTGATGAAGCAAAAAGGTGGGATTTTTTTCCAAAATAAAAAAGAGAGAAATGGGTGAAAAGCTTTACCTTGTAAAAATTTCAGGCTTTTTATGATGTGCTGTGATTTAATGAGCAGTTGAACATTTTGTTTCATGTAGGTTGCTTCAGGAATTTGTTCAAAAGCATGAAGGTGGGTTGGAGGTGGTGTATGCTTTGTCTGGTTGGTTAAAGAGTAGCCATCCTAGTTACCACATAAGGCTTGTTAGCGGGTCAAAGGTTGCAGGTACTAGGATCTTTTTAATAATAACAATAACAATCAAATAATATGTATTTTTGTGATTTTCGTTCTATCTTAAACCAGGACATGGATCAAATTGGTGTTTCCTTGACTGACCAGTCTGGTATGAGGAGTTCTTTCTCTATTCAAAGAACTTCTTATCCAGGACTTTCACTAATCATATTTAATGTACACAATTAAGCTTTTTAGTATACAGTTTTGGAATCATAGCTACTGAATGGTTTGTGAAAGAAAAAACTTCTACCAACCTTGGATATGGAGAGGCTTACAAACATTTGGAAGTAGGAGTAACATGAAACTGTTTCCCACTATTGTATGCAGAAGCACAAAAAGTTTTTGATGGGAATTGCTCAGTCCAGGTATATAGTGTGCAAGCAAGCATTCCAAAGGATCCAGCTGTGCTTTGGAATACAGAATTCATTCAAGCAGAGGAGCTTTTCAAGCAGCCTTTCTCAGTTGGCAACTGCTTGAGAGATAATAGGTAGGTTCCATGCCTTGGAATATCTACATAGTATATATGGCTTTCGTTTGATCATGTGATGGCAGATATACGGTGAAAGTATTAAACTTGTTGAAGTTTGTTTATAATTTCAGTCCATTCGCTATTACCAGTTTTTAATTTGGTTTGATCATGTGATGGCATATGAACATGAAGATGAAATTTTATTTTATAACATTATATGTGAATTGAAGGAACCATGTATGCTGTACAGTTGCAGTATGTAAAACTTCTATAAGTTAACAAATCACATTTTACCTTCAAGTTTAGACAGGTTTCCTGATCATTGCTTCCAGAATTTGCGAATTTTTAGGGGTATGTGCTCTATTCAGTCAGATTAAATGGTTAAAGATTCCTAATTATATAAAAGAATTAAATTAAGGAGGTAATTTCTGTTGAAGTTAAGGGATCTTATCATTCATGGGCTCTAGCTATAGCAATATCAGGTGACAGCAATTTATTTTCTTTTTAGATAAGAGGAATACATTTGCTTATTGAAACAGAAAGAAACATATAAGTGAAGTATAAGACACTCTGCAAAACAAAAATTTTCTACAAAGCAAGTTATCTTAATTCTACGTGGAATGCCTTCTTTTTTATTCTGATTCTCTGGATGAAATTGTGCCAGGAGATTCAGTGTCACTTATATTGCACTGATGAGTTTTGTTTTCTTTTTTGGTCTTTGCTAAGGAGGCTAGCAATACCTTTCTGTTTACACTTGACAAGAGACCAGAAAGAATTTAGGAATGGTTTACATGAATTACTTGAGAGGGAATACTCAGTATCCTTGATAGTTATATATGTACAAAAATAATTGTATTTTTATTTTTGCAAGAACAATAAAGAATTAAACTATTTCCTATGACTGTAATAACATTCCCATGATACCTTGACTCCGAGAATTCCCAATGACATGTTAATCATTATAACTATTTCAAAACCTTGCCATTTCTCTCCTTAATAATGTCTTTCTAAAAAAATAACCAAAAAATAGTTTTCAACCAGAGATAACTCATAGAATTAAACTAAGATCCTTCTGCCTTCCGCTTTTGGAAAATGCTTTCAGCATGGGAATGATGGAACACCATTTTAGGGTTTATGGAGAGTGATTAGCAGAATGTCTTCATTATTTTATGTGTGCATAGTGCATAGTGTTAGTTGGAAGACTCCTTGCTTTCCCTGGTGTCATTTTCTTCTCTTCATAAGAAAATGTAGAATATATAATCTGATTTGGGTTTCTGTTTTTCTGGGAAAGGATAAAGAAAAAATGCTATGACATTACAGTGTATATGTGCTGGAGATGTAATAGCATGAAACCTTGAAAAAGAGATACAGAAAAAGACGCTTTGAGAATTAAGGGAAAAGGTTTTGGTTGGTATTGTTTCAGATCAACTAGAAGCGGTTCTGATGTGGCTTTGAAATTGGAGATTCTTTGACATATTACTGATTTTGGCAGCGAGAAAGAATGTGATGATTTGATTTTATTGTCTTCACTTGTATCTTTGTGTAATATGTTAGCCTATTTTAAGATCTCAGTCTGCTGGCTGTTCCTTACTGCTGTAACATATACTTTCATAAATATAAGATTTATCATCTAGGATCTCTTTATTCATTAGTAGAGAATGTAGACAGTGAAAATGGTTATATCAATTTATATACATCCAGGTGCGCAGTATATGTGCATGCATATCTAATCATATACTAGTCCTTGAAAGAAATATGATGTGTTTAGCTCTTCATTATTATTATTTATATTTTTTTTTTGGGGTATCCCTGGTGACTGGCTGCATACTTCTCAGGTTCTGTGGAATCTCTAATTCTTATGTGCAAAGGAATGTTGATGGCTCAACAGCTGTTTTTGCCACTCCACAGACAAAGTCTGTAGTAGGCATGGGATCAACTAAGAGTAACATAGTTCACCAACCTCCGAAGCATATACCACATGATTCGATTTTTAATGTTGATCTCAAACCACAGAATGTGGTGAAAGATGTCAAGAGTCTAAACAATGGTATAGGGAATACTGAAGCTGAAGATTACGCCAATAAAACTACTCCAGACAAAGGAAGGGCCCTTCCCTTGCCCACAGACAAAAATATTGTACAATCTAACAAAAATGGTCCTGTTACTGGTGGTTCATTAGCAAGCTTTTGGGGTCGTGCATCTGCAAAATCCAAGCCTTGCTCTCCGCCAGCAGAAAATAGTAGCACGGTTTCAAATCCTTCTGGTTGGTTTCCATTGCAGTTTGTTCCATTTGCTTTGTTTTAGATTTTCTGATTATAACTATAATAGTAGTAGAAATATTACAATGCAACTCCTTGGGATAATGAGAATAGTAATATAACAGTTGAGCACCAATGCTTTTTATTGACACAAATGTCTTTCAGAAGCTACTGAAGTTGCCCAAACTTGTGCTCATGAAGTGAGAGATGGTGACAGTGGTGATGATGATTATCAAGATATCGCCTCAAAAAGATCTTCCAATAGGAAAAGGAGGGTTGTCTTAGATTTCTCAGATGAAGATGAAGATGTCATCAGTTTAGCATCACCTGATTTCCCATATAAAAAGTCATCTCAAGATTCCAGCCAAAATGACAAAAGTTCATCAGAGAAACCCACTTTGAATTTTGACTTGGAGATAGAAAATAAATCAAGGGTTAAAGAAGAGAGAGTAACTCAACAAAAAGCTCACCAGCCACACAGAGGAGATTCATCAGTTATCAGCAAGTGCACAAATACTGGGAGGTCATCTTCTGAAAAGTTTCATAGTTCTGCTTCTGAAATTTGTGTAAATAAGGATAGCATAAAAAATGCTACCCCAGGTTCACCTAAGAGGAAAAAAGTGATGAAGACCAGGATTGATGAACGGGGGAGAGAAGGTACTTATAGCATACAAGCTAACTTTATGTCTCAACTCTCAATACCAGTTAACTCACTTTGTACTTCATGAAATATCAATTTTCACCTTTTTTGTATTAGATATGTTTGTATTTTCTTAGTTTATTTTATTTTTCAGTTACTGAAGTAGTCTGGGAGGGGGAGGAGACAGAAGCAAGCAAAGCTTATACAGTCACTACAAACAAAGCTGACAGTAATCCGTCTACCAAAGCTGTCAACAGGTTAGCACTCTTCTTCCTTATCCTTCATACATTTGAACTGAGTGACTGGAAACAACCAATACTTAAAAGGAGGACACCTTGGTAGTTGTCCCATAAAGTATAAAAGGGTTCCTTGTGAGGTTTGCTTTGCAACTTCCAATGTAGTTTTAAAGTTGCTTCCAGATCTTTTTACATTAAAAAATCTTAACTTTATGATCTTGAAACATGCACTCGGTTCTTTTGAACTGATTCAAAATATTGCTGAGATTTGTAGGTTGAAACTACTACAGTCAAGATACTTGACCATTTTAAGATTTATGCTTGCACTGATCCCATTTATTTATTTATTATTTTTTGATAGGCATTTATTGAGAGGGGGCGAATTGCTACGACCTCAAGATGTTTGTTTAAATTAAGGAATCTCTTTTAGAAGACTTAGATTATTGTTTGATTTTATCCTTAGTTTCAACTGCTGCAAAACCGTCCCTTTGTACCTCATACCTGTCTCGCTCATAGGACTCTCGGTGGCGTAGCATCCTGTGATAGAACCACCCTGAAATCTGATATTATTTCTTACAAATCCCTAATTCCCAAATTGGGAACTAGAGCAGAATACAAGAGAGTCCACACCCTCTTCCTAATCCCAATACCCAAATGATACAAAAGATAACCAACTGACTCTAACTTCCCCTTATTTATAGGAAACCGACCTCTTTAATCCTCTAACTAACTAACCCTCCCAACTAACTAACCGAAAGTACCTATTAATATGTGAGTACCTATCAATACTCCCCCCCTGAAAATTCACCTTGTCCTCAAGGTGAAGGAAAAATTACCAGCAATCTAAATGAACAGCTATGCGAAAGAACCAATGGTGACCACACTTCTTCCATCTGGATCCCATAGCATGAAGCACATAGCCTCAGTCATTTATGAGTGGTTGAACACATTCCCTGGGCGCCCAAAACATATTCTGTGAAGAGTCATATGGCAGAAAATCCAGCAGATGCCAACTAAAAACAACCAAGGATCAGCAACTTCCCAGCTAAGACTGTGTTGGTAAGCATCTCCCCATATCCAGCCCCCAAATGCTCAAAGAGATCAATACTTGAATTGGCAGGTATCTTCCCATAACTAGCCAACAAAGTCTCAAGTAGTCCAATACAGGAATCAACACTAAATTCAACCCTCCTCCAAGTGACCCAAGGTGGAACAGAGTCCAACTTGCACAAACATAAACATGCTGATACCAAAACAGAAAATTAAACTCAACTCCTTGGGAATGGTCCATCACCCATTGAAGTAGCAAGCAAGAAAAATCCTCAAAAGCAACCCCCCCAAGCCATTAATCCCCAAACCACTCTAATGCTCAATTTCTGCTA
Organism: Lotus japonicus; assembly: GCF_012489685.1. Taxonomy (NCBI): domain Eukaryota; kingdom Viridiplantae; phylum Streptophyta; class Magnoliopsida; order Fabales; family Fabaceae; genus Lotus; species Lotus japonicus. The sequence continues at coordinate 53,889,037 of NC_080043.1, read as the reverse complement.
CAACCGCTTGAGGAATTGGTGAAAGCAAAAGTCCCCCAAATCAATTAATAACCCGAAATATTGTCATGCTTCTTTCCTGTACCATGTTGTAAATGGCCTAAACTAGCAATAAAAGCTTCAACATTCCATTTGTTCGTACTACAATGGCCTTGTTCCAATCTACCAAAAAATTTATATGCATACCTGTGTTGCATCTCACAATCAAAGCTGAAGTATAATTTTGACACAACAATCCTATCCTCCTCAATGCCCACACTTGTAGTCAACAACATAGTTCCAGCAAAAACTTGAAAGTCACCAAAATCTCTTTCCCTCGACCTTTGCAATTTCCCTTGTGAACCTCTGAGTTGATTTCTGGTTCCTTGCTGCCTCAAGTAAATGGTTGAATTGGGTTTTAACCCAAAAGTTGAAAAGTTGGCCCAATATTCATCAAGGCCCAATTCCTTCCAACTGATATTTGGGCTTGGCCCATTTGGATTGTAAGTCCAAACCTTCATTTCATCTCCGTGTTCCTCCATCCCAACCTTCTGTGCGTTTTCCCTTCCCTCTCAGCTTGACCAATCAGCAACGGAAAGACCTCACTGCAGCCAACCGATAAATCTGGCGGTTCTGGCGGTGGCTGTTTTCCCTCCGGCGGCTTACAAGGATATTGGTTCAACAACCTTGACGTTGGTCTTCTATTCCACTTTGATGAACCTCCCTCATGCAGCAATTGCACTGCGTTGTCAGATGGTGTCGGTGGCGGCCATTGGAACGAGCCCATCACCATCAATAGAAAACCAAGATTTGATGGTTCACCAATGAAATTCTGGCCACCGTGGTGCGTCAGCTTTGGAGGAGATCGCTCAATCACCACTATCATTGTTGCCCGTTCTACGCTCCACGCACGTTCTTGCTCTGTCTCTGCTTTAACCTCTGTTTCAAGATTGAGGTTCTGAATCGCCTCCGCCACTGCTAAATCTGTCATAGTCGCGGCCTCCAAATTCGCCGGCGATGCCTCCGCCGCTACTCGCTTTTCCTCTGCCGCTTCAAAATTGGATTTCTGTCTCTCCTCAGAGGTCAAGTCTTCCTCTGCTTCAGGTGTTTGCACACCCACTGTACTGTCTCTCTCTTCTTCTGGTGAAGTGTCGGATTCACCCTCTGTTTCACGATCAACTCGCTGAATCGCCACCGCCGCGACTTTCTCTGTCTCCGCCGAATCAAGATTGGGTTTGTGCGGCGCTGCAATCTTTGATGGCCTCTGAAACACCTTTGCTACCGCTTCCTTTCTTGTTCAATATAGATGGATTTTTGAATAACCCCAGAAAGAGAGTGAAGTTCATACAATCGTACCTCCATTCGGATCTCCTCCCTCAATCCTTTCAAGAAGATGCCTTTGACAAATTCTGGATCAATTCCTCTCAGAGCTCCGATGTAATTCTCGAATTCCACCACATAATCCTCCATTGTTCCATTCTCTTTCAGAGAAAGAAGCAACTCAAATGGATTCTTAGACTTGGAAGGCTGAAACCTCCTCACCACTGCAATCTTGAACCCTTCCCATGATGGATTGGGATTACAACTCGTCCACCATTGAAACCAGGTTAGAGCCCTTCCTTCTAAGGCATGCATAGTCGCTTGCATCTTGTCTTCCTCTCTCGCCTTCTTCAACAGAAATAAGCGCTCCAAACTGTGTGTCCAATCATACACATCATCACCCCTAAAAATTGGAATTTCCCTTACCCATTCCTCTGAAATTCTCACCCTCGTCCTTGTCTCTTCCATAACGCAGCAAGGAAATTGTGGTTTAGGCACCAGATCGGTGCTCTGTTACCAATGATAGAACCACCCTGAAATCTGATATTATTTCTTACAAATCCCTAATTCCCAAATTGGGAACTAGAGCAGAATACAAGAGAGAGTCCATACCCTCTTCCTAATCCCAATACCCAAATGATACAAAAGATAACCAACTGACTCTAACTTCCCCTTATTTATAGGAAACCAACCTCTTTAATCCTCTAACTAACTAACCCTCCCAACTAACTAACCAAAAGTACCTATTAATATGTGAGTACCTATCATCCTTGCTTCGAGCGACTCAGCTCCAGTGATAACTCTAGTGAATATATTTTTAATTTCTTTCCCCTAACAGCTTCTTGTACTTCGGTTCTCCCCATCTCAATCTGAATTTGTGTTCTTTGAATGTTCTTGTCCCCCCACCCCCCTAAAAAGAAGTCCTTGTATGTTTCTCAGTAGACACTCCTCTCTTTCTTTTTAACATATTCTACTTGCCTTTATGATAGCAAACTTTGGTTCTCACTCTCCCACTGTTATTCCATGATTGCTGCCACTTCCTTTTGTTAGCTTGGGTTCTTCTGGTTTTGTGTTTATCATTCCACTTACCTCATTTTCTGTTTGTTGCCATGTTCCAATGTCGCTCACTTACACTTTCTTTTGGTTGATCTGATAGTGTTACATTTGATTGTTTTCTATAAATTCCGATTATTGTTCTTCACATAGGTATTTGTTATTTTTTTATTTAATTGTGTGCATATATATATATATATATATATCACACACACAAGCACGCACACAGATATATATATATATATATATATATATATATATTTATATATATTATTTTTGCATGTATATATTTGTTCTTTTTAATATATTTTGTATATATATTATTTTTTTATAATGGTAGCCATGGCTTCCACCATAATCTGCGATGCCATCTGCTATATTTCTGTTGTGGATTTTTTACTTGCAGGCATAAACCGACATCGGTTATATTTCTGTGGTGGATTATTCGGTGATGGAAAAGGACTGAAAATGTCAAAGAAGTTTGATAATGTGCTTAGGGCCATTTTAAAAGAATGAAGTACAAAATAATTAATTCGTGTTTGAATATGATGTATAAAAGTATGTTTTAAAAACTAAATGTTGTTTGAATAGAATAAATTGAAGTTAATTATACAGATAAAGTTACTAAAATAGATATAAGATGATAGTATATAATAGAGGCAATGTATATATAACATGGATAATATTGTGAAATAACTGCCAACTCACTTTTTTCTAACCCAAAATTATGTTTAAACTTCTTTTTCTAAACCTAGATTTTATGGTTAAAAATCCACTTTTACTTAGCTGAATGAAAATACACAAACGGCATGGCACTAAAAACTGTTGCTGGCACCATAATTTTTCTTAGATATAAGCCTATCAGGGATATAAGAGCGTGTTCTTACCAGATGATTAGAGCTGAAAAGCTTGTAGGTTCCCCTTAGTTTTGATCTGGTTTATGGTTTAAATTCCAATTCCAATGGTTGTAATCAAACAATGACTGCTTTATTACAAGGTTGTAGCTTGATTATCATTACTAACTTTATTTCATTGCAATTCCAGTGCTCCAGGAACAACTAAGAAGCCACCAGCTACTGGGAAAGGAGGAAACAAGAGAGCAGGAAACTTAAAGGATCCCAAACAAGGCAATATTCTTTCTTTTTTCAAGAGAGCTTGAGATCTTCACGAAGAATTGCAATGCTCAGAGGACAATCCACTTAGCAAGATAATTCATCAATGGTAATGTGATAGTGAGGATTTTACATTATGTAGATCTGGCTCTTATTCTGCTCTGGGGTTTTAACTGGAATCTACATTCCGACTAGTTTAAATACCTTGTGTGTTTTTCCCCCTTACGCTTGATTTTGCCAAGATAACTGATTTTATTACTCATGTTGTTCTTGCCCGAATAAGCATAATTTACATACTGGTAAGTAGTGCACAGCGAATTCACGGTGACATGAGATGAACGTTTGATCTCTTCTGCTTGATGAGATTCAAAACCTAGGCTTCCAATGTGTTTAATTCCAAAGGTTAAATTTTCAAGATCACCCCTTTTCCTTCCTCCCTCTGCAAAAGAGTAAAATAAAATTACTCGTAATATCTTTTTACAAAATATACATATATACATGTATGGTTTGAGCATGGGTTCCATACACTCCACTTCACATACCTATTTTTTTTTCTTCTTTTATAAGCCCATTGTATTCAACCTTAGCACAACGAGTGCTAAACCCAAAATCAAACAAGAAAAAAAAGGCCGGAACAGACCGTAACCTAATAGAATGGAATAGGACAATAATGTTCCATGTATTATGTTTGGTAACTCCATATCATTAGAAATTATATATATATATAGGGCATATCAGATGAGAGGAAAGTTTTATTGTGAGAGATGAGAGCATCAACTATCAGCTGTTGGATTAAAATCAACGATTCAGATTAAAATTTCCTGATTCAGCCTCACGTGCCTCTCTTCATTTGGTTACCGTCTTCGTATAACACCCACACCGTCCAAGAAAGTTGTGACCATCATGACACCATCTGTCCTCCATCTTCTCTTCAAAGAATAATTTTAAATATTTGAAAGAGTAGATGAATTAAGTGTTTAATCTTTTCCAATTACACCCAATAAAATCAAAGTAAAAAAATCCTTAAACCAAACAACACAGGCATTAATAAATCTAGTGAAATTATTATGTGGGTTATGAGATGCAAATAAGTAGCACAAGAAAGGGGGTTGAATTGTGTACTTGAAAATTGCTTTTTAAAACTTAGGTTTGTGAAAAGAATGTTAGTTCTTAAGAAAATGTTTTCTATGACTTTTCGTAAACCGTTTATGTAACACCCCGATTTCGGTGGCGTCACTTTAGTAACCAAAAAGAAAATAAAGCGGAAAAAACGTGAATATATATTTTTTTGATTTGTTTAACTGATAAAACTACGAACTTAATGAAATAAAACTCAAAGATAAAAGACAGCATGACTACTGTACAATATATAATTACAGCCTCCGCTGTAAGTAGCGAACCACGTCACGAGTATCCTCCAGTGACGGGAAGTAACAGAAAGTAACGCCCGTAGGCAATATGTACAATCCAAAAGGAAAGGTCAAGTGTCCGCAACACAATCCCTAAAAAATGAGAATAAGTCAGCCCAAACGGCCTAAAACAAGACCCTCTAGTCCAACCAACTCTCTGTGATTTCCGTAGAGAAACCACACAAAAAGCTATCGGTCAGGAAACTACCCTGTCCCCAAATGAAACATGATGGTCAGAGCTATGACTCTACTCCTACACTAATCCTGTCTAGAGGAGCTCACACCAGCACTCACAACTACATGCTAGCATGATCATCGTCCGAATCGGAATCCAGAACGACTAAGTCAATGTACACCATCCTCCCTCCTCTCGCTACCGCGACACGCTCCTGTGCTGGCCTCACGGGCTTAGGGCCCGAGCCATGGTCATCAATGACAGCAACAGTGGGTGAGCTAGACTCCGCAGAAGTCCCTCCCTCAGGCTCCTCCTCTGAGGGGTCCTCATCATCCGAAGATGACGGTGGTGGTGGTGCTCCTACACCGGGTCCGCAGTGCACGCCGAGTGGCAGGTTGAAGCTCATAGTGTATCTCCTCAGCACTCCTTCCGTCAAGTGTCCCAGACGGTCGACACGGTCCTCCATAATCCTCCCCGAGTAAGTCGCTCGGTGGCCAGCGGGGTCAACCACCCATGAGCCGGGGTCATCCTGATCGAGCATCTCGAATCTAGTCCCCCCCGAAGGGTGAACCATCGTGAACCAGTCCGCCATGGACATCTGACAAAGGGCGTAGTCCGCCAAAACACACACTGAAGACGCGAGGGTCAACTCCAAAGAATTATGTAAGTAATAACTCCAATAGATACAGTTTAAGGGATAGCTACTTAGGCTTAGTAGTTAGTGATAGCATCATAACATTGTATATCTCCCAATGAATATAAATGACAATAATAACAATTAACATGCATCAAGTAAGATTAACAAGTATCAATCACACTCGGCAACTAAGTCAATATGCATGTTGCATGAATGAGATGCCGGTTGACAAGATGCATTCCGGAGGGATGGGCATCAACGGATCAGCCCTAACACCAGCCACGGTGGGACCATTTCGGCCCGCGTGCCTCTTACACCAACAACAACGGTAGTCAGATCAGCAGTAAACCTAAATGTCTGCCATTTCGGTCTGCTACTAAGAATCACCGCAGTGTTCTTACGTGGAAATCCGGTCTTGTGACCATTTTGGAATCCACCGAGGTCCGGTATCCCGCCGTGTATTAACCTCTTAATCTGTGCATGAATGCAAAGTGATTAGCCAAACAACGTCTCCGACCTCACTCGACACGTCGCCACGTGTTCTAGCTAACTTATTGTCTCTAAAAGCATACCCTAAGGCAAATGTCGATTCTGCGACAAAAGACAATTAATTATACACATTATCTCATGATGATTTCTCGAATCATCCGACTCATCTCCATCCGATGGTCAAAACTGCTCAGCGAGCAAAGAGTATCCACATCCTCGGAAACTACCCGTTTCCCGGCTTATCTTTTAGATAGCCCAACAACAAAACTGCTCCTCGAGCAAAAGAGTATCAACATACTCAGAACTTATTAGTTTCCTCAACACTTGGACTCGACGACACTTCTCATTTTCCAAAACTAAGATTTGAATCCTAAGCTTTCCTTCGAGATTGTTATCATTATTTAAAGATTTAGAGGTTGTTTAATGTCTTATGAATTTTCCTTGTAAAATAGTTTCCATTTAGTTTAAATCTTATGAGTTTCAAAGATCACATAATCCCAAATAACTCCCAGAGAATGTCTCGATCCACTAAAACAATAACAAGGCCCGAATCTCCGTTCGTCCCGTCAATTTTCCCAAAATCTCATAATAAATTTGGCATAACATGCCCGTTATCCTCACTCTGAAGCATAACAGATATATGTGTAATATCATAGTCAAATTAGCACAATCCAACAGTTATGACACATATATCAACACATCCTAGATTAACCATGTAGCACTTAGCATATAGATCAAATATCACACATCCTAGATTAACCACTTAGCACATAGCATGTGAATCAATCTCAAAAACAGTTCAGAGATGACTAATCATCATTGTCAGCCGAAGCCTAAGAAAACATTATCCCAGTCAAACACAAACAAGTGCATAAACAGTAAATCAAGTTGAATTCGTCGACCACCTAAAGCATTAACTAATAGTTCAGTGAGTAGCCCTCACCTGCAGTTCCTCCAGCGTTATCCTCAAGCGTTCCTTCACACTCTACGCCTTCCTCTTCTTGAAACACCTCAAATGAACCTTAGAGCAAAAACCACAGAATTCCATCATAATCAGTCAAAAACTCCGCACTCAATACTCACTAAGGTTACACGAAGTAGCATATACTCCGAAGTACGATAATCTAACGCGATCGGACAAGTTTTCGAAAAAGGAATTTTCTCCCCTCCCTTGGAGAGCTCACGGCCACACACTTTAATTGTGTGCGCCGATTTTTCATCGATCAAACTTGGTTCCTAGGTTATCATTAGTCGTAACTAAGGCGAATATAAACTCGGAAAAATTATCGGATCGAAAACTGTCGCAGGGGTATTTTGGTCAATATTTTTAGCTCAGAATTTCAAAATTGGAAATTCGAAAAACAAATTGGATGGGGACGTCACCAACGACGTTTATGACAACTAATCCTACTAGCGCTAAGCTAAGTCGAGAGTTTTCAGTATAAAGGATGAAACTTTGTCTAAAAATGGGTATTTGGAGCAGAATTGAAACTCGGCGGCAATTCGGCGAGAATCGGCGAAATGTAATCCGCTAAACATGCTCTTGGGCACGTAGGGAAGAGGTTTAGATAGAAAGATGAAGTTATTTGGACAGTTTTGCAAAAACCTCAAAACTTAGAGCATAGAAAGACATAGTGAAAAACGACGGAATTGACGATCAGAAGTAAGGATTAGCATCTATACCTCGATACCTTCAAGTAGCAATTGTCAGAGCAACGATCAAGCAAGAAACGGCGAAAATCTTCTCTTCCTCCTCCTCCTTGAAGCTCGCGGGTTTGGGTATGGAAATGGTGAAGGTTTTGCATTTTTTTCTCCTATTTATAGGGGATGGAAAATGCGGGAAAATGAAAATTTCGCGATTTCGATTTTTCCGGCGCCATCCTCCGTGAATTCTAAGATAGGTTTTGGCGACAGAATTCCAAAACTCAAAAGAGGTTTCTTGGAATTAAGGTAAACAATTCAAAGTCGGTGTAAATCTATTTTACCCGAAAAACTACTTTTTGCAGTGGATGTCGGAAGAGAAAACTTCCTTCTAAAGAAAGATTGGAAACATCAAGAGAAATGAGTGTACGCGTGTGGAATCTTCATTTGAAGCTCCGAATTGAAAAAGTCTTCATCAACCGTTCATTCTAGGTTTCTTGAACTATCAGGGTTTTAGTTTCGGCAAACCTCCGAGGATTGGAATCGGACGTTCGTATATCTCAGGGTTTCGCATCGAAACGCTTGTCATGGAAGGATTAAGAGAAGTTCTAACATTTCTCTGAAGATTTTTGGAATTAGTTTCCATCGTGTCTTTATGTGCAAATTAGCTATTTACTAGCGCTCTTGCCCTAGGTTTAAGCGTATACTAATCGTGCTATAACTTTTATCGACTTTGATACAATCCTTAGCCTTTTCCTGAACTTTCTCCTTCATAAATTTATTCCATTCAATAAACACTTGTTCAGGTTTTCCTTCACGATACATCAAACCTAATCGTGAATAGGAATTTTATTCCCTTATTCTAAACTTAAAAACTTGGGTCTTACAGTTTAGTGCAGCAGAAATATAAGCAAGTAAGGCAGACGATCAGCACACAGAGATTTATACTGGTTCACCCTAAACGATTGGGCTACGTCCAGTACTTGGCCACCACCGAGATTTTCACTAGCAAGTATCAATGACTTCTCCAATACAAGTATTCTCAAGGACTTCTCCTACAAGTATTATCACAGACTTCTCCAAGTATTCGACAGGACTCCTCCTACAAGTATTGTTCAGGACTTCTCCCACAATCTTTACAAGATTAATTCACTCTACAGAGTTTCTCTTCGTTTAAGAGTAAGGGCAGAAAATTTATAGCACTGGAACTCTAAGTGTTTGAGTTCAAATTTGACTTTGGTTCACTTAAGAGTTCTGAATCTAAGAGAGAAAATAATAAAGAGATTTGACTCTTTTAAGGTACGAGGTTCTCTCTTTCACTTGCAGAAATAAAGGCTTAGGTTTGACACTTAAGAAGTTTATGCTCGAGCTTTGAATGCTTTGAAGAAGATTGAAATGAATGCTTGAGTTCTTGTCTTTCAGAATTAATTCTCTTTGTCTTCAATCTTCAAGAGTGCCTTATATACTCGCTTGCAAGTGTTGAATCCGTTGTGAGACATAATCCGACCGTTGCTCTAGCCGTTGTGTAATAAGATCTAACCGTTGATTCAAATGACTTCGGTTGGTAGCTTCATTAAATGCATGCTTAGAAGCAAGTCTATCCTTTAGCCGGAAAGGTGATGTTTGTCAGCTAGTAGGTGGCGATAGACTTGGGCTACTTTTCAGACATGAGACAATTGGGAAATATGATGTTGACGGCTTGTCCTTTTCCCTTGTTCGTTAGCGTGCCTTCAGCTAAAGTAACTTAGTTCTCACGTGATCAGATTTGAATTTAAGTTAACTGGTTGCATTTTGATTTGAATGTAGGGCAATTGGTTGCAATCTGACTTTATCTTTGGCGCTAAAAAATTGTCTTCAATATTTCTGACAAATGACGTGGCATTGAACGATCAGAGTAGATGTGCTTTGACTTGAATGAGTTTGCTTGCCAAATAGTCTTGTGTCCTTTGAAGCTTTTCTTTTTGTGATGATTGAACGTTGATGCATATAACAAGAATAGAGTTTCTCCTGAAATTCAAGTGTTATAATAAGTTTAGTTTTCAAAGGAAATACTTCTATAAAAATTGTTGTGATCAAAATAAGATTTTAAAAATGTTATGATGCGTTTGAACTTAACAGGTTCATTTATTCCCATCGGAGGGTGATGCCTCCTCAATGTGAGTGGGTGGGAAGGAAAAAAATGATGGGTGACTATCGAGCGCACAAGAGAAGGGAAAGATCGGTATGGCTCCATCGTTGCTCGAAACAGAGGTGAAACAACCATGGTGTGCTGGAAGGTGGAAATCATACAGTCAAGAGAAGGAGAAGAACCGAGCGGCGCTACCTAACCGTCTTCTTGTGCGCGTGAGGGTCCGAGAGGGTTACTGGAAAGTGGAACGATTGGGAAACAGAGGAAATCGATTCACGTGACTTTTTTAATTACAAATTAAATCTGAACCCTTCATATTAATATAACGACTACAATTTCTTGTTCTCATCTCACAATAAAACCTTCATCCCACCTGATATGCCCCTCTATATATATAGTATGGGGAAAGCTATGCTACACCCACAACTTTTTAAGGATTAGCATAGCAGCTAACACTTTTTCTTTAGTACAAATATACCTCCACTTTTTGATATGATTTGGGAACACAAAGGATCGTCTTGAAAACCGGTGACAAAAGATAGGAACTTGACCCTAACCGCGACCTGCCGGTAGAACCAAAGTTATCAAAGATAAAAGGGGAACTTGACCCTAACCGCGACCTGCCGGTAGAACCAAAGTTATCAAGTTTAGTTCTTAACCCAAGAACAAATGGGAAGCTCTCACAATATGAGAAAACTCAATATCATTCAGATTCAAAAACTGCTTTGTTCCATACATTGAGTCCCTATTTATAGGCTAAGTGGGATGCTACTCTTTCCAATAAGTAATAATGCTCCCACTAACATTTAATAGACTCCACTAGAGATTTATAGCTCCACTAGCATTGGAAACTTGAGTAAAAGCCCACTATTCCTAAAGATGAGTCAAAGGCTCATAAAAGACATTAAAAACCAACTAGGGGGAATACAAAATGTCATCAGAAAATTCACCCCTATATTAAATACGAAAATTCAAGAAAATAACTAAAATGGACTTATTTACTAAATATTAATGTCCATGAGTGCATCTTGAACATGCAGATTGGGTTCTTGGAAATTATGCCTTCAAGTTGGGTCCAAGTCATCATCATTCTTGAGTTCAAGGAAATTGACCCACTTTGGAGTTGCTTCTAATTTATTCTGATCTTCTTTTCCCTTGAGCTCCAAAATCAGTCCTTGCAAAGCTTGCTTCATTCTTTTGGTCTTGGACCTTGTCATTGGACCTCCTATTTCCTGCAAAGGGTCTTTGTCTGGGCTGGACTGATCCTCATCATTCCCTCCCTCTTCGAAAGGATTCGTCCTCGAATCAAACCCATCACCTACATCAAACAAAGATAGATCAGCCACATTAAAAGTAGAACTTATAGTTCCATATTCATATGGCAAATCCAGCTTGTAGGCGTTGTCATTGATCTTTTCTAATACTTGGAAAGGTGCATCTCCCCTTGGGTGCAATTTGGATTTTCTTTGAGTTGGAAATCTTTCTTTCCGCATATGAACCCAAACCCAATCTCCGGGTTCAAAAGTAATGCGAACACGCCCCTTATTAGCTTGCTTTGCATACTGCTCATTCCTTTTCTCAATGTTTGCTCTAACCTTGGCATGCAACTCCCTGACAAAATCTGCCTTTTTGTTTCCATCAAAATTAGCAAATTCATTAGTAGGTAAAGGTAAGATATCCAATGGAGTCAAAGGGTTAAAGCCATACACAACTTCAAACGGAGAGTAAGAAGTAGTAGAATGCACAGCTCTATTATATGCAAACTCAACATGTGGCAAACATTTTTCCCACTGTTTTAAATTCTTTTGAATGATTGCACGCAGCAAGGTAGTAAGTGTTCTATTCACAACCTCAGTTTGCCCATCCGTTTGTGGATGTGCAGTTGTAGAAAACAGAAGCTTAGTTCCTAACTTACTCCATAAAGTTCTCCAAAAATGACTTAAGAATTTCACATCTCTGTCACTTACTATTGTTCTTGGTAATCCATGCAAACGCACAACCTCTTTAAAGAACAAATCAGCAATATGTGTGGCATCATTTGTTTTGGAGCATGCAATGAAATGTGCCATTTTGCTAAACCTATCAACAACCACAAATATGCTGTCCTTCCCACCCTGTGATTTAGGAAAACCTAAGACAAAATCCATTGAGATATCAGTCCAAGGTTGATTAGGAACAGGCAAAGGTGTATAGAAACCATGGGGCATCACTTTAGATTTGGCTTGCTTACATGTTATGCATTTTTCACAAACAGATTGCACATCATGTTTCATTTTAGGCCAATAAAAATGCTCTTTCAAAATTTCTAAAGTCTTTTGAACCCCAAAATGTCCCATTAATCCACCACCATGAGTTTCCCTAACAAGCATTTCACGCAAAGAACAAACAGGAACACACAATTTATCTTTCCTAAACAAGAAACCTTCATGTTTATAATAGTCCCCAAAAGCATGCTTAGAACAAGAATCCCATACCTGTCCAAAATCAAAGTCATTGGCATACAAGTCCTTGATATGCTCAAACCCTAGTAGTTTTGTTTGCAATGAAGTAAGCAATGCATACCTTCTAGACAAGGCATCAGCCACAATGTTATCCTTACCATTCTTGTACTTGATCACGTAAGGAAACATCTCAATGAACTCCAACCACTTGGCATGTCTTTTTTGAAGCTTTCCTTGAGAACTTAGAAACTTCAAGCTTTGATGGTCAGAATGGATGACAAACTCTCTTGGCCACAAATAATGCTGCCAATTTTGCAAAGTTCTTACCAATGCATAAAGCTCCTTGTCATATGTGGGATAATTCAACGCTGCTCCACTAAGCTTCTCACTAAAATATGCAATCGGTTTGGAATCCTGCATCAAAACAGCACCTATTCCAACACCAGAAGCATCACATTCAATTTCAAAAGCTTTATCAAAATTAGGCAAACAAAGCAAAGGTGCATTGGTCAGCTTATCTTTCAAAGAATTAAAAGCATATTCATGCACATCATCCCACTTGAAAGTCACATTCTTTTTAACAAGTTCATTCAAAGGTGCAGCAATGGAACTAAAGTTCCTCACAAACCTTCGATAAAAACTCGCTAAACCATGAAAACTTCTTACCTCATTAGCATTCTTAGGTGTAGGCCATTCTCTAATTGCCTTGACCTTCTCTTCATCAACAGAAACTCCTTTAGAACTTACAACAAAACCCAAAAATACAACAGATTCCATGCCAAAAGAACAATTTTGAAGGTTGGCATACAACTTGTTCTCTTTTAAAACACCAAACACAGCATGTAAATGTTCAACATGTTCATCTAGGGATTTGCTGTAAATTAAAATGTCATCAAAGTAGACTACAACAAATTTCCCAATGAAAGAACGCAAAACATGGTTCATTAATCTCATGAATGTGCTGGGTGCATTAGTTAAGCCAAATGGCATCACTAACCACTCATATAAACCATATTTGGTTTTAAAAGCAGTTTTCCATTCATCACCTTCCTTCATGCGAATTTGATGGTATCCACTTTTCAAATCAATTTTAGAAAACACACAAGAACCATGCAATTCATCAAGCATATCATCTAATCTAGGGATAGGATATCTATACTTTACAGTGATTTTGTTTATGGCTCGGCAATCAACACACATGCACCATGTTCCATCTTTCTTCGGAACTAAGATCACGGGAACAGAACAAGGACTGAGGCTCTCCCTCACAAATCCCTTTTGCAACAACTCATCCACTTGCTTTTGAATTTCCTTTGCTTCCTCGGGACTCGTCCTATAAGCTGGCCTGTTTGGAAGTGAGGAACCAGGAATAAAGTCAATTTGATGCTCAATACCTCTTAAAGGAGGCAATCCTTGTGGTACTTCTTCTGGAAAAATTTCAGCAAACTCCTGCAACAATGAATTAATAGCACTAGGCAAAGAAGAGTTAAGATTGTTAGTGAAATAAACATCTTTGTACATAAGTACAAGCAATTTCTCCCTTGCTAACAATGCACTCTCAACATCTCTTTTCTTGGCAAATGCACTTACTCTCTTATTTTTCTCTTCACTGCACTCATTATTTTCTTTTTCTTTCTTTTTCTCATTTTCATTTTTCTTACTTTTTCTCTCTTTTTCTTGAATGCTCACTTTTTCTTCTCTCAACTTACACTCTTTTGCGATTCTAATTTGATCAGCATATGCTTCAGCAGGTTTGAGAGGTGTCAACACAATGGTGCGATTGTTCATGGTAAAGGTATAGGTATTTTTGTACCCATTATGATCAACATTTCTATCAGATTGCCATGGCCGCCCAAGAAGCAAGTGGCCCACATGCATAGGCACAACATCACAAAGAACCTCATCTTTGTATTTTCCAATGGAAAATGATACCAAAACCTGCTTAGTCACCCTTATGTCTCCACAATCATTGAGCCACTGAAGTCTATATGGATTAGGATGCTTTTTGGTTGGCAAGTTCAGTTTCTCGACCATCAAGGTGCTAGCAACATTAGTACAACTTCCACTGTCAATAACCATGCTACATACCTTTTCATTAATGAGGCACCTAGTATGGAAAATTTTATCACGTTGCTCCGCATCTTCATCTTCCTTAGGCTGTATGCTAAGAGCACGCCTAGTAACAAGCAAATTTCCATGCACGGGTTCAGCCACTTCAACATCACTACAATCTTCTAACAGAGGCATTTCATCATCACTTGAGCTCACACTCTCTATGTCTCCATTATCCAGCAAAATCATTGCTCTTTTGTTTGGACACTCAGAAGCAATATGCCCAATTCCTTGGCATCTGAAACATTTTATATCACGTGATCGTGAAGAAGAATTAGTTTCAGATTTACCTTTAGAGGATGCCATAGTAGACTTGGCCTTCACATTTTCTTTAGGATGGGAAATGGCTTTATTATTCTTCCAATTTGACTTCCAAGAAGTGCTTGAGGATGATGAGAATTTGGAGGAGGTTTTGGACTTCAATTGCTTTTCCACCTGAACTGCTTTGTGCAACAAATCCTCCATCTCCACATAATATTGTAATTCCACCACATCAGCAATCTCCTTCTTTAAACCTCCAATAAACCTTGCCATAGTGGCTTCACGGTCTTCTTCTATATTGGCTCTCATCATAGCTATCTCCATCTCCTTGTAATAATCCTCCACACTCATAGAACCTTGGGTCAGACTTTGCAATTTTCGGTGCAAGTCTCTATGGTAATGGCTGGGGACAAATCTTCTTCTCATGACAACCTTCATTTCTTCCCATGAGCGAATGGGTCTCTCTCCATTTCTGCGCCTGTTTATCACAAATTGATCCCACCAAATACTAGCATAATCAGAAAATTCAACAACTGCCAATTTTACCTTTTTCTCCTCTGAATAATGATGGCAATCAAACACATGCTCCACCTTTCTCTCCCACTCCAAGTACAGTTCAGGATCATTCTTTCCTTGAAATGTAGGGATCGTCATTTTGATACTATTCAAGTTATTGTCACTTCTTCTTCTTCTTTCATGAGATCTTCCATCTGAATACTCCTCCTCGTCTTCCTCTTCATTGTTTCGCCTAGGAGGGGACCTAGACCTTGATGCTAAATCATCAAACCTTCTATTTAAGGCTGTGAATTGTTCTGTAACAGCTTTCACAAACAGCTTGAGATCAAATGCTCCTTCTTCGTCTCCACTCATGATTATGTGCTGCCAAAAAACACAGTTAGTAATAAAATTCTCACTCACACAATCTCACGTGTTTACACTCAAAATATTTCAATCACTCGTGTTTCTCTCAATCTTTCGCTTTTTTTTTTTTCCCTCTAATGATCTCACAACTCTTGCCTTTTACCACTCAGCTTCACCTTATGAGCTCTTAAATTAAGAACTTTAGGATGGTTCTACACAACAAGGAACAGCTAGAGTATGAAGATGATAACTTTAGCGATTTAAGGAAATGAGAGATTAGGAAGGACACACTAATTTTTTTTAAGATAAATAGAAAACGAGAACAATGGCTGATTTTTTTTTTTTTTGATTGCTGGAAAGAAACACACTTAAATTCTTCAGGTCACAACTCTTTTTTCTTCTTTTTTTTGTAATACTTCTTTTTTTTTGTGCTTTTGGACCTGAACACTTCTTTTCTTTTCTTTTTTTTTGCACTTTTTTTTTTCCAGCAGAATGCAAATCACAAAAGACAAAAAGAATGAAGGAACACACGAAAACTTCAAAAAAGATGATGAGAAGACAAGGGAAAGGATAATATGAATAGGCTGTTTTTTTTATATAGAATGAGAACAACAAAAAAAACGAAAAATAAAAACAAAATGGAGAAAAGAAACCTGGTTTTCAAGAGCCTAAGCTCTGATACCAAATGATATGATTTGGGAACACAAAGGATCGTCTTGAAAACCGGTGACAAAAGATAGGAACTTGACCCTAACCGCGACCTGCCGGTAGAACCAAAGTTATCAAAGATAAAAGGGGAGCTTGACCCTAACCGCGACCTGTCGGTAGAACCAAAGTTATCAAGTTTAGTTCTTAACCCAAGAACAAATGGGAAGCTCTCACAATATGAGAAAACTCAATATCATTCAGATTCAAAAACTGCTTTGTTCCATACATTGAGTCCCTATTTATAGGCTAAGTGGGATGCTACTCTTTCCAATAAGTAATAATGCTCCCACTAACATTTAATAGACTCCACTAGAGATTTATAGCTCCACTAGCATTGGAAACTTGAGTAAAAACCCACTATTCCTAAAGATGAGTCAAAGGCTCATAAAAGACATTAAAAACCAACTAGGGGGAATACAAAATGTCATCAGAAAATTCACCCCTATATTAAATACGAAAATTCAAGAAAATAACTAAAATGGACTTATTTACTAAATATTAATGTCCATGAGTGCATCTTGAACATGCAGATTGGGCTCTTGGAAATTATGCCTTCAAGTTGGGTCCAAGTCATCATCATTCTTGAGTTCAAGGAAACTGACCCACTTTGGAGTTGCTTCTAATTTATTTTGATCTTCTTTTCCCTTGAGCTCCAAAATCAGTCCTTGCAAAGCTTGCTTCATTCTTTTGGTCTTGGACCTTGTCATTGGACCTCCTATTTCCTGCAAAGGGTCTTTGTCTGGGCTGGACCGATCCTCATCACTTTTTCTTGTTAAGAACACTATAAATTTGACTCTTTTGGATTTTTGGCTTTTCCTTCACCTTTTTGTCATTTCAGAACGCATCTGCCCCTCTTTTCCAGATTTTATTTAACCTCTTACCATCTTCACCGATCCCACCCAAGGACAATTGTCCGAGAACGTCAAATGGCCACCTCAGTTTACCTCATCGACCGCATTGCTCGTGCCACCGTTTGATAGAGTATCGTCACGTGTCTACGCCACTGATAATGTGTCGTTCACTGCCATTGATTCGTTCGCTGCTGCGATTTTCGTCATCGAGTCGCTTGTCATCATTGTTGTTGTAAGAGCTGGAATTAAATAAATAGTTAATTTATTTAATTTCCATTATTTATAGCAACACGTGTTATTTTATTAATTATTCGTGATTGAAATGTTATTCACACCACAATGGCGGAAAATGCCTTAGGAAATACTTTCCATATATTAATTTATGAAGTTTTTTATATTATATATATATATAAATATTTATGGAATTATAGTCATTTCCAATGCTTGTCACACTTGATATCGGAAAAAGTAACACAAGAAATGAGGGTTTGAATTGTGTTTAAATAAAACTTGACTTTTCAAGCAATTATAAGTTTACAAAATATTTTCGCAATCGTCTGTGCAACGGATATTAGAGTAAGAGAATAGACGATAAGCACACAACAATATATCTTGGTTCACCCACAAACGATGAGGCTACGTCCAGTCCTTGACTTCACCAAGATTTCACTAAACAAGTTTCAAGGACTTCTCCTACAACAAGTATTCGACAGGACTCCTCCCAACCAAGTATTCTACAGGACTTCTCCTAACTAGTATTAGGCATACTTCTCCCAACTTAAAGTTTTGTTTAGGACTTCTCTTAAGATCTTTTTCAAGATCCTTTGGCTGTACAGGGTTCTCTTCTCACAAGAAGGATGGTAGAAATTTCTTAGCACATGAACTACAAAGTATTGAATAAGATTTGACTCTGTGAAGTACTTTGTGTTCTTGATCTAGAGAGAGTTGGATATAAAGATTTGACTCGTAGGTATTTCTCTCAGATGATAGAGACTCTTCTTTCTAGCTTGGTTGAAGAAGATTTTAGACTTAAATAAAAATTCTAGCTCAACTTCTTACTTCTGAAAATTCTCAATTCCTCATTTTATACTTCAAGAGCTTCTAGGGTTTGTTGAGAGCCGTTGGAGCGTGTAGAGCATCTTGAGTACTAGCCGTTGGATCAAACAATCTTCTTGTCAGGTGCATTAAATGCATTGTGTCCTTTGCTTAGGCAAATTCTACAAAGCGTATCTTGTTAGTTGGTTGGTAGCATAAGCAGCATCCTTCCAGTCCTTTAGTGTGACAAAAAGGAAACTTTGTTGGTGACAACATCGTACTTTTTTCCTTGTTCAATATGCTTTGTGAAATATCACGTGATTCTTTGCCCTTGACTTTCTCCTCAGGAATGTCAGAGAGCTTTAAATTTGAATATGTCGCTCTTTCTCTAGACATTACTTCCATTGGTCAGCTTTCAAGATAGACGATGAATGTCTTCATAAGTGTGGTCTTCTCTTTTGACGAATGATCAATTTGCTTGGACGATTTTTGCATAGTTTGTCCTAAAGCTTTGATTGTACTTGTATAGACGATCCTTGACGTTTTGACATCTCTTGTCTTGTACTGTCTTCTATTTTGATCGATCTTCTCTTGTCTTTCTTAGACGATCTGGCTGGTTTGACTTTCTTTGCTTGTATAGTCTGCCTTGCGCGTCTTCCTACTTTGTCTTGCACTTTATCATCAGACGATAAGGCATGAGGATATAAGTGTGATTTCCTCAAATATAATTCATATGAAATATTTAACCACTTTACTTATACTCTTGAAATTTTTTATCATTTTGAACTTAACAATCTCACCCTTTTTTATGATGAGAATTTTAAAGAAAAAACACGGAAATACAAATTTTGAAAAGATGTAGAATACTCCCCATGAGTTTTATACTTAAGTGCTCCCCCCTATCATTTGCACTTGAAGCACAACTTTTTCAAAAGAGATATTATTTTCATAAACATTTATCTTTCTCTCCCGTTATGTGAATGTGAACTTGAAACTTTTCAAGGCATTTTTATATTAACATTTTTCTCATAAAGCTATTAACTCTCATAAAGCTTTTTTTTTTGTCTCCACAAGGCTTTCTTTTTCTTTTACTCTCCCCCTTTGTCGTTATCAAAAAGCATCGCAAGTATGAAATGCATAAAGGCCAAGAATATGGTAACCGAGTTAAATTGCTAGGAATCGAAACTAAAAAAATGCGAGCATAAAAGATAAGGGTATTAAGAGTTGAGAGTTGAGAAGATAGAGCCTCTATTTGAGTCTATTCAGGATCTTGAACAACACGTCTTTGAAGTGGCGATCTCTTCATCAAACTTTGCTTTGTACTCTTCCAAGTCTTGAGCAAGCTGAGCAACTCTGTCTGCATTTGCTGGTGCATCGACCTGTACATTTGTATCTCCAACATCATTGTGATCTCCCTGCTCATTCAACCAATTTTCATCATCAGCATCTAGTGGTGCAAGATCATCAGAATCCAAAGGATCAAGATCATCTTCTTCAAGTGGTGCTTCAAGCTCTTCTTCACCATGCATTTCTTCCATTTGAACAGAAGACTGAGCATCAATCCATTTTGATGTCTCATCTCTTCTTCATTTACTAGTTCTTACACAATGTATTCCTTTTGAATTGTTGATTGGTTGAGATCAGAAATTGATTGTAGATTGACTTCCATTGTCTCTCTATTGATCTGAATCGAAATTGAGTAGCGAGATAGAAGATGATCAAGTGCGTTCACACCAGGCGTTGGAAAACCTGCAGGGAATAGAACAAAGAGCCAAGAGGACCATGGAGCTATGAATGCCCAAGTTTTTTGGATTAGGAAATACATATCAAAAAATTGGAGACAATTGACATGGTGAGCGATCAGCTTCAGGAGCACAAGTATTCTAGCATAAAGATGAAGTTGATTAGAGTAGCACAAGAAGGGGGTTTGAATTATGCCCCACTTAAAACTTGATTTCCCAAACGATATGAAGATTTGTCATCTTCGTTGGTATCGTTTGGTGCAGCAGAAGTGTTATAACAGGAGAGTAGACGATGCACACATACAATTTTATTCTGGTTCACCCCAGAACGATATGGCTACGTCTAGTCCTTGGCAGCCTCTCTAGGCATAACAAGTATTCTTGTACATGCCTCTCCGGGCATAACAAGTATTCTTTTGCCACTACCTCTCTAGGAAAAACACAAGTATTATTTTCCCATTGCCTCTCCAGGCATTAGCGAGTATTCTTTCAGCACTGCCTCTCCAGGCATTGAGTATTAGACAAGACTCCTCCCAACAAGTATTATTGTACCTGCCTCTCTAGGCATAACGAGTATTCTTGTCCATGTCTCTCCAGGCATAATGAGTATTCTTGTCCATGCCTCTCCAGGCATAACATGTATTATTTTGCCACTGCCTCTCCAGGAATTGAGTATTAGAAGGACTCCTCCTTTACAAGTATTAGACATGACTTCTTCCATTAAGTATTAGAAGGACTGCTCCTCTACACGTATTATACAGTACTTCTCCCACAACAATCTTTCTCAAGATTGCTTTCTTCTACTCTAAAATCTCTTCTTGAAAGATGGATAGTAGATCAATTAAGTTCATGAATCATAAAGTATTCAGATTTTGACTCTTAAGTGAATACTTTATGTTCAGTTACATGAGAGAAGTAGAAATAATTTGACTATAAAGAATATATACTCTACATGTTAAAGCAGGCGATGATAAATGATATGATCAGTTGAAGTGTATCAACATCTGATTGTTGAGCTCTAAGGCTTCTTTTCACGCTTAAGTGATTTCAGCATAAAGCTCAATCCATGTAAGCATAAGCGCTACCTCTTCAAGTCATCACTTCTTCCCTTTATACTCTTGAATCTTCTGTGAGTGAAAGATAGCTGTTGCGGCCCGTTGAAGCGTGTAATTCACAAAACTTCCAACCCTTGGATCAAACTGTACAAAAGCTACTTGTGTCAGAGCATGGTCCAGTTTGATTGAGACCTTATGTCGTAAAGATACAATCTGTCATGTAGCAGGTAGCATAGGTCTGAGTTTCTATCTGTTGGTTAGAGATATATAAATCTAATAGTGACACCACATAACTTTTCTCTTCATCATAGCATTGTGTCAGATAATTGATTTTCAATTTGAATCTTCTGCACATAGCTTTATCAGCTTTATCTTCAATGGGAAGTTTGCTTGATTTGACTTTGTAGCTTGCTTGAGTGAGACCTTGGTTCTTCTTCAAATGATATTCTGCTTCTGTCGTCTTCATTATTCTTCAGTTCTTCAGACGATGACCTTTCTTCACATGATTGATTCTCATTCAGATGATTCTTCTATTGAGCTCATATCTTCATGCTTCTCTCTTGACAAAACAATCTTCATATCATGATAGACATTGGTTACCTTTAAGCTCTGCTTACTTTGTTTATCTCAGACAAAGCTCTTTCTTCAGTCATTCTTCCTTTAGAAGATTTATCGGGTTGGTGCAACTTTTATCCTTTCGTCTGTTGGTCATTCAATAGTTGAGACTTTCAACTTTGACCAAATTCTTCTTCAGAAATGGATTGCTTAGTTTGTCTGTATTGGATGGATGCTTGTAGGCGTAGACAATAAGCTTTGCTCCATTTCATCATTCCTTTGATGAGAAAGAAAGAGGAAACTTTGATGTTGACATGTTGCACTAGTTTCCTTGGTCGAAGTGCTCTGTAGAGTGTCACGTGATTGCACAGTACTTCACTTTCTCCTCAAGAATGTTAGAGATATTTCCATTTGAATATGACGCTCTTTTCTCCGAACATTGCTTTCCTTTGGTCAGCCTTGAGATAGATGATGTAGTAGACGTTGAGTACAGTCTTCTCAGACTATTCGATAGCTTGGACAGTTCTTGCATTGTATGTCCTTGAAGCTTTGAATCTTTCATGTGTAACTCTAAAGCCTTTGACTATCTCCTCAAGTGGATGTGCTTGAATGCTTGAGCTTTTCCTTGTGAAAATGATCTTGATGATTTGACTCTTCATGTTTCTTGATATCTTATTCTTCATCTTGATTTCTTTCTCCTGATAGATGTTCTAGCCGATATGGCTTTCCTTTGCTAGTGTTGTAGCTCTTATCATCCTTAGCTTATCCATGATGTGTATTGAAGCTTTGATCATTCTTCTACTTCTTTTCCTTGTCAGACTATTAGGTATATTAAGCGTTCCTTTGCTTTTATAGTCTGCCTTGATGCTTTGACTGACCTTCTTGCATAGACGATGAAGCATGTGTGACTTTCTTCTTCACTCTATCGTCTTCCTTTGACTTGTCTCGTCTCCTTTGATGCTCTATGTCTTCTCTCTCTTCTTTGCTTGTGCGTCTCTTCCTTGTCTTCGTGTCATCTTCTTTCTTTGCTTCTCTAGACGATATGTCCTGAAGGGTGTAAGAGTAATTTCTTGAAAATCCAATTCACATGATATATTCAAGTAGTTCATTTAGACTGTTGAAAGTTGTTATCATTCAAAACATGATAGGCGATACGATTGAAATCTGAACTTAACAAAAGAGTGAAGCTATGGTTGGGTGCAAACGGAACAGTCCAGGAATGCACAACATATTCAAAATCAGATTCCAAGACTTGTTGAGTGAGTTGATGAAGAAATGGAGTCTCGGAAGTTGATGCATCTGTAGATGTTTTTCCTTCTTCTTCTTCAAAGATTCTTGCACAAAAGAGTTGAGACGTCTTTTGCGAGCTTTGGAAGCAGTAAGAATGGTGCCAGCCTTTGAAGTTGACGCCTTTGAAGTGCTGTCCTTTGATTGAGCAACAGGTGATGTTGGCGGTGAGTCATATAACCTTTGCTCTTCACTGTCAAAGCTTATTGTGCAGACGATGTGAGAGTCCTAGTCATTGAAATTTGATTCTTGCGACAAGCTTCAATAGTGTGGTGGAGTGAGTACTTCATCCAGAGATAAGCTTGAGTTGCTGGAGGATGTGTAGTTTCTTCTATCAACATCCAACTTCCTCTTCTTAAACAGAGATGGAGGTCCAACTGATTTTCTTTTCAAACGTCTTCTGGAAGAGTCAGTTTAAATTTCAACACCTTGCTTTAATCGTCTAGAACGAGTCCTTGCGGCTACAGTTTGAGCTCTAAACACTGAATCTCTTTTTCTGGGAGCAGGGGTATGGATATTGGCAGAAGATTCACCAATCTTCTCCTTTCCTTTTCCTTCAGACACCCTTGTCTCCTTCTTCTTCTTCTTCTTTCTCAGAAGGTTTTTAGAAACCTCTGAATTGTCAACTTCTATTTTAATTTTCTCTACATCTCCTAGTTTGATAGGAGTGGATTCTATATGAAACTTCTCAAGCAGTTGCACAATTTGCAAGTAAGGAACTAGAAGTCCCTTTTGATCCAAGATTGATGAGATTAAAGATCCAAAGGGCAAATTCCCTTGTTGCTTTTCTAGGAATTTTATCAAGTAGTCCCATATCAAATGAGCAGGGTTGATCTTGGTTCTTTTCACAATCTTGTAAAGTGCGTACCTTGCATGTCCAATGACATAGTTTCTAGCACTTCCTTTTGGTAGCACCACCTTGCCTACCACAACATGATTAAAGTGACAGGCATCCACCAGATTGTTCACTTCCGAGCAAATGGATTCACTAGTGTCCTTCCAATTGCAATTGGCGTCTGGACACTTGCTCTCCGAGTCATCTGAGTATTGTTCTCCGGACTTGAGTGTGATCTTCAGTACCTTTGCTACATCTTGTGCAGTTAAAGTGATGATCTGATTGTTGAACCGGGTTTTGATTTCTTCGTTGTTCACGATCTCAGCATGGTCAAAGAATTCTTGAATGATTGGGATGTAAACTTCTCTTCTAGCCATGTTAAAGACATTCGCGTAGTCTTGAAAGAACAAGTCTTCTATTCCAAGTAGCTTCCCAAACTTAAAGACTTCCACGTCTAAGTACCAAGGAGAAATGATCCTTCTATCTCTAAGGTGTTCAGCCTTGGAAGATCCAAGTTCATTCTCTTGGATTTTTCTTTGTTCAACGGTTCTTCCACATCTAAAATTCATGACAGCCATGTCTGCAGCAGATCTTCTAGTGCCCGATGAAGTTGCTTTTTTGGTGGAGGTTTTCTTGTTTCCAACCATCGTAGTTTATGTGAAAGGTTGAGAGCTTTTTGATCTTTGGAGAGAGGATGCAAAGGTTCAAGTGAGATCAAACGCTTGAAAGCTTTTGGGAATAACCAAAGTTTCTGATAGTTGAGTGGTGTAAGACCTAGGTTTCAGACTTAGCTAAATAAATAATTTCCGACTCACATCTAGGTTGTCGAGTAAGCGTGAAAGGAGCCTGGACTTTGTTTTGTTGAGTTATCAAGAGAAATATTTCAGACAACTTAGCTTATGTTTTTTTATAGCTGCATAACTAGTTTTAGGGTTAGCACGAGTCCTTTTCACACCCGAATAAGATTGAGAGTGTCCGAAAAAGGCTATTTTCGCTACTAGAGCATTGTTTAAGACTTAGTTCGACTGTAACAGAAAATAAGACCTTCAAGGTATTTTTCCCTCAACTTGTGTTCTCGTACGGAACTTTCGACTGTAAGCTGTTTATGTGGACCAAAAAGCCCCTATAGAGTTTTAGGTCCCAAAATTATTCCGGGAGTTTTTCTACCCTATATAACACCTAAGAATTAAATTAGATCGAAGAAAAAGTTCGGGAAGCCCATAGTGGCCGAGACTTGTTGGAGTTGGTAATGGGAGTAAAATGAAATCTGGGCAAGGTTGGCCTTAAGGTTACTGCTGTAAGATCAAGTTTTGATCGAGTAGTACAACTCTATGTTTTGATGATTACAAGTTAACATTTTAGTATGAACAATTATGGTACTCTAACGTGTTTTCTGAGTGTGCTCTTAACAGGCTCTGACCTTAACACAAACTCACACAAATCAGAAGCACTGTGCTTAAAGAGTGACCCAAGCAACGCTTTCGCAATCTTTATGTTCAATCTGAACAGTAGAAAAGCTTCAGAAGATCTGAAGACAATCAAGCTCTGATATGGACTTAACTCACTTGAAGTTCTGAAGATCCAGACGTTCTGACAACCCAGACACTCGGAAGGTTCAGATGTTCTGATGGTGTAGAAGACTCTGATGATCCAGAAGCTGAAAAGTGGAGACTCTGAAGTCCAGAAGCAAAATGGCTCTGAAGACCAAGTACTTGCCTCTGAGTTCAGAATCAGAAGGTACAACGGTCAGAGAATCCATGCTTCCCTCTGACTCTGATCAACGAGCTTCACAAGTTCCAACACGAAGCATTCCTCTGATCAGAAGTCTACAAGGTTAAAGGTCAAGTCACTATCCAAAGTACAGAAGCAGTTGTACTATCCTGACGACCTAACCTAACATTCTCTGCCACAGCAGAAGCTGGAAATTCCAGATCTGCCCTCCAACGGTAGCATTCCCATGCAGTGTTCAAACCCTAATTCTTGGAGTCTATATATAGGCTGAAGATTGAAAGATGCGGTTGGAAGAATCTCACACGCGCAAGCTATATTCAAATCTTCTAAGCATTCTTTCTTCATTGAATTCATTGTGTTTACTACAAGCTTTTGAGAAGCAACTTCTTTGTAAACAATATTTCTTAAACAGTTGTTTAGTTACCTTTAGGAGATCAAGGTTGATCGGATCCTAGAGAAGACTAAGAGAGTGAATCTTAGTGTGAGCTAAGTCAGTGTATTGTTAGTCACTTGTAGGTTTCAAGTGCAGTTGTAACAATTATCTGATTAGTGGATTGCCTTCATTCTAAGAAGGAAGAAATCACCTTCACGGGTGGACTGGACTAGCTTGAGTGATTCATCAAGTGAACCAGGATAAAATCCTTGTGTGCTTTTCTAATCTCTTATCTTAAGCACCTTACTTGTGTCTCGAAAGATTTGCTAAAATCTTAAGGTGGAAGTTTTATTCTGAAAACGTTATTCAAACCCCCCCTTTCTACCGTTTTTCATACCTTCAATTGGTATCAGAGCGCAAGTTCTGATTACCACACCTAACAGTGTTCAGTGATCCGGGCCGGTGTGAAAAACAAATGGCTACCACCAGTGAGATGCAAAAAGATGGTTACAATGCAAAGCCTCCCATGTTCGATGGTCAAAGGTTCGAATATTGGAAAGATAGAATTGAAAGTTTCTTTCTGGGCTTCGATGCAGATCTCTGGGATATCATTGTGGATGGCTATGAGTGTCCAGTTGATGCAGACGACAAGAAGATCTCCAGATCAGAGATGGCTGCTGAGCAAAAGAAACTTTACTCACAGCACCACAAAGCTAGAGCTATTCTTCTTAGTGCTATTTCCTATGAAGAGTACCAGAAGATTACAGATCGTGAGTTTGCCAAGGGCATCTTTGAATCCTTGAAGATGTCTCATGAAGGAAACAAGAAAGTGAAAGAATCAAAGGCGTTGTCCTTGATCCAGAAATATGAATCCTTCATCATGGAACCTAACGAGTCCATTGAGGACATGTTTTCCAGATTTCAGTTGCTTGTAGCTGGAATAAGACCTCTCAACAAAAGCTACACTACAAAAGATCATGTCATAAGGGTCATCAGAAGTCTTCCTGAAAGCTGGATGCCTTTAGTGGCTTCAATAGAGCTTACAAGAGATGTTGAGCGTATGAGTTTAGAAGAACTCATCAGCACACTGAAATGTCATGAGCTGAAGCGCTCAGAGATGCAGGATCTGAGGAAGAAATCTATAGCCTTGAAATCCAAATCTGAGAAGGCTAAATCTGAGAAGTCAAAAGCTCTCCAAGCTGAAGCAGAAGAATCTGATGAAGCATCATAAGATTCTGATGAAGATGAGCTGACTCTGATATCCAAAAGACTCAACCGCATCTGGAAGCACAGGCAGAGCAAGTACAAAGGCTCTGGAAAGGCCAAAGGAAAGTCTGAATCCTCATCAGGCCAGAAGAAGTCCTCAATCAAGGAAGTCACATGTTTTGAGTGCAAAGAATCAGGGCACTACAAGAGTGACTGTCCAAAACTGAAAAAGGACAAGAAGCCAAAGAAGCACTTCAAGACAAAGAAAAGTCTGATGGTGACTTTTGACGAATCAGAGTCAGAGGATGTTGACTCTGATGGTGAAGTTCAAGGGCTCATGGCTATTGTCAAAGACAAAGGAGCAGAGTCAAAGGATGCAACTGACTCTGACTCAGCATCAGAAGAAGATCCTAACTGAGACGATGAAAATGAGGTATTCGCTTCTTTCTCAACCTCTAAACTAAAACATGCCTTGTCTGATATTATGGATAAGTATAACTCTTTATTGACTAAACATAAAAGTTGAAAAAGGATTTCTCTGCTGCTTCTAAGACTTCTTCTGAACATGAGAAAATTATTTCTGAGTTGAAAAATGATAATCATGCTTTAGTGAATTCTAACTCTGTGCTTAAGAACAAAATTGCTAAGTTAGAAGAAGTAATTGCTTGTGATGCCTCTGATAGTAAACATGAATCTAAATATGAAAAATCCTTTCAAAGATTCCCGGCTAAAAGCGTAGACAGAAGCTTAATGGCTTCATTGATCTATGGCGTAAGCAGAAATAGAATGCATGGCATTGGCTATTCTAAACCTAATAGAAATGAGCCTCCTATGCCTAAGGCTAAATCATTATATGAATGCTTTGTTCCCTCTGGTACCATATTGCCTGAACCTTTACCTGTTAAAGTTGCTAACCCCCCTCTCAAAAAGGGAACCTTCTCCATGTCTAAATATCATGCTAAAATTCCTTTCCATTATCATGTTGAGAAACCCAAGGTGATCAGAACATCTGGGGTAACTAACAAGAGAGGACCCAGAAAGTGGGTACCTAAGGATAAGATTATCTATGTTGCAGATATCCTTGATAGCTCCACTGAAACACCAATCATGGTGTAAGACCCCGTTTTAGGGCATATTATTTTAATAATAATATTAAATAATATTTTGTGAATTACTTGTGCTATGTGTGATATTTTGCCTTTTTAAAAGGTGATTAATTTTTAGAAGCAATATTAAGTCTTAGAAACCTCTAGACGTTGATGTGCGCGACGATACGAGCATTTTGACTGTAATATTGCTAGGGTTCTGCGACGGTGACTTTTAGGTCAAAATCGGCCCGACAGGAGCGATGAGTTGGCGAATCGAGTCGACGAGGACGATTTCGTGGGCCACACCTTATGGGGAGGTTCTGGGCATGATTTTAAGAATATTCTATGAGGGAATATTCCTTACTTTGGTTTTTGAAGGTTTTATTTAAATAAAATGAGTTTTTATTTAAATAAAATGCATTTAAATAATTTTAACCTATGGTTTAATATCAAAATTAATTCTGAAAATATTTTTGAGGTATTATGGAGCTGATGCACGAATTTTTGGAGCCAAAATTATTGATAAGGGTTTTTTATTTTAAATTTGAAGTTTTGATGCATTTAGGAGAGAATTTGTGCATTTAATGCATTAATTATTTTGGGGTTTTTATTTAAATTAGTATTTTAAATATTTTTTTGAGAAAATCTGAGCATGGAGAGTGTGTTGGGCGGCCAAGGCATGTGGAGGAAGGAAAATGAGACTTTTGCAAGTAATTTTCTTTTCTAGATAGGTTTTATGAAGGAGAGATATTAGGGATTTTGATTCTTTGACTTTCAATTAATGGGGGATTGATTTATGAACTTTTAAAACCTCCAAGTATCTTTTCACATCTGATTTAAAACCCTTTGTATTCAGATTTATATATTCTAAAAGATTAAGGATTTAAGTGATAGTTTTAAAAGGGATTTAATTAGGAAATAAGCTAAATCTTGAGGACCGAATCAAGGAAGGTTGGAAGAGTCTAGAAACACTAAAATGGGCTGGAAATTTCGTGGGTTTGGGCTTCTTCTTGGGGAGAAAGAAAAGCATTTAATGCTTGGCTCTCACCCCTCACTATAAATAGAGCCTTTCCCCCTCTCATTTCTTCACACCAAGAGCTCTCCTCTCCTCTGCATTTGCGTGAGCTCTCTTTCCCTCTCTTGTCTTTCTATTACTTTTCTTGTTCTTAGGTTAGTTTAGTTTCTAAGCCTTGAGCAAGGTCATTCTCAATATGCTCTGTGGTGGCAGCTTAAGCTGATCTGCCAAATCCATAAGAGAATGATTTTAATCAAGTTGCTTAGAAATGTTTATCTATTTGAGGGTTTTCTTAAAGAAGTTCTTGATGTTCTTATTTTGTTCTTATGACCTTCAAAGAAAGGATTTTATAAAGGAGGTTTTGATCTTGGGAGGATTGAATCTATGCGAAAATTATGTTTTTCTTCGAAAGTTCTTCAAGTGTTCTTATGATCTTCAAGCAAAATGTTTTAGAAAAGAATGTTTGATCTTATGAAAGAAATTGTAACACCCCGATTTCGGTGGCGTCACTTTAGTAACCAAAAGTAAACTTAATGCGGAAAAACGTAAATATTTTTTTTTGATAATAACTAAGACAAGACTGAATTAAATAAAACCCAAATGCGAAAGGCAACAGAACTAATATACAATATATATAGCATCCCCCGCTGTAAATAGCGACCTCGTCACGAGTAACCTCCAATGACGGAAAGTAGAAAAGTGTAACGCCCGTAGGCAAAATGTACAATCCCAAAATGTTAGGTCAAGTGTCAGCAACACAAGCCCTCAAAAATAAGAATAAGTCAGAGCTAGGACACTAACACCCAACCTTAATAGACTCTAATCACCCATCCCCCATACTTCCATCATCGACTCCCATCTGGTCATGCATGAAGTCCGGGTCCACGTCGAAGGCTCAATAGTAGTCATTTCGCTCCGGGTCTTCCCCGAACGACGAGGAATCACGGAAGAATCCACCAACGACATCTGACAAAAAGGGCATACATAGCCCCCCAAACACTGGTAGCACGTGCAAGGGTCAACTTACGGAATATAGGATAGAGAATACAAGACACCAGATAAAGTATAAGGGGTATATATATATATATATGTTGTCTATATACATATAAGTTCTGCATTGTCTACCCTAAGGTTTAAACATAACATGTTATCAACACTCTAGTACAATTCCATCATCAAAGCACATAACGATATCTATCAACATCTACTCATCAAAACACATAACGATGTTTATCAACATCAACTCATCAAAACACATAACGATACAATTAGAGTGCATGATATTTCAATGCAACGTCACTCTCGACGGTTCCTGAAAGAGTAGGCTGGGCACGTTTGAGTCGGTCCTAACACTGGCATTGTGTCGACCATAACTCCCGAGTGTCACTTACAACCTTGACATAGCCGGATCAGTCCTAACCCTGCGGGTCGACTTTTCCCTCCGCTATGCCCGACAATCAACAGGTCGATCCTAACCTCACGGTCGATCATATCCCCCGTCGATGTCCGAATTACTCGAAGGAACGTCACTCTCGACGGTTCTAGAAAGAATAGGCTGGGCACGTTTGAGTCGGTCCTAACACTGGCATTGTGTCGACCATAACCCCCGAGTGTCACTTACAACCTTGACATAGCCGGATCAGTCCTAACCCTGCGGGTCGACTTTTCCCTCCGCTATGCCCGACAATCAACAGGTCGATCCTAACCTCACGGTCGATCATATCCCCCGTCGATGTCCGAATTACCCGAAGGTATAAACTGTACCCGAAGGTATAAACTGTACCCGAAGGTATAAACTGTACCCGAAGGCATAAACTGTACCCGAAGGCATAAACTGTACCCGAAGGCATAAACTGTACCCGAAGGCATAAACTGAACTCATGATGATTCCTCGAATCATCCGACTCATCTCCATCCGATGGTCAAAAACTGCTCAGCGAGCAAAGAGTATCGACATACTCGAAAACTATCTGTCTCCCGGCTTATCCCTCGGATAGCCCAACGACATAACTGCTCCCACAGCACAAGAGTATCAACATACTCAAAACTACTCAACTTTCTCAACACTTGGATCCGACGACACTCCTCGTTTTCCAAAACTAAGATCTTCATCCCCAGCTTCCTTTCGAGTTTATTATCATTATTTGAAGATTTAGAGGTTGTTTAATGTCTTATGAGTTTTCTTTACAAAATAATATCCTTTTAATCTTATCGCGAATCTTATAAGTTCCCGGGATCTCCAAATCCCAAATGACTCCAGAGAATGTCTCGATCCATGAAAAACCATAACAAGTCCCGAATCTCATTCGTCCTATCAAACTTTCCCCAAAACTCTCAAAATAAAATCGGCATGACCTGCCCGCTATTCTCACTATTCAGAAACTCAGATTTCATTGCTAAAGCATAAATAATTCAGCACCATCAATCAACATGTCATATTTCAACATAATAAGCAATAACCACATAGCACTTAGCATATAAGGCATGCACCACACATCCTAGATTACCCACATAGCACATAGCATGTAAGTCAATCTCCAAAAACATTCAGTAGATGAATCATCTACATTGTCAGCCGAAGCCTCAGAAAACTTTTCCCAGTCAATCACAAACAAGTGCATAAACAATAAATCAAGTCGAATTCGTCGACACCTAAAGCATTAGCTAGTAAGGTAAGTTGCCCTTACCTCTAGTTATTCCAGCGTTCTCCTCAAACGTTCCTTCACAATGAGCTCCTTGATCTTCAGGAAATTCTTCAAAAGAACCTTTAAAGTAAAACCACATAATTCTATCAAAATCTATCGGAAACTAAGCTATCAATGCTCACTAAGGTTACTCGAAGTAATCTATACTCTAAGGTACGATAATCTAGCGCGAAAGACAAGTTTTCGGAAAAGGAATTTTCCTCCTCCTCCCCTATAGGGCTCGGCCACTTTTGGTAATTGTGGGGCTCGATTTTTCTTCGATCAAACTTGGTTCCTATGCTTTCATAAGCCGTAACTAAGGGTATTCTGAACTCGGAAAAATTATCGGATCAAAAACTGTCGCAGGGGTATTTTGGTCATGATTTTTAACTTAGGATTTTCAAAACTGAAATCCCAAAAATAAAATTTTGCAGGGACGTCACCAACGACATTTATGACAACTAATCCTACTAACACTAAGCTAAGGCGATAGTTTTTAGCCTAAAGGTTGAAGCTTTACCTCAAAAACTCCAAAAATGGGTATTTAAGGCTAAAATTGATTCCGGCGGAATTCCGGCGACATAACGGAAAATCTAATCCGGCAGAAGTGATCTTGGGCACATATAGAAGAGGTTTAGAATCAGAAATGAAAGATTCAGGATAGTTTTGCAAAAACCTATAAACTATCCGCTCAGAAAACTCTACAGAAAAGCTACGGAAAAAGCGATCAGAGGTAAGGATTAGCGACTATACCTCGAAACCTTGAAGCAGCAACTGATTAATCAACGATCAAGCAAGAATTGAACAAAATATTCTTCTCCTCCTCTCCTCTCAAACTCGCGGCCTTGGTGGGTAGAAAATGGTGGAGTTTTGTGATTTCTTCTCACTTGCTTGCTATATATAGAAGATGGCAAATCGCGGGAAAATGAAAGTTTCGCGAATCTGATTTTTCCGGCGTCATTCTCCGTGAATTAATAAATATGTTTTGGCAAAAGAATTCCAAAACCATAAAGAGGTCTCCTTGTATTTTTGGCAACTAATGCATAGTCGGTATAAAACTATTTTACCCGATAAGTTGCTTTTTGCATCGAATGTCGGAATAGAAAACTTCCTTCTGAAGAAAGATTGAAATCATCAAGAGAAATGGGTGTACGCTTGTAGAATATTCATTTGAAGCTCTGAATAGATAAAGTCTTCATTGTCGAGAAATTCTAGGGTTTTGAAATACCAGGGATTCGGTTTCGGCAAACTTCCGATGCTTGGAATCGGACGTTCGTAGATCCTAGAGTTTCGCCTCGAACGATTGTGATATATGGAAAAAGAGAAGTTCTAACATTTCTCTGAAGATTTTTGGAATTAACTTCCATCGTGCCTATAAATGAAAATTAGCTATATATTAGGGTTTCTGACCTAGGTTTAAGCGTATAACGATCGTGCTATAACTTTTATCGACTTCGATACGATCCTTTGACTTTTCCTGAACTTTCTCCTTCATAAATTTATTTCATTTGGTAAACTCTAGTTCAGGTTTCCCTTCACAATACATCAACCCTAATCGTAAATGGAAATCTCTTCCACTGATCCTAAGCTTAAAATCTTGGGTCTTACATTACTACCCTCCAAAAAGAAAGTTTCGTCCTCGAAACTTAGGGTTCAGTAAAAGCTCTGAGTATTGTTCTTGATCTTTTCCTCTAACTCCCATATGGCATCGTCTGTGTCTTTGTTCCAAATAACTCTTACTAAAGCACTCTGCTTTCCCTTCGATTGTTTCACTCTTCTAGTCCCAATATTGACCAACGGCGTCTCAACAGACATATCATCTTTCAACTTGCCGAGGTTTAACTACAATCATCAATGATAACACCACTAAAACTCTTACTCGAATATGATCTCCAGCTTCTGAAGTCAATCTTTACCCAAAGATTCTCATTCCACTTAGCAAAATTCACTCGCTAATCTCTAGCTTGTATCACCGAAATCCATAACAAGTTTCATTCACTCTTAGACTTTAAGCAACTTGTCCAAATATGACAACCTCAAGTGTTCATCTTAATACTAACACTTCCCTTTTCTGTAACTTGATCACCACCTCGTCAATCAACTTCTTAATCTCTCTATCAAATTCTAACCAACTTCGAGTCCTAGAAACTTAAGACAACAATTCATAGACTTAAAACCTGAACCTTCACCAAGTTGGGACCTCTAATGTCCGTTAATTCTTCAATGCTTCCTAAATGAATATCCATTTCTTCAAACTATATCTCCTTCGCAAGAGAACTTATACTTAATGCGAACTTTTTCCTCCCAGCTCGACTAATCCTCGATCCAATCAAGTTAATCTTACCAATCCTTCTATCAAAGTCCATAGCCAGCTCTGATTCCGAATATCACCCCCTCAATATTAAGTTGATCAAGCCTAATACATCGAAGGTGAAATTTAGAAAAACCCACTGGAACAGTCAATGAGTTCCTATCATCCAATAGTCACAAATATCCTGACCTCACATCCTCAACGATTCCGCTACGGAACTACACGCCCTCGACATCATACGTATACTATCCATAAGAAATCTCTATGAGATTCATTCTTCAGCTTCTAGCTTCCTTTTAAACGCATCGGTAAAAGACTACTTTCTAAGCTTAGCGTGTCATTCTAAACCTCGTATAACTTCTATAGCTAAAATACGAGCTACGGTCAAATAAGGTATTAATAGGCGTAATAACTATAAGGTCAAAGCTTAGAAAGTATAAGTAAGTTAGGTGTGTTTGCACACGCTACGAGAGTAATGGAATATATTATACTGAAATGAGAAAGAATGGTTAGAAGGTTACCGTCGTTCTTGCGCTCTCCTCTGGCTAACTTCTTCGATCCTCCTCCGTCCATGATATAAACTCTTCCCCTAGTAGTGAGGCGCTTTCCCCTTGCAGTGTTAACAGATGGCTCCTTCTTGGGCGCCTTACAATCCACAGCTCGATGTCCCACTCGGTTGCAATTAAAGCATCTTGGTCCAGTCACTGGGCACTTGTCAGCAAAATGTCCAGTCTTCCCACACCTGAAACATGTCACGTCCGTGTTGCCGACTTGATTCCCTGCACCTCCAGTAGCAAGGGTCATCGGTTTGTACTGTCCTAGGGTATAACCTTCCCCCATAGGGCGCTGATAAGGCTTCTTCATCTGAAACCTTCCTTTTCCAAGATTGTCTTGGGAACTCGACCTCATCGGTCCCCCAGTTCCAGCTCCATTCCTCCTTCTATTTTTCATCAGCTCCACCTCTGTGGCCTTCTCCACCAAAGCTTGAAATCGTATAATCCCCAAAGGCCTCACTGAATCTTCGATGTCTGCTCTCAGCCCATTCAGAAACCGCTTACACATGTAGCGTTCATCAACATGGTTGTTGAAAAACTGGAAGTGCTTAGCCAATGATTCCAGCTTGGAAGCATACTCAGGTACGGTCATGCTCCCTTGACCCAGGGTCAGAAATTGTGCCTCCCGCTCGTCTCGAGCGCTAGTTGGAAAGTACTTCTCTAGAAACGCAGTACGAAAGGAGTTCCAATTCACCTCTTCGTGGTTAGCCCTCATAATTCCTCTGGTACCCTTCCACCAGTACTCAGCGTCGCCCAGCAGCAGATAAGTTGCCAGTCCCACCTTAGCCCCTTCAGCAGTCTGCAGTACTTCGAAAATCTTCTCAATTTCTTGAATCCACAAATCCGCATTGTCCGGGTCAGTCCCACCCGTGAACTTGGGTGGATCCTGCCTTCTGAAATCATTCAGTCCTCTGTTCTGGTCCAGGGCTACTTCTCTCTGAAGCCGGTGTAGCTCGCGTGTATCCTCAGTAGCACGCCTATGTGCATTGTCATTCGTCTGTACAGTCATTGCTTGGACCAAAGTGGCCACCATCTCAGCAAGTTGGTTAGAGTTCACCATGTTCTGTTAAGTTAAGCAAACAGTTAGTACTCATCATAAGATAGCATTTCCATAACTATACAATATGATTAAGCAATAACTTCAATCAATTTTTAAGCGAAAAATCGCTTGCAGACAATCAATTTTCACTCTTTGCAGAGTCACACAACCTAGCACAGAAGACCTATTCCCCAACAACTCCCGAAAGACTCGACAAGCTCTGATACCACAATGTAACACCCCGATTTCGGTGGCGTCACTTTAGTAACCAAAAGTAAACTTAATGCGGAAAAACGTAAATATTTTTTTTTGATAATAACTAAGACAAGACTGAATTAAATAAAACCCAAATGCGAAAGGCAACAGAACTAATATACAATATATATAGCATCCCCCGCTGTAAATAGCGACCTCGTCACGAGTAACCTCCAATGACGGAAAGTAGAAAAGTGTAACGCCCGTAGGCAAAATGTACAATCCCAAAATGTTAGGTCAAGTGTCAGCAACACAAGCCCTCAAAAATAAGAATAAGTCAGAGCTAGGACACTAACACCCAACCTTAATAGACTCTAATCACCCATCCCCCATACTTCCATCATCGACTCCCATCTGGTCATGCATGAAGTCCGGGTCCACGTCGAAGGCTCAATAGTAGTCATTTCGCTCCGGGTCTTCCCCGAACGACGAGGAATCACGGAAGAATCCACCAACGACATCTGACAAAAAGGGCATACATAGCCCCCCAAACACTGGTAGCACGTGCAAGGGTCAACTTACGGAATATAGGATAGAGAATACAAGACACCAGATAAAGTATAAGGGGTATATATATATATATATGTTGTCTATATACATATAAGTTCTGCATTGTCTACCCTAAGGTTTAAACATAACATGTTATCAACACTCTAGTACAATTCCATCATCAAAGCACATAACGATATCTATCAACATCTACTCATCAAAACACATAACGATGTTTATCAACATCAACTCATCAAAACACATAACGATACAATTAGAGTGCATGATATTTCAATGCAACGTCACTCTCGACGGTTCCTGAAAGAGTAGGCTGGGCACGTTTGAGTCGGTCCTAACACTGGCATTGTGTCGACCATAACTCCCGAGTGTCACTTACAACCTTGACATAGCCGGATCAGTCCTAACCCTACGGGTCGACTTTTCCCTCCGCTATGCCCGACAATCAACAGGTCGATCCTAACCTCACGGTCGATCATATCCCCCGTCGATGTCCGAATTACCCGAAGGAACGTCACTCTCGACGGTTCTAGAAAGAATAGGCTGGGCACGTTTGAGTCGGTCCTAACACTGGCATTGTGTCGACCATAACCCCCGAGTGTCACTTACAACCTTGACATAGCCGGATCAGTCCTAACCCTGCGGGTCGACTTTTCCCTCCGTTATGCCCGACAATCAACAGGTCGATCCTAACCTCACGGTCGATCATATCCCCCGTCGATGTCCGAATTACCCGAAGGTATAAACTGTACCCGAAGGTATAAACTGTACCCGAAGGCATAAACTGTACCCGAAGGCATAAACGGTACCCGAAGGTATAAACTGTACCCGAAGGCATAAACTGTACCCGAAGGCATAAACTGTACCCGAAGGCATAAACTGTACCCGAAGGCATAAACTGAACTCATGATGATTCCTCGAATCATCCGACTCATCTCCATCCGATGGTCAAAAACTTCTCAGCGAGCAAAGAGTATCGACATACTCGAAAACTATCAGTCTCCCGGCTTATCCCTCGGATAGCCCAACGACATAACTGCTCCCACAGCACAAGAGTATCAACATACTCAAAACTACTCAACTTTCTCAACACTTGGATCCGACGACACTCCTCGTTTTCCAAAACTAAGATCTTCATCCCCAGCTTCCTTTCGAGTTTATTATCATTATTTGAAGATTTAGAGGTTGTTTAATGTCTTATGAGTTTTCTTTACAAAATAATATCCTTTTAATCTTATCGCGAATCTTATAAGTTCCCGGGATCTCCAAATCCCAAATGACTCCAGAGAATGTCTCGATCCATGAAAAACCATAACAAGTCCCGAATCTCATTCGTCCTATCAAACTTTCCCCAAAACTCTCAAAATAAAATCGGCATGACCTGCCCGCTATTCTCACTATTCAGAAACTCAGATTTCATTGCTAAAGCATAAATAACTCAGCACCATCAATCAACATGTCATATTTCAACATAATAAGCAATAACCACATAGCACTTAGCATATAAGGCATGCACCACACATCCTAGATTACCCACATAGCACATAGCATGTAAGTCAATCTCCAAAAACATTCAGTAGATGAATCATCTACATTGTCAGCCGAAGCCTCAAAAAACTTTTCCCAGTCAATCACAAACAAGTGCATAAACAATAAATCAAGTCGAATTCGTCGACACCTAAAGCATTAGCTAGTAAGGTAAGTTGCCCTTACCTCTAGTTATTCCAGCGTTCTCCTCAAACGTTCCTTCACAATGAGCTCCTTGATCTTCAGGAAATTCTTCAAAAGAACCTTTAAAGTAAAACCATAGAATTCTATCAAAATCTATCGGAAACTAAGCTATCAATGCTCACTAAGGTTACTCGAAGTAATCTATACTCTAAGGTACGATAATCTAGCGCTAAAGACAAGTTTTCGGAAAAGGAAATTTCCTCCTCCTCCTCCCCTATAGGGCTCGGCCACTTTTGGTAATTTTGGGGCTCGATTTTTCTTCGATCAAACTTGGTTCCTATGCTTTCATAAGCCGTAACTAAGGGTATTCTGAACTCGGAAAAATTATCGGATCAAAAACTGTCGCAGGGGTATTTTGGTCATGATTTTTAACTTAGGATTTTCAAAACTGAAATCCCAAAAATAAAATTTTGCAGGGACGTCACCAACGACGTTTATGACAACTAATCCTACTAACACTAAGCTAAGGCGATAGTTTTTAGCCTAAAGGTTGAAGCTTTACCTCAAAAACTCCAAAAATGGGTATTTAAGGCTAAAATTGATTCCGGCGAAATTCCGGCGACATAACGGAAAATCTAATCCGGCAGAAGTGATCTTGGGCACATATAGAAGAGATTTAGAATCAGAAATGAAAGATTCATGATAGTTTTGCAAAAACCCATAAACTATCCGCTCAGAAAACTCTACAGAAAAGCTATGGAAAAAGCGATCAGAGGTAAGGATTAGCGACTATACCTCGAAACCTTGAAGCAGCAATTGATTAATCAATGATCAAGCAAGAATTGAACAAAATCTTCTTCTCCTCCTCTCCTCTCCAACTCGCGGCCTTGGTGGGTAGAAAATGGTGGAGTTTTGTGATTTCTTCTCACTTGCTTGCTATATATAGAAGATGGCAAATCGCGGGAAAATGAAAGTTTCGCGAATCTGATTTTTCCGGCGTCATTCTCCGTGAATTAATAGATATGTTTTGGCAAAAGAATTCCAAAACCATAAAGAGGTCTCCTTGTATTTTTGGCAACTAATGCATAGTCGGTATAAAACTATTTTACCCGATAAGTTGCTTTTTGCATCGAATGTCGGAATAGAAAACTTCCTTCTGAAGAAAGATTGAAATCATCAAGAGAAATGGGTGTACGCGTGTAGAATATTCATTTGAAGCTCTGAATAGATAAAGTCTTCATTGTCGAGAAATTCTAGGGTTTTGAAATACCAGGGATTCGGTTTCGGCAAACTTCCGATGATTGGAATCGGACGTTCGTAGATCCTAGAGTTTCGCCTCGAAACGATTGTGATATATGGAAAAAGAGAAGTTCTAACATTTCTCTGAAGATTTTTGGAATTAACTTCCATCGTGCCTATAAATGAAAATTAGCTATATATTAGGGTTTCTGACCTAGGTTTAAGCGTATAACGATCGTGCTATAACTTTTATCGACTTCGATACGATCCTTCATAAATTTATTTCATTTGGTAAACTCTAGTTCAGGTTTCCCTTCACAATATATCAACCCTAATCGTAAATGGAAATCTCTTCCACTGATCCTAAGCTTAAAATCTTGGGTCTTACAGAAATGATTTTGGATTTTCAAGGTTTTTGGGGGGGAATTTCGTGATCAACAAGGGGATGGGCTTATGATCGATTCGATTGTCCGATTAGTAACATTACTCTGTCCGTTCGTTGGTAGGAAATTTCCAAGTGTAGATCTAGCTTCAAGGAGCAACCCGAGACTTCTAGGAAAGCGTACCTTTGAGGTAAGGGCACTTCGGCTATGATTGATTGTGATTGTATGATTGTGAAATGTTAAGGACCTTATGATTTTCGAATATGCTAGTAAGGGAACTTCGGCCTCGGCCTAGATAAATTGGTAAGTGATTGTGACTGTTAGAAAGCATGATGCTAGGACTATCGATGATATATGTGCTAGACATGCTATATGATGATGATGCAATAAATGTTAGCTAGCGTTATTATGAACATGCCTATATGCCTAGGATGTTAGCTACTTCTATTGATATGCATGCAAGTTACTATGTTACGATATTTTGTTCATATGAGATGAACGTGATGGGCTTAGGGCCGAGTGATGATGACTGACTTGCATGGCATGCATTTGTGGGCCAAGTGACCTGGACTGGGCTTGGTTGGCCACGGCTGGTGACCTGGACTGGGCTAGTCAGTGGTGACGTTCAGAGGATGGACCTGAACAATGGACGAACGTGAAATGGCAGTGCGTTGGAGAGGTCCAACCCCGATCATCAAGCTGTTGGGCAGTGGTGCGTTGGAGGTGTTCAACCCCGATCGTGGAGTCGTGTTCGTCCTGCCTTTCTATGAGGGATTGGCTTATGGATATCCAAAGCTGCTGCATGCATGTCCACGAGCATTGACTAACAATTAACTATGAGATAGTTTCCTATACTTGTGAAACTTAGAATTATGAGATAGTTCCCTATACTTGTGAACCTTAGAACTTCTTAATATAGTTCCCATATTTGTGAATGTTAGCTTAGTGAAGAACTTGTGAGTGATAGGGTAGTATACCCTACTTATGATGTGTGTGTGTTAGAAGTTGACCCTTGCTTGTTTGCATGTTTGTTGTTTGGGGCGCTTAACGCCTAGACAACAAGCATGCGTGTGATCAGTCGAGATGCTACCCTATATCTGCTTGATGTGGACGACGGCAAGGCTCGAGACATCGACTGCGCGACTGATGGTTCAGCTATGGGATTGGCGAGAGCAAAGGATGCGAGACGATATGATGCGAGCGTTGGAGGAGGCCTTGGAAGGCATGCGGCCTATGAGTCGGGTATTGAGTGTGATAATTGAGTCTGTACTTGGGGGTGGGCTGAGTTTGTTTATAGGGTTCGAACCTAACCTAGAGACCTTCTTGTGGTGTTGGCTCGGGGGCGGTCGAACACTAGTTTAATCATTATGTTGTAATTTGAAAGAATCATTGTACGCTTCCAAAGCTTTTATTAATAAAATGAATTATTCAGTCTATTTCTCATGTTACTACTTTTTATTTGTAAGCAATGTTATTGAAAAGTTTTATTTCAACGAATATTTACACACGTTTTTGGAAAAAGGTTACTAAAGTGACCCTCGAGAAATCGGGGTGTTACACATGGTATCTGGACAGTTGATGCTCGCGTCACATGACGGGAGAAAGGCGTATGTTCCAAGAGCTAAAACTTAAGCCTGAAGGCGAAGTTGGCTTTGGTGGCAACGAAAAGGGTAAAATTGTTGGTACTGGTACTATTTGTGTAGATAGTAGTCCATGCATTGACAATGTTTTATTGGTAGACGACTTAACTCATAACTTATTGTCTATAAGTCAATTAGCTGACAAGGGTTATGATGTTATTTTCAATCAAAAGTCCTGCCGGGCTGTAAGTCAGATCGATGGCTCTGTTCTGTTTAACAACAAGAGGAAGACCAACATTTATAAGATCAGATTATCTGAGTTGGAAGCTCAGAATGTGAAGTGCCTTCTTTCCGTTAATGAGGAGCAATGGGTATGACATAAACGGTTAGGGCATGCTAGTACGAGAAAGATTTCTCAGCTGAGTAAGCTCAACCTTGTTAGGGGCTTACCCACTCCGAAGTTCTCTTCAGACGCTCTTTGTGAAGCATGTCAGAAAGGCAAATTCACAAAAGTCCCTTTCAAGGCAAAGAATTTTGTCTCAACCGCAAGGCCGTTGGAACTTCTGCATATCGACCTGTTTGGACCAGTGAAAACTGAGTCTATAGGTGGCAAGAGATATGGGATGGTCATTGTTGACGACTATAGCCGCTGGACATGGGTAAAATTTCTAACCCGCAAGGATGAGTCTCATGCTGTGTTCTCTACCTTCATAGCCCAAGTGCAAAACGAAAAGGCTTGTAGGATTGTGCGTGTCAGAAGTGACCATGGTGGAGAGTTTGAGAATGACAAGTTTGAGAGTCTGTTTGATTCCTATGGAATTGCACATGATTTCTCTTGTCCCAGAACTCCTCAACAAAATGGTGTTGTTGAGAGGAAGAACAGAACTCTTCAGGAGATGGCTAGAACCATACTCCAAGAAACTGGCATGGCTAAGCACTTTTGGGCAGAGGCAGTAAACACAGCGTGTTACATTCAGAACAGAATCTCTGTGAGACCAATTCTGAATAAGACTCCTTATGAATTGTGGAAGAAAATAAAACCCAACATTTCTTATTTTCATTCTTTTGGTTGTGTTTGTTATGTTCTTAACACTAAGGATAGATTGCATAAGTTTGATGCTAAGTCTTCTACATGTCTATTACTTGGTTATTCTGATCGATCTAAAGGGTTTAGATTTTATAATACTAATGCTAAAACAATTGAAGAATCTATACATGTTAGATTTGATGATAAGCTTGACTCTGATCAGTCAAAGCTAGTTGAGAAGTTTGCAGATTTAAGCATAAATGTTTCTGACAAAGGCAAAGCTCCAGAGGAAGCTGAGCCAGAGGAAGATGAACCAGAAGAAGCTGGTCCCTCTGATTCACAATCTCAGAAGAAGAGCAGAATCACTACGGCTCATCCTAAGGAATTGATTCTGGGCAACAAAGATGAACCAGTCAGAACCAGATCAGCCTTCAGACCCTCTAAAGAGACCTTGCTCAGTCTGAAAGGATTAGTGTCCTTAATTGAACCTAAGTCAATTGATGAAGCTCTTCAGGACAAGGACTGGATTTTGGCTATGGAAGAAGAACTGAATCAATTTTCCAAGAATGATGTTTGGAGCCTAGTGAAGAAACCTCAAAGCGTTCATGTTATTGGAACCAAATAGGTGTTCAGAAACAAACTGAATGAGAAAGGAGATGTAGTCAGAAACAAGGCAAGGCTAGTTGCTCAAGGCTACAGTCAGCAGGAAGGAATAGACTATACTGAAAAATTTGCTCCAGTAGCAAGACTAGAAGCTATCAGACTGCTGATCTCTTTCTCAGTGAATCACAACATAATTCTTCATCAGATGGATGCTAAGAGTGCCTTCCTAAATGGTTATATCTCAGAGGAAGTCTACGTTCATCAACCCCCAGGTTTTGAAGATGAGAAGAACCCTGACCATGTTTTCAAATTGAAGAAATCTCTCTATGGTCTGAAGCAAGCTCCCAGAGCATGGTATGAGAGACTCAGCTCATTCCTTCTGGAAAATGAGTTTGTAAGGGGTAAGGTAGATACAACTCTCTTTTGCAAAACTTACAAAGATGATATCTTAATTGTGCAAATTTATGTTGATGATATTATATTTGGTTCTGCTAATCAATCTCTCTGCAAAGAATTTTCTGAGATGATGCAGGCTGAATTTGAAATGAGTATGATGAGGGAACTCAAGTACTTTCTGGGTATACAAGTTGATCAAACACCAGAAGGAACGTACATCCATCAGAGCAAGTACACTAAAGAACTTCTGAAGAAGTTCAACATGACAGAATCTACAATCGCTAAGACTCCAATGCATCCTACATGCATCCTGGAGAAAGAAGATGCAAGTGGTAAAGTTTGTCAGAAGCTCTATCGTGGTATGATAGGATCTCTTCTATACTTAACTGCATCTAGGCCAGATATTCTGTTTAGTGTCCATTTATGTGCTCGTTTCCAATCAAATCAGAGGGAAACCCACTTAACTGCTGTTAAGAGGATCCTGAGATATCTGAAAGGCACCA
Organism: Lotus japonicus; assembly: GCF_012489685.1. Classification (NCBI taxonomy): domain Eukaryota; kingdom Viridiplantae; phylum Streptophyta; class Magnoliopsida; order Fabales; family Fabaceae; genus Lotus; species Lotus japonicus. Next base: position 53,845,189 of record NC_080043.1, on the reverse strand, counting down.
CTAACCTTGGCTTGATGTATAAGAAAACATCAGAGTATAAGCTTTTAGGTTATTGTGATGCTGATTATGCTGGAGATAGAAAAGAGAGAAAAAGCACTTCTGGAAATTGTCAATTTCTGGGAAGTAATCTAGTCTCATGGGCAAGCAAGAGGCAATCAACCATTGCACTATCTACTGCAAAGGCAGAATATATCTCAGCAGTAATATGCAGCACTCAGATGCTCTGGATGAAACATCAGCTGGAGGATTATCAAATCCTTGAGAGCAACATCCCAATCTATTGTGATAACACTGCTGCAATCTCACTAAGTAAGAATCCTATCTTACACTCAAGGGCAAAACACATTGAGGTAAAGTATCATTTTATTAGAGATTATGTTCAGAAGGGCGTACTTCTTCTGAAGTTTGTTGATACTGACCATCAATGGGCAGATATCTTTACAAAGCCCTTAGCAGAGGATAGATTTAATTTCATTCTGAAAAATCTAAATATGGACTTTTGTCCAGCATGAAGATGGATCAGAACCTCTGACTATGATGCTTCTTTATCAGAAGATGTCTAGTTTAGAAGGTAACTCCATCAGAGGATAAGTACCCATTTGTGCTCACTCTGAAGCTGAGACAGTAAACATGTGTCAGTAGTTATGATACATCGTTCCTTGTGCCCGTGCTGACAGTCTGTCGTAATGAGTGTTGATGTGCTTCTCTCCATTATGTGCTATGTGTATTAACTGTTGCTATGATGTCTTTAATTTTCAATCGTTGATTTTACTTTGTTTTTTTAATCAACAACGGTTATTTTCAAAAACCCACTATACACACACGTTCTCCATCACTTCTAATTTACTCTCTCTCTCTCTCTTCGGTTGCAAAATCCCTTAATCCCCACGATCTTTCTATCTCTCTACTCATTCTCTTCCTTTCTACCCAAACCTTCAACCGCTTCAAAGATGGTGAGACCTAACAGAGGTGAAACTGCCGATGGAACCAGATTTCCTGTCATGGTAGTAGGTCAAGCTACTGGTCAATCGGGCCCTGAAACTCAGAGAAATCAACCACAAGCTCAAGCTACAGAGCAGATGATTCCTCTCACACAAAGGGGTTGTGTCATTACGTGTGTCTATGCTCCTGATGAACTCCAGGTTCTTGCTGAATGGAGATTCAACTTGGACAACATTGCTGCAAATGGGTATGATCTTCGTCCTGAAGTTCAAGCTCAAGGCTGGGAAGAATACTTCAACAGACTTCGTGGTCCAGTCTATGTCAAGCTAGTAAAGGAATTCTGGAAACATGCCGAATGTGATGACACTCAAGTGGTTTCCTACATTGCTAGTAGAAGAATCATCATCACGGAGAAGTCGATTGTTGATCTTCTGGGTGAGCACACTGGCACCGGCTACAGATTCCAAAGCTGAGGAATTGTTACAAGATTCTGCTTCACTGCATCAATCAGAGACCAAAGGGAAGCTCTCAAGATTACATCAACTTTTGTCAGAAAGTGATGCTCTTCTTCATCCAAGATCGCAAGAAGATCTGCCTTCCCTTCTTCATGTTCTCTTACCTCAAAGAGTGTATCAGGAAATCCAGAACCACTGCTTCTCTAAAGTCTGCCATCAAATACATTCCTTTTGGAAGACTGCTCTCAGACCTCTTCATTGAGAGCAAATTGATAGAAGATTTGATTACAGCAGGATGCACAGAGGATCTGTCGACCGTTGCTGGTGATGTCTTTACCTCCACGTCCTTGAAGAAGATGAGATTGATCAAGACAAAGGTTGCACCTGCTCATGAAGACACCTCTGATGAAGTCAGAAAAAGAAGAGTCCCTTTGACCGATTATCCTCTATGGTCTCAAGCAGATGATCCAACTGCTATTTTGTGCTATATAGATGATTTGAGGTAACAAGTTTATGAGATAGATGTGGACGAGTTCTTCAGAACCCTGCCACCAGATCCAGAGTTTGATTCTCCTCCCAAGAAGAAGAAGAAGAGAAAAATCATCTTCGAGGAATCCTCTGAAGAGTCTGATCCTTCTGATGGTGTTGATCAGAAGAAGAAGGCTGACAAGCCCAAGAGAAAGCATGAGGAACCCACCAAGCCAGATGCTCCATCTGATGGTGATAATGATGATGCTCCTCCTCTACCAAAGAAGAAAAAGAAGCAAGTGAGAATAGTGGTGAAGCCTACTCGTGTGGAATCAGCTGTTGAAGACACCAGAGTTGAGGCTCCAGCCAGAGTTACTAGGTCTGCAGTGCGATCATCAAGTAAGTCTGCTGTTAGAGATAGTGATGATGATTTAAATTCACTTGATGCACTCTCTATTTCTGCACTCCTTAACCGTACTGTCACCCCACTCACTCCTATTCCAGAGTCCCAACCAGCTGAACAAGCCACTTCTCCACCCACTTCACATAGATCTTCATTTTTCCAACCTTCTCATGAAGAAGCTCCTCTTTGGAACATGCTTCAGACGCCAAGACCCTCTGAACCTACCTCACCCATAACCATTCAATACAACCCACAAGCCTCTGAACCCATTATCTTAGAACAATCTGGACCTGAACCCAGAACCTCTGATCACTCTGTCCCCAGAGCATCAGATCGTCAGGTTCGCAAAACAACTGATACAGAAACCACAACTCCCTGTCCCTCTATATCTTTTCCCACTAATGTTGCTGACTCCTCACCCTGCAATAACTCTGAGTCTGTTCGTCAATTTGTTCAAATTGCGAAAGAAAAAGAGTCTGCCATTCCTGAGTACTACCATACTGTACCTAGCCCAAGGAGGTAACCTGGACCTAGACCAGAACGTCTAGTTGACCCAGATCATCCTATACAAGTTGTCCCTCTGAATGCAGCAGACCCTTCATCTCAACCCATCCAACCAGAACTTGTTCAACAAGAACCTGTTCAACCAGAACGAGAAAACTCAACATCTAACCATTCCTCGGGTTGAAACCTCTCAGCCTAACCTTGAGATCAACACTTCAAATGTCCAAACCTTAGATGTTGGCTCTCCTCAAGGTGCTTCTGAAGCCAATAACAGCAACCACCCTACTTCTCCTGAAACCAATCTCTCCATTGTTCCCTATACTTATCTCAGGCCAAACTCCCTTCTTGAGTGCATCAGTGCGTTTAATCATGAAGCATCATTGATGATTCGCAATGTACAAGGTCACACTGACCTTAGTGAGAATCCTGACTCTGTTGCTAAAGAATGGGATCATCTGTGTGATTGGATGATTGCTCAAGTTCCTATCATGATGCATCATCTCACAACTGAAAGGGATCAGAGGATTGAAGCTGCAAGGCAGCGTTTCAACAGAAGAGTGGCTCTGCATGAGCAACAGCTAAGAGTTGAGTAACTTGAAGCTGTTGAGGAAGCAAGAAAGAAGAAAGAACAAGCAGAAGAAGCTGCACGCCTAGAAGCTGAACAAAAGCTAGAAGCTCTGAAAGAAGCTGAAAGGTTACAGGCTGAAGCTGAAGCTCTCAGGTGTCAAGTTCTTGCACCAGTACCTTTCACAAGTGCCGCCTCACAATCCACTCAAGCTCCTCACTCTGCTCAGGATGTTCCCTCTACTTCTACTCAACCAAGTTCTTCCAGACTTGACATTTTGGAACAACGTCTCAACACTCATGAGACTCTCCTGATTGACATGAATCAAGCACTTCAAGAGCTTCTGCGTTGCACTGCAAAGCCCTAGTTCTTAGGATTTCTCTCGTTTTTTCTCCCTTAATTAATTAACTTTTAGTTACTTGTTTTCATAATTTCAAGATATTTGCTTTATGTGATATATTTGTTTATTTTCTTAAGTGTTTGTTCATTCTCTGTGTCTTATTGCATCAATCATAACATATGCTTGAACAACCTTTCTTTATTTATATAATAATCATAACCATTACATTACATCATACATTTCCATAAATCTAGAATGGAGCATCCTTCCTCATTCTTCTACATTCTTGGCGCTGCTCCACTCTTTCCCTCTCCAGACGATCCAGTGTGTATTCTATGTTGCCGAGCTTGATGCTCAGCTCATTCTTCTCCAGACTATCCTCCATCGTCTCGAGTCTTTTCTCCACTGCTTCCTTCTCTTCCAGCAGATTCAGCTCCAGCTGGCTCAGCCCCTGAATCTCGTCCACGAAGCAGAGGAACTCCTTCAGATCTTTTTCCAACTCTGGATTAATATCCTCTTCCAGTAGCATTGTAATTCGCTCATGTATGGTTCTCGAACCATCAGGATGCCTAACATTCAAGAACAAGTCTTCTTCAAAAGGCTTTCTTCCTGAGCTCCTCTAATACAATCTTGTATGATGCCATTTTCTTATATTTGGAATTGATCGTGTTGTGAAACTTACTTAGTTTCTAATCGCTTTATATAAGCATCCTTTCTCTCCGGAAGTTATTGTTACTACAATTTCTCGAGGATAATTCCTTGGTAACTGACACTTCTCTTTACTCCCATGGTCGGTGGTAAACGTTCTACACATGCATTAATTCCTTCTTTAATTCGCTAATCTCTTTCTCATCGATTCATTAATTCTCCATCTTTTTGAACTTAGACCTTCCTTAAAGGGGAGTACTCTGTACTTTTACCTCAGTTTTTAACACCCAAAACTTTTTGCTTATGACATAAAGGGGGAGTATAACCCAGAGTTTTTTGATGTATATGCTGATTAGTGTGATTTAGTTATTATTTGGAGAATTTAAGAGTTCCACAGTTATGACCATAGATATGTCACTGGGCAAATACAAGGAATACATTTCACTTCGTCTGAAGTGATTTTAGTTGACTCTGATACCCTACTGTTGACTCTGAATACTTATGCGCTCTGATTATTTCAATTCATCTATGTCATAAGTTCTCACTCTGAACTCTTATATTATTTAGCTCAGAATCTAGATTTTACTAACGTTTTCATTAAGTCTTAGATTCAGGGGGAGCTAAGCTCAGAATCAAGCTGTGACTTGGATTCAGAATGAGAAAAATAAACCATTCACATCAGGATAAGTTTAATTCTATTTCTCTAAACTCTGAGTGAATTCAGTTTATTGTTTAAGAATTGTTCATCAAAATACTTGGTTTTGTCATCATCAAAAAGGGGGAGATTGTAAGATCAAGTTTTGATCGAGTAGTACAACTCTATGTTTTGATGATTACAAGTTAACATTTTAGTATGAACAATTATGGTACTCTAACGTGTTTTCTGAGTGTGCTCTTAACAGGCTCTGACCTTAACACAAACTCACACAAATCAGAAGCACTGTGCTTAAAGAGTGACCCAAGCAACGATTTCGCAATCTCTATGTTCAATCTGAATAATAGAAAAGCTTCAGAAGATCTGAAGACAATCAAGCTCTGATATGGACTTAACTCACTTGAAGTTCTGAAGATCCAGACGTTCTGACAACCCAGACACTCTGAAGGTTCAGATGTTCTGATGGTGTAGAAGACTCTGATGATCCAGAAGCTGAAAATTGGAGACTCTGAAGTCCAGAAGCAAAATGGCTCTGAAGACCAAGTACTTGCCTCTGAGTTCAGAATCAGAAGGTACAACGGTCAGAGGATCCATGCTTCCCTCTGACTCTGATCAGAAGTCTACAAGGTTAAAGGTCAAGTCACTATCCAAAGTACAAAAGCAGATGTACTATCCTGACAACCTAACCTAACATTCTCAGCCACAGCAGAAGCTGGAAATTCCAGATCTGCCCTCCAACGGTAGCATTCCCATGCAGTGTTCAAACCCTAATCCTTGGAGTATATATAGAGGCTGAAGATTGAAAGATGCGGTTGGAAGAATCTCACACGCGCAAGCTATATTCAAATCTTCTAATCATTCTTTCTTGGCTAAAAAGCATTTTTGGCCCTGATGTTTCAAGTTTGTGCAAATTCTGCCCCTATCTATTTTTGTCGATGTTTCTACCCCTCATGTTTTCAAACAGTGCACCGTCTACCCCTCCGTCAGGGGTAGACGGTGCACTGTTTGAAAATATGAGGGGTAGACGATGCACTGTTTGAAAACATGAGGGGTAGAAACATCGACAAAAATAGAGTAGGGGCAGAATTTGCACAAACTTGAAACATCAGGGGCCAAAAATGCTTTTTAGCCTTCATTCTTCATTGAATTCATTGTGTTTACTACAAGCTTTTGAGAAGCAACTTCTTTGTAAACAATATTTCTTTAACAGTTGTTTAGTTACCTTTAGGAGATCAAAGTTGATAGGATCCTAGAGAAGACTAAGAGAGTGAATCTTAGTGTGAGCTAAGTCAGTGTATTGTTAGTCACTTGTAGGTTTCAAGTGCAGTTGTAACAATTATCTGATTAGTGGATTGCCTTCATTCTAAGAAGGAAGAAATCACCTTCACGGCTGGACTGGACTAGCTTGAGTGATTCATCAAGTGAACCAGGATAAAATCCTAGTGTGCTTTTCTAATCTCTTATCTTAAGCACCTTACTTGTGTCTCGAAAGATTTGCTAAAATCTTAAGGTGGAAGTTTTATTCTGAAAACGTTATTCAAACCCCCCCTTTCTACCGTTTTTCATACCTTCAACTGCAGCCCTATAAATCATCGAAATTTTGGCTTTGATTTTGTGTCATTTCGAGTTCTATAGCTCGAGTTATGCGCGTTTTAGCGAGCAAAGGTCCTGCTGCCTATGTGTGTGACCTTCTGTCCTTGTATGATTTGTTCTGAATTCCTTACTTGGAATTTGGACTTGAAATTTCACTTTGATTTAAGAGGCTTGTTTTTGATCATGTAGTAAAAATATTAGAATTTTTTTGGTTAGTTTCATGTGTCAAAAATTCGCCCAAGAGACTACCTTGTTTGAAGTTCTTTGAACAAAGTGTTTTGGACAAAGCCTAAATCGAGTCAAAACTCACCCATTCGGGGAAACTCTTCCGTTCGTGCTTAGATGTTTTACTCTGAAGCTTATTAAGCTTTTCCGACGTTAATTAGCATTGTTTCTTAGTAGCTAAGAAATGTTGTTTTTGCTTAAGGTTTCGACTTAGCTGAACCAAGAGGAGTTGATTTGGAGCAAGTAGAGCGTTTGCAAGACAGAACAAAACATACTAGAGGTGAGGGCAACTTACTTATTAGATAATGCTTTAGGTGTCGAGAATTCGACTTATATTGATCATTGTGTTTGTTTGAGGCTTATGCCATTTGATTGAATGCTGAGGCTTTGGCCGTTTACTGTGGTTTCTGTCTTACTGCTTCCTAGATTTAGGAAAGATTTAAGTTTTATCGCACATATAAACTGTCTTACTGCTTTCTAGCCTTAGGACAAGGTTATGTTTTACAGCACTGTATTATGTGTTGTTCCTTTGTTGTGATTGTTTGCATTTTAGCTAAGTGTGTTTTATGCTAACATGTCGGACACCATGTTGTAACATCTTGACTATGACATTTGTCCTTGCATACCTGTTGTGAGTTGGCTAAGTTATTTGTGAAGCTTTGTATTGATTACGTTGTGATAAAGTTAGGGTTACTGTGGAAGCTTTTGTGCGCCGTCAAGGAATATTTCAAGTGTTGTCAAACCCGGTTCATAGGGGTTTGATTTGAAGATATTTGTGGAAGTTTTAATCTGCAACTGAAACATATCTTTGGAGATTCTCCGCAGATTTTTTTTATTAACAACTTCCTGTTTTAGTATGGACTATTGTGCTCGCTCAAGCCCATTGAAGACAGGCATGGTCGACTGCTACTTATGAAGACAAAAACTTAGTTGCTAGGTGTGCTTCGTGTTGAGTGAATTTGGTTTTACTCTTGTTAGTTCATATTTGTTATTGTGCTCTCAGCAGCTTTATGTTACTGTTTTAAGGCTAAGAGTTGTTTTGTGAGTTGTTTGATCTTGAGATCGTCTTCACTCTTGTTGAAAGAGTTCAATCACTGTGGCAGTGATTGTGTGTGAGAAAGTGAGAGGGGCTCTCATACTTAGGGGGAGGACTAAGTAATAAGCCACAGGTAGAGATAGGTAGAAAAGGCAGTGAACTGGGGCAGTTCAGTAAGACCTTTTGTGTACAATTTCTCTATAATCGTGGATTATCTTTCTCGGGTGAAAACCCTCCAGACATAGGTGACATTGCACCGAACTAGGTTAACAATCTTCTGTGTCTTGTTTGTTATTTTTGTTCTTAAACTTGCGTATCTGAACATTATATTTTATGGTATGTTATACAAGATGTCTTAGACATCTGAACATCTGGTAGAACATTTGTCCGTGAGTGCCAGAATTTCACTTGCCATCAGAGCAGGCACCTTGTTCTGGTTGGGTGAGCTCCAGGGATATATACTATTATGGTAAGATGGACAACGACAAGGATGTGGGATCGATTCATAGGCCACCTATGCTTGATGGGACTAACTATGACTATTGGAAAGCACGCATGGTTGCTTTTCTCAGATCAATCGATGGCAAGACCTACAAGTCAGTTCTCAAAGGATGGACCCACCCTGTCAAAACTACTCAAGAAGGAACCTCAACCACTAAACTGAAACCAGAAAAAGACTGGAACAAGGAGGAAGCTGTTGCTAATTCCAAGGCTCTCAATGTTAACTTTAATGATGTTGATAAGAATATGTTTAGATTGATTCACACTTGTACTGTTGCCAAAGATGCTTGGGAAATGCTCAAGGTTGCTCATGAGGGTACTGCTAGAGTTCGCATGTCAAGACTTCAACTGTTAACTACTCAATTTGAGAACCTGAGGATGAAGGAGGATGAAACTATCTCTGAGTTTCACATGCGTGTACGTGACATGGGAAATGCATCTTTTGCCTTAGGAGAACAAATGACAGAAGAAAAACTTGTCAGGAAGAAATTTGACATGAAAGTCACAACCATGGATGAACTGATTGGCTCACTGCAAACTTTTGAAATGTCTTTCAATGATAGAACAGAGAAGAAAAACAAAAGTATAGCATTTGTTTCAAACACTGATGAGGATGATCAAAGTGAGAAAGACAGTGAGGAGAATTTGACAAAGGCTTTAGCCCTGCTTTGGGAAAATTCAACAAAGTTATGAGGAGGTTCGACAGAAGACCTAGGCCAAATGTTTCAGACAAGCGGTCAGACATTACTAAGAACTCTAGATATACTCGCAAGAATAAGGAGGAAGACAAATCTAACAAAAGCAGAGGAGTTCAGTGTCATGAATGTGAAGGTTATGGTCATATCAAGGGGCTAAATGTGAAACTTACTTGAAGAAGCAAGGGAAATGAATGCTGGAAACTTGGTCAGATGAGGATGATTATGAAGATGAAGATGAGAGTCCAGTACTGGGTCTGACAGTAAAATGCCACTCTGACAGTGAGTCTAGTGATGAAGAAATCTTTGAGGAAGAACTTGCTGAAACTTACAAGTTACTCTACAAGAAATGGCAAGAAGCTTGTGACTATGGAAGGAAGCTGGAAGGTGTAAGACCAAGATTTAGTCAAGTGGTACAACTCTATGTTTTGATGATAACAAGATTATATTTGTGTATGAAAAATTAGGGTACTCTAACGTTTGTCTTTTGAGTGTTTGACAAACAGGTTCTGATTCTGATTCAAAGGCTATATCCATCAGAAGTTAAAGACCAAAGAGTAACCAATATAACGCTTCTGCAATCACTACGTTCTTCTAAACGGTAGTAAACACTTCAGATGTTCTGAAGATTAAAGCTCTGATGTGGGCTCTGAAGATTCAAGTGCTGAAGTTCTGAAGACTACAAGTTGTGAGTGAACGGTCCAGAAGCTGAGACTTGACGATTCTGAAGTCCAAGAGTAAAGCTGGCTCTCAAGACCAAAGTGCTTCTAATTCTGAAGACTAGATGTTTAGAGTGAACGGCCCAGAAGCAGAAGTTCTGAAGGTCAGAGGATCTAAGCTTCCTTCTGACTCTGATCAATTGCTTCACAAGTTCCAACATGAAGCGTCCCCAAGATCAGAAGTCAACTAGGCTAAGGAAATGTCATTGTCAATAGTACAAAATCAGTGTACTATTCTGACCGCCTTACCTACGAGGCTCAACCACAGCAGGTTTTGGAAATTCCAGAATTTCCCTCCAATGGATAGATTCTTTCAACGAATACAACACCTCACCTTGGAGTATTTAAAGGCTCAAGATAGAAGAAATTGGCTAAGAAACTATTGTGCAATACAAGTGAAAACCTACAAGCGAATACCTTAGCAATATTTCTTCGTTGTTCTTATTCTGTTTACTCCTGCTTGTTTAGAAGCAACTCTTTGTAAACCCAAACCTTCTACAATCTGTTTGTAGTTTCTTGAGAGACCAGTGAGGTCAGATTTCTTGAGAAGACTAAGACTTGTGTGTCTTAGTGTTGCTAGTTCTTAGATTTGTTAGTCACTGAGCAAGGTGTGCTAGTGCAGTTGTAATAATCTTTGAATAGTGGATTACCTTCATTCTACGAAGGAAGAAATCACCTTAACGGGTGGACTGGACTAACTTGAGGGATTTATCAAGTGAACCAGGATAAAATACTTGTGTGCTTTTCTCATCTCTTTATCTCTTGAACTTTGTGATCTTGAAACCGAGAAGATTTGCTAAAATCTTAGAGGGAAAGTTTTTAAACGTAAAACCCTATTCAAACCCCCCCTTTCTAGTGTTTTTCATACCTTCAGAAGGAATTGTCAAGGGACTTCAGAAGGAAAAACAAAGTCTTCAAGACATCAATGACAACCTTCAGGAAGAATTATCTATGATGAAATCCAAACTTGAAGGGATGGTAAAATCAATACGTATGTTGAACAAGGGCACTGATATGTTTGACCAGATGCTGGAATCAGGAAAAACAGCCAAAGATATGAAGGGTCTGGGATATGAGAGTGACACCACACCAGAAGAAACCAAAAAGGTTGCTCCTAAGTTTGTTGCTGCTGAAAAGAAAAGTGAATTCAAGATGTCGAACCGCATGTCAAAACAAGGAGTCAAACATGTGTACCCACATATACCCTATATGTATCCACAGGTTCAGAAGGCAAAGAGCACAGGGTGGAGATGTCATCATTGTGGCAGATATGGACACATAAGACCTTACTGCTATAGGTTGTATGGATACCCAAAAGGAAGATCTTCTCAGTTGATTACTCACGAATCAAGGATGAAAGAGTGGAAGGTCAAGAACAATATGTCTGCTTTAGTTTCTTACACTTCTCTGAGAGTATCCTCTAAGGAGGATTGGTATTTTGACAGTGGTTGTTCAAGACACATGACTGGAGTGAAGAACTATCTTGGTGACATGAAGCCATACTTTACCAGTTATGTTACCTTTGGTGATGGTGCTAAGGGAAAAATCAAGGGATCTGGAAAACTTGTCAGGAGTGGATCTCTAGAGCTGAATGATGTGCTACTTGTGGGCTTGGCAGCCAACCTGATCAATATAAGTCAGCTATGTGATTTGGATCTTGATGTTACCTTCTGCAAAACTGGGTGTAAAGTCACTGATGAAAATGGTGAAGTGATAATGAAAGGAGCCAGATCAAAGGACAATTGTTATTTGTGGATCTCTCAGTATAAATCCATGTCTTCAAGATGCCTGGTAACCAAGAAAGAGTGAAGGTATGAAAAACACTAGAAAAGGGGGGGGGGGGTTGAATAGGGTTTTTAGCTTTTAGAAATTTCCCTCTAAGATTAAGGATAATCTTTTCGGACTAAAGATCAAAAGGTGCAAGAGATAAGGGAAGGAGAAAAGCACACGATGATTTTATCCTGGTTCACTTGATAAATCCCTCAAGCTAATCCAGTCCACCCATTAAGGTGATTTCTTCCTTCTTAGAATGAAGGCAATTCACTATTCAATGATTGTTACAACTGCACTAGCAACCTGCTCAGTGACTAACAATACAATGAACTAGCAGCACTAAGACAACCTTGCCTTAGTCTTCTCAAGAATTCTGACCTCACTGGTCTCTCAAGGAACTACAAACAAAGTTTGTGAAAGAGTTCGGTTTACAAAGAGATGCTTCTAAGCAAGCAGAGGTAAACACAATAAGATCAATGAAGAAAATATTTCTAAGGTATTCGCTGAAAGTATTTTGTAAGACCAAGATTTGGTCGTGTAGTACAACTCTAGGTTTTGATGATTACAAGTTAATTATTGTATGTGAATAATTATGGTACTCTAACGTTGTTCTCTGAGTGTTTAATTGACATGCTCTGAATCTGGTCTAAATACACACTTATCAGAAGAACAAAGCAAAAAGAGTAGCCAACACAATGCTTCGCTCTCACTATCTTCTGTTTGAACAGTAGTATATGCTTCAGAAGTTCTGAAGATCATAAGCTCTGATATGGATTCAGATCACTACAAGTTCTGAAGACCGGAAGCTCTGAAGGTCCAGAAGCTAAGAAATGAAGACTCTGAAGTCCAAGAGTAAGCTGGCTCTGAAGACCAAGTACTTCCAACTCTGATGACTAGAAGTTCTGATGAACAGTCCAGAGGCAGAAGCTACGAAGGTCAGAGGATCCAAGCTTCCCTCTGAGTCTGATCTTATAAGCTGCACGCGTCCTAACTTGAAGCGTCGCCAGATCAGAAGTCAACTAGGATAAGGCTCACGCCGCTATCCAAGTACAAAAGCAATTGTACTATTCTGACAGCCTTACCTAAGATGTTCAGCCATAGCAGAATCTGGAAGTTCCAGATTTGCCCTCCAACGGTAGCATTCCATGCAACAGAAACAACCCTAATCCTTGGAGTATAAATAGAGGCTGAAGTTGGAAGAAAGAAGCTAAGAAACTTTGTGCATAAACTCAAGCAAATATTCAACCGATCATTTAGCAATCTTTCTTAATTCGTTCTTATTGTGTTTACCCTAGCTTTCTTAGAAGCACTTCATCGTAAACCAAAACCTTTCAAACAGTGAGTTTGTATTTCCTTAAGGGACCAAGTTTGGTCAGATCCTTGAGAGGACTAAGAGAGTGAATCTTAGTGTTTGCTAGTTCATTGTATTGTTAGTCACTGAGCAGGTTGCTAGTGCAGTTGTAACAAACATTGAATAATGGATTGCCTTCATTCTAAGAAGGAAGAAATCACCTTAACGGGTGGACTGGATTAGCTTGAGAGATTATCAAGTTTACCAGGATAAAATACTCGTGTGCTTCTCTTCATCTCTCATCTTTGCACCTTGTGTTATTTGTTACGAAAAGATTTGTCTAAATCTTTGAGTGGGAAAAGTTTTATCTGAAAACGCTATTCAAACCCCCTTTCTATCGTTTTTCATACCTTCAATTGGTATCAGAGCGTAAGTTCTGATTTCCACACTTAACAGTGTTCAGAGATCCGGACCGGTGTGAAAAACTCAGATGGCTGCCACCACCAGCGATGCTCAAATAGATCACTACAGTGCTAAACCACCTATGTTTGATGGAGAAAAGTTTGAATACTGGAAAGATAGAATCGAAAGTTTCTTTCTTGGATTCAATGCTGATCTCTGGGATCACATTACTGATGGCTACACTCTCTCTATTGATGCAGATGGAGAGAAGATCCCAAGAGACAAGATGACTGAAGCTCAAAAGAAAATGTACAAAGATCATCACAGAGCAAGAACTATCTTGCTAAAGTGCCATTCCATATGATGAATATCATAAGATCACAGACCGTGATTCTGCCAAGGCGATTTCGATTCCCTAAAGATGTCTCATGAAGGAAATGAAGAAGTCAAGGAGACAAAGGCGTTGTCCCTGATCAAAAATTATGAAGCCTTCATGATGGAACCTGATGAAACAGTTGATGCTATGTTTTCCAGATTTCAGACGATCATTTCTGGAATCAGAATACTTGACAAAGGCTACACCAATGCTGACCATGTGAAGAGAATTCTCAGAGCCCTTCCTGAGAAGTGGATGCCTTTGATGACCTCCTTGAAGTTGTCTAAGGACATCAAAAGGATGAGCTTCGAAGAACTCATTGGTATTATGAGAAGCAACAATGATATATACACACCTCATTTTCCAAACACTTCATTTCCACTCATTTTTGTTTCTATCTCTCTCCTCTTATCATCTATCACATCTCATATTTTCTCTCTCTTACTTTTTATTTTCTTTCTATCTCTCTCTCTTCATCCACCTCTCTCCACCTCGTATTAGAGGTGTGAACATAACATTATTCTATGAGAAGTCATGAGATAGATCGTGCTGATCATATGATTCAGAGGAAGAAGTCTATAGCTTTGAAATCCAAATCTGAAAAGTCCAAGGCACTTCAAGCAGTCGAAGAATCTGAAGAATCCTCTGAAGACTCCGATGAAGATGAGCTAACATTGATCTTCAGGAAGCTCAATCACATCTGGAAGCATAGGCAGAACAAGTACAAAGGTTCAACAAAGGCCAGAGGAAAGCAAGAATCTTCATCCAGTCAGAAGAAGTCCTCATCAAAAGAAGTCACTTGTTTCCAATGCAAAGAACCTGGACATTACAAGAGTGACTGTCCCAAGCTGAAAAAGGACAAGAAGCCTAAGAAGCATTTCAAAGCAAAGAAAATGAATCAGAGTTAGAAGAAGCTGAGTCTGATGGTGAAGTCGTAGAAGGACTCATGGCGATTGTCAAGGACAAGGAAGCAGAATCAAATGATGCACCTAATGCTGAATCTGCATCAGAAGAAGAGCCAGACTCTGATGATGAAAATGAAGTATTTGCATCTTTCTCAACTTCTAAACTCAAAGCTGCCTTGTCTGATATTATGGATGAATATAACTCTCTTTTGACTAAGCATAAAAAGTTGAAAAATAATTTCTCTGCTGCCTCTGAAACTTCTATTGAACATGAGAAAAAGATTTCTGAATTAAATGTGAGTAACCATGCTTTAGTTAACTCTAACTCTGTGCTCAAGAATCAAATTGCTAAATTAGAAGAAGTTGTTGCTTGTGATGCCTCTGATGTTAAGAATGAATCTAAATATGAAAAGGCTTTTCAAAGATTCCTAGCTAAGAGCATAGATAGAAGCTTAATGGCTTCAATGATCTATGGCGTGAGCAGAAATGGAATGAATGGCATTGGCTATTCTAGACCCAGTAGAAAGGAACCTCCTGTGCCTAAAACAAAATCTTTGTATGAACATTTTGTACCCTCTGGTACTATATTGCCTAAACCCATAACTGTTGAAGTTCCTGATCCCCCTCTATCATGCTCAGATTCCTCTGTATTATCATGTTGAGAAACCCAAGGTTGTCAGAACCTCTGGGGTAACTAACAAGAAAGGACCCAGAAAGTGAGTACCTAAGGAAAAGATTATCTATGTTGCAGATATCCTTGATCGCTCCACTGAAACACCAATCATGGTATCTGGACAGTGGATGCTCGTGACACATGACGGGAGAAAAGCGTATGTTCCAAGACCTAAAACTTAAACCTGGAGGTGACGTTGGTTTTGGAGGCAATGAGAAGGGTAAGATCATTGGCTCTGGTACCATAGGTGTCGGTAAGAGTCCATGCATTGATAATGTTTTGCTGGTAGACGGTTTAATGCATAATCTGTTGTCTATAAGTCTATTAGCTAACAAGGGTTATGACATTATTTTCAATCAAAAGTCTTGCAGGGTTGTAAGTCAAAACGATGGCTCTGTTCTGTTTAACAGCAAGAGGCGGAACAACATCTATAAGATCAGATTATCTGAGTTGGAATCTCAAAAAGTAAAGTGCCTTCTTTCTGTTAATGAGGAGCAATGGGTATGACATAGACGGTTAGGGCATGCCAGTATGATAAAGATTTCTCAGCTGTGTAAGCTTGACCTTGTCAGGGGCTTACCCGCTCTGAAGTTTTCTTCAGATGCTCTTTGTGAAGCATGTCAGAAGGGCAAATTTACAAAAGTCCCTTTCAAGGCAAAGAATGTTGTTTCCACCACAAGGCCGTTGGACCTTCTGCATATTGACCTATTTGGACTAGTGAAAACTGAGTCCATAGGTGGCAAGAAATATAGGATGGTCATTGTTGACGACTATAGCCGCTGGACATGGGTAAAATTCTTAAGATGCAAGGAAGAGTCGTATTTTGTGTTCTCTACCTTTGTTGCCCAAGTGTAGAATGAGAAATCCAGAAGGATTGTCTACGTGAGAAGTGATCATGGTGGAGAGTTTGAGAATGAGGAGTTTGAGAAAATCTTTGATACCTACGGGATATCTCATGATTTCTCTTGTCCTAGAACTCCTCAGCAGAATGGTGTTGTGGAAAGAAAGAACAGAACTCTCCATGAGATGGCAAGAACCATGATGCAAGAAACAAATATGGCAAAGCACTTCTGGGCCGAGGCAGTAAACACAACATGTTATATTCAGAACAAAATCTCCAGAAGACCAATTCTGAATAAGACTCCTTATGAATTGTGGAAGAATATAAAGCCCAACATTTCTTATTTTCATCCTTTCGATTGTGTGTGTTATATGCTTAATACTAAAGATAGATTGCATAAGTTTGATTCCAAGTCTGTGAAATGCTATTTGCTAGGATATTCTGAACGTTCATCAGGCTTTAGAGTTTACAATATTGAATCTAAAACTATTGAAGAGTCTATACATGTTAGATTTTACGATAAGCTTGACTCTGACCAGTCAAAGCTAGTTGAAAAGTTTGCGGATATGAGCCTAACTGTTTCTGATGAAGGCCAAGCTTCAAAAGATGCTGAGCCTGAGGCAACTACACCAGAAGAAGCTGATCCCTCTGATCCTCCTCGTTAGAAGAAGAACAGAGTGATTGCCTCTCATCCTAAGGAATTGATTATGGGGAACAAAGATGAACCAGTCAGAACCAGATCAGGATTCAAACCTTCAGAAGAGACTCTCTTAAGCTTAAAAGGATTGGTGTCATTGATTGAACCAAAATCTGTTGATGAAGCTCTTCAAGACAAGGACTGGATTCTGGCTATGGAAGAAGAATTGAATCAATTCTCCAAGAATGATGTCTGGAACCTAGTCCAGAAACCCAAAGGTGTTCACATCATTGGAACCAAGTGGGTCTTCAGAAACAAGTTAAATGAGAAAGCAGATGTAGTCAGAAACAAAGCAAGACTAGTTGCTTGTAACACCCCGATTTCCAGGTGTCACTTTAGTAACCAAAAATAAACTTTACGCGGAAAACAGGTAATTTTTTTTCGTTTTCTTTCCTTTAAATCAAAACGATAAGGAAGTAAAGACAAAACCCAACTACTAAACTAACCGATATACATCAAATATAAACACGTACAGCCTCAGCTGCACTTCCACGTCACACACACTCGCAGTGACTCCAAGGTAGTGTGCCCGTAGGCAAATATTTACAGATCCAGAAGTGTGAGTGAGAAAAAGTATAATTACAAACCACTAGGAGAAATTCGGCCTCAAAATGGCCTAAGCAAAGACCCCTATGGTCCGACTGACTCACTGTGATCCCTCCGTAAGAGAACCACACAAAAAGCCATGCATCGGGAACCTACCCTGTCCCAAAAGCAAAACGAATCAGAGCTATTACAGTAACAACCAACTCCAAAAGACTCTAACCACCCATACCCCACACTACTATCATCGATCCTCCCTCGATCAGGCATGAAGTCCGGGTCCTCGTCGAAAGCTTCAGTAATAGTCATTCCGCTCCGGGTCTTTCCCGCACAACGAATCATCACGAACCGGCTGACAGACGCCTGGCAGCAGGCCGACCGCCCAAACACAAACATACAAACAAAGCCAAGGCGCTAGGGTCAACTTACAGAATACAATAGATATACAATCAACTTGTGATAAAGGGGATATATACATATGTTGTATATATATACATATAAGTTATGTATTGCCTACTCTAAGGTATATACATAGCATGTTCTCGAATCTCCTACACAGTTCAATCATTAATACCTAACGATGTTCATCAACATCAAATCATCATAATCTCAACATATGAAGTTAGGTGATAAGGTTAGTCAAACAAGTTATCGTCCTCCCAACACACACGTATCCAACTAAACCAATGTTCCCTGTCGTTGCCCTAGGGTAAACGACGATGAAATCTCACGCTTCCATGAAGTCTCACGCTTCAATGGGGTCTTACGCTTTCACGAAGTCTCACGCTTCAGTGAAATCTCACACATTCACGAAGTCTCACGCTTCAGTGAAGTTTCGCGCCTTCACGAAGTCTCACGCTTCAGTGAAGTTGCACGCCTCCGCAAAGTCTCCCGCTTCAGCAAAGGTGTACGCCTCCGCAAAGTCTCCCGCTTCAGCGAAGGTTCCCGTCTCCACGAGGTCTCCCGCCTCAGTGAAGTTTCTGCTTTCACGAAGTCTCACGCCTCAGTGAAGCTTACTCACTTTCACGAAGTCTCACGCTTCAGTGAAGTTCCATGCTTTCACGAAGTCTTACGCCTCAGTGAAGCTTCCCGTTCTTCACTATGGATGGACCATTCCCGTTATCCATCCTGGATGAACCATTCCCGTTATTCATCCTTGGTGAACCATTCCCGTTATTCACTATATGATGAACCATTCCCGTTATTCATCATTTATGCAAGGTGAACCATTCCCGTTATTCACCCGATTGATGCAATATGGTTAGCCAAACAACGAATCGCCCTTACCACGAAAGTGTTTAGCTCACAACCCAATCCCAACAAAACCATGAGTTAGTGTCGGTCAATACAACACAACTCCCACCACAAAACCCACAACAAAGCCCAGAGTCATTGCCGGTCAATACAGCACGACTCGAACAACACTCCCAAGAGTACTAGAGTACTCGGTGACTTTCAATCATCACCATAGCTCACCTTAGTGGCTTCCCCAATTCCAAAACTCTCCAAACCCACAACCAAAGTCGACTTTTCCCCGTCTTTCGCAATCATTTTCTCCTTTAGGTTCCCTATAATTATTCGTTTAGTAAAAACGTTCGAATTGGATTAGTCAGGTTATGAGTTTATTTCTCAAAGTCTAAGTCTCCCAAAGTCTCTAGTTTTCCAAATTCTAATCTTTCTAAGTTTCCAAAAACCCTCCAAAAGAAGTTTCCCGGGGAAAGTCTAAGTATTCAACCGAATCCCAACAAATGGCTAAGTCTCAAATCCCACATTTGAACTTGCCTAGGGTTGTTCATCCAACCCGAAATATCAAAGATCACCAGATCAATGAATCTCCACTCCGAAGTCGCGTCAAAACGCACAATCCAACAATATCACAATATCACAAGTTATGTAAAACATCATAACAACAACTCATCATCATAAACAACATCAGATAAAGCATAAGTCGAGTTTATCGACGCCTATCATGCAATCATAGCTAAATAGCAAGTTGCCCTAACCTCGAGCTGATCCAGCTTCGAAATCACGAGCTCCTTCACTCAAGGGCTCCGAACCTTCCAAAGATCCTTCAACTGAACCTCGGAGAAAAACAAAGCAGAACCCAAACAAAATCGATTAGTTCGATCGCAAAACAATACATAAACGATAGACAAAGCACTAAAGCTTCAGAATACGACAAACGGGTACGAAAGGACAAGTTTTCGAAAACGAAAAACTCCCCCCCCCTTAGGAAAAACCCACGGCCATAAGGAGAAAAGGGCTTCGGCTCTTTTTCTTCGATCAAACCAGTTTACAAGGTAGTTTTAGGGTAAAACTAAGGCAAAGAAACTGTCAGAACAATTTTCGGACAATCGGGTCGAAATACGACTACGCAGGGGCATTTTGGTCCAAAATAAAGGCTCAAAACTTCAAAGTTATCAGTTCTGAAAACAGATTTGACAGCAACGATCCTCATGACATCCGTGACAACAAATCCTAAAGGCACGAAGTCAGATTAAGTCTTTTTGACAATAAAGTTTCGAAATGTGAGACAAAAAGGGTTTTGAAACAGTTTTTCAGATCCTGGACAACTGGATCACAATCAGCGTTTACTGACAGAGGTTTTAGGCTCTTGGGAACCTAGAGAACATAACCCAAGCAAGAAATCGAGGAAATCGGACAATTTTAGAAAAAGCTCAAAACTTAGAGCACAGAAACGACGTCAGAAACGCAACAGAAACAACAATCAGAGATAGGATTCGTGTTAGTTACCTCGATACCTAGAAGTAGGGACGAACTGCACGAAGATTGGTCAAGTTTTCGCGAAAATCTCCTCCCCCCTTGCTCTCCACGAATTTGGGCCACTAATGGAGGAAAATGGAAGATATTTTGCTTTTTCGCCTATTTATAGGCGGGCGAAATCCCGGGAAAATGAAAATTTCGCGATTCCGATTTTTGCAGCACGATCACCGAGAAATTCTAAGAGAGATTCTGGCGTCGGAATTCCAGAACTCAAAACAAATGTCTAGGATTTGGGAAAAACGATATCCAAAACGCCAAAAGCGGTGTAAGTTAGTCTGTCCCGAAAAACTACTTTTTGCTGTGATGCTCAAACGATAAAACTTCCAACAGAAGAAAGATTAGAAATGTCGAAACAAGTTTGGCAACGCGGACGGAATCTTCGTTAGAAGTCCCGAATAGAAAAAGTCTTCATCCATTGCTCGAAAATAGGGTTTCGAAGCAAAGAAATTAGCGTCGGCGGACATCCGAAAAGTGAAACCTATCGTGCGTACAGTCCAGAGTTCCGAAATGAAACTTTGGTCGATGGAAAAATAAAGAGAATCTTTAAATTTTCCGAGAGTTCGAAATCTCACTCAAAACGTTGCTTTAAGAGCGAAATAGCCTATTCTGGACACGCTCGCCATAAGGCAGGTGTGCAGACGACTCGCACTAACTCCGAAAACAACTACGCAACATTCCTCAAGCAATTCCTGAACTTTCTTCTTCATTAATCTTTCTCAAATGTCAAACTCCTGTCACGCTTACACTGATTCTACGTGTGAGTCGGAAACTTGACTTGTTCTGAAAATCCAGGTCTTACATTGCTCAAGGCTACAGTCAGCAAGAAGGGATAGATTACACTGAAACTTTTGCCCCAGTAGCAAGACTGGAAGCAATTAGATTTCTGATCTCATTCTCTGTGAATCACAACATAGTTCTTCATCAAATGGATGTCAAGAGTGCTTTCCTGAATGGATACCTTTCTAAAGAAGTTTATGTGCACCAACGTCCTGGATTTGAAGATGAGAAGAAACCTGACCATGTCTTTAAGTTGAAGAAATCTCTCTATGGTCTGAAGCTAGCTCCCAGAGCATGGTATGAGAGATTAAGCTCATTCCTTTTGGACAATGAGTTTGTAAGGGGTAAAGTAGATACAACTTTCTTTTGCAAATCTTACAAAGATGACATCTTAATTGTGCAAATTTATGTTGATGATATTATATTTGGATCTGCTAATACATCTCTTTGCAAGGAATTTTCTAAGATGATGCAGGCTGAATTTGAGATGAGTATGATGAGAGAACTTAAGTACTTTATGGGTATTCAAGTTGACCAACAACCAGAAGCAACTTACATCCATCAGAGCAAGTACACAAAGGAACTTCTGAAGAAGTTCAAAATGTCAGAATGTACGCCAGCCAAGACTCCAATGCATCCTACATGCATTCTGGAAAAAGAAGATGCTAGTGCTAAAGTTTGTCAGAAGCTCTATCGTGGTATGATAGGCTCTCTACTATAGTTAACTGCATCTAGGCCATACATTCTTTTTAGTGTACATTGATGTGCTCGATTCCAATCAGATCCTAGAGAAACTCACTTAACTGCTGTTAAGATAATTCTCAAATATCTGAAAGGTATCACTAACCTTGGCTTGATGTATAAGAAGACATCAAAGTATAAGCTTTCAGGTTATTGTGATGCTGATTATGCTGGAGATAGAACAGAAAGAAAAAGTACTTCTGGAAATTGTCAATTTCTGGGAAGTAACTTAGTCTCATGGGCAAGCAAGAGACAGTCAACTATTGCATTATCCACTGAAGAGGCAGAATACATCTCACCAGCTATTTGCAGCACTCAGATGCTCTGGATGAAACATCAGCTAGAGGATTATCAAATCCTTGAGAGCAATATCCCAATCTACTGTGATAATACTGCTGTCATTTCTCTAAGTAAGAATCCTATCTTACACTCATGGGCCAAGCACATTGAGGTAAAGTATCATTTTATTAGAGATTATGTTCAGAAGGGCGTACTTCTTCTGAAGTTTGTTGATACTGACCATCAATGGGCAGATATCTTTACAAAGCCCTTAGCAGAGGATAAATTTAAATTTATACTGAAAAATTTGAATATTGACGATGAATCAGAACATCTGACTATGATGCTTATGTTCCCTATCAGAAGTTGTCTAGTTCAGAAGATAACTTTATCTGAAGATGTGTACCCATTGGTGCTCCTTCTGAGACAAGACAGCAAACGTGTGTCAGTTAATTCTGATGCCTCTTTCCTTGTGCCTCTCGGGAATTTCTGTTGTAATTATTACATCTGTTTATTCTCCACCGCATGTTATATATATTTATTGCTTGTTATTATGTCATTAATTTCTAACCGTTGATTTTTAACCTTTATTTGTGGTTTTCTAACTACTCAACGGTTACTTTCAAAACTCACTACTTACCCATGTTCGTTCACACGCTATCCACTTCACACACGTTCTCTCTCTTTCTTCGAAAAATCAAGTGTTAAGGTTTTCTTAAAACCCTCTCTTCTGGCCTGTTCATCATCTTCTTTACCCAAACCTTCATCCACCATGAAATGAACAGAGAAGGCCGACTCCGCAGATGGAAGGGTCTTTCCTCATATGGTTGTGGGCTTAGCAACAAGACAAATTGGTCCTACTCTCCGTTCAAGATCCCTTGAATCGCCTCAAGCTCAGACTCAAGATTCTAGGGAGGGCATTCCAATTGCTAAGAGAAGTTGTGCAGTTAATTGCAAATTTTCGCCATAAGAACTTCAAGTTCTTTGTGAAATTCGAGTTGATTTCAAGAATTTGGCAGAAAATGGGGTGGATCTTCTTCCCGCTGTGAAAGCTCAAGGCTGGGAAAGATATTTCAACAGGCTCTCAGGCCCCATATATGACAAGCTCGTGAAGGAGTTCTGGAAACATGCAGACTGTGATGATTATCAAGTCGTGCCGCATGTGCTGGGTGTAACATCCTGACTTGACGACTGGCCTCACGGTAACAACACGAGTCTTTTCAGCGCACTTTGTCCTCACTTGCGCGCTTCCTGGGAAAACTTCCCAGGAGGTCACCCATCATAATATTGCTCCAAGGCTAGCACACTTAACCATTGAATTCTTATGAGTTGGGCTCCCGAAAAGAAGTTGCAACTTGTTGTTATGAGTAGTACCAATCAAATCTCTTATGCCCTCCTCAACTGTATAGTCCATCCCTATACAATCTCGGAATACCTCTTTTTCGGGTGTGAGATCGGTTCATTCATGTGCCCCTCCGCCTATAAGCCTGTCAGGAGCCGCTCCTTGTCCGTGCCTCACTCCACCGGCGATCATTCCCCGCCCTCGTCGGCCCCGGGCGTCACAGGCCCACCAACTCCCGCTTGGTTCGTCCCCGAACCACACCGTACTAGGAGAGGTCGGCTCTGATACCACTTGTAACATCCTGACTTGACGACTGGCCTCACGGTAACAACACGAGTCTTTTCAGCGCACTTTGTCCTCACTCGCGCGCTTCCCGTGAAAACTTCCCAGGAGGTCACCCATCATAATATTGCTCCAAGGCTAGCACACTTAACCATGGAGTTCTTATGAGTTGGGCTCCCGAAAAGAAGTTGCAACTTGTTGTTATGAGTAGTACCAATCAAATCTCTTATGCCCTCCTCAACTGTATAGTCCATCCCTATACAGTCTCGGAATACCTCTTTTTCGGGTGTGAGATCGGTTCATTCATGTGCCCCTCCGCCTAGAAGCCTGCCAGGAGCTGCTCCTTGTCCGTGCCTCACTGCACCGGCGATCACTCCTTGCCCTCGTCGGCCCCGGGCGTCACACTGGGCAAGAAGATCATCATCTCTGAAAGGTCTATAGCTTTACTTCTGGGTGCTGATACTATCAACGACTATAGATTTCAGACTAATGACTCCAAGTCAAAGAAAGTCAAGGATAACATCAATTCAGTGTTGTATGCCAACTGGAAATCTGGGAAATCTGATTACAAGACTAAAGATCTTCATCCTGATCTGAGAATCTGGCACAAGATCATGCTCAACAGTCTTAATCCCAGACCCTCTGGAAGTTCTCCTGACTACATCAACTTCAATCAGAAAGTGATGATGTATTTCATCAAGACAAGTAAGAAGATTTGCCTCCCTTACTCCCTGTTCACCTATCTGAAAGATTGCATCAAGAAGTCAAGGACAATTGCTGGTGAAAGCAAGAGCACAATCAAATACATTCCGTTTGGAAGACTTCTATCTGATATCTTTGTTGAAAGCAACTTGGTCAAGGAGCTATTCAACGCAGGATGCACAGAAGACTTGACTACTCTCTCTGGAGATGCTTTGACCTCTACAACTCTGAAGAGGATGGGACTGATAGAAACCAAAGTTGAAGATGCCTCTGTCTCTAAACCGGCAGAAATTATGAAGAGAAGAATTCCCATTGATGATTTCCCTCTCTGGTCCAAGGCTGATGATCCAGAGCCAATCTTGCATTACATCAATGATCTGAGGAGTCAAGGTCTGGATATTGATGTTGATGAGTTCTTTAGGAATCTCCCAGATGCTTCTGCTTATGATGTTGCTCCCAAGAGGAAGCCAAAGAGGAAGAAGGCTGATGCTTTTGATGCCAAGGATGACTCTGAGGATGGCAACGATGATAAGCCACCACCTCAGAAGAAGAAGAAAAAGGCCAGAATTGTAACCAAGGCAATCAAGCAGGAAACCCAACAAGCACCAAGGCCTACCAGAGTTACAAAGTCCTCGGTAAGGAACTCAAGTAAGTTTGTAGTTCTTTCTGATGATGATGAATCTGATGATGCTGTTACTGGTTCTTCTCCTATTCCTATCCCAACTTTACCTCCTCTTTCACTCAAATACACCTCTATCATGAAACCAAACACCATCATCTCCACCAAAACAACCACCACCCAAGCCTTCAAAAATCCAAACATATATCCAAGATAATCCAACTTGGAAAAAGATTCAAGGTCCACAAGCCTCTGAACCTTCATCAGCCATCCCTCTACTATACAAATGTATTACCTCTGAAGAAGAATCACCCACTCCTTGCATACCATTTGTCACTCATACTGCAGTTTCTTCACCTTCTAACAACTCTGAAACTGACCGTAACTTTTTTGGAGTTGTAAGTGACATGACCTTCACCCTTCCTGAAGAAATCATTAAAGCTCCTAGCCCAACACACTCTCGTCCTCCAACTCCTCTGTACACTACCCTAGTGACTCAAGCCACTCCTGATGTTCCACTTCAACCTGTCCCACTAAATGTTGTCTTTCCTCCTTCAAAGGAAACAACAGAACATAAAGTTTCTCTTTCCAACTACTCACCAGTAACCTCTCAGGACTTTGAGTTTCAAAATCCTGAAGTTAGCCAATCTGACCAAATTCCAGAGCAAAACACCTCTGTTCAGATGGCTCTGGATAATGTGTCTCTTCAAGTAGACTCTGATACTCAAGCAACCTCTGAAGCCACTTGCTGCAATCTTGCTCCTCCACCATCACCTGAAACCAATCTTCAGATCATTCCCTATACCTAGCCTGAACCAGAAACACTTCTGGAGTGCATCAACTCATTCCATGAGCAAGCATCAATGATGGTGAGAAATCTGTATGCTGCCACTGATCTCAGTGAGAAACCATACATTGTTGCCGATCAATGGGGACGTCTCTGCAACTGGTTCCATGACCAGATTGATGAAATGTTGGTAGTTTACACTGAAGAAAGAGATGCAAGGATTGAAGCTGATAAGCAAAGGTTAGCTGTCAGAAACAGAAGATGAGAAGCTCTGTATGAAATGCGTCTGAGAGAAAAGCTTTGGAAGACTATGGAAGAAGCCAGAATAAGGAAAGAACAAGAAGATGCTGCCAAGATGCAACTTGCATTATCTGAAGCTGCTAAGCTTGAATCTGCACGTTTGGAAGCTCTTGAACATGCTGCTAAGTTAGAAGTTGAGGCTGCTGCTCTGAAAGCTCAGGCCCTTTCCTCTGACACTGCGATGGCTTCATCCTCTGCTCAAGTCATTGGTTCAGTTCCTGGCTCTGACATTCCTTCTACCTCTGATCAAGCCATTCCTCCTACTGCAACTGGATCTGACATTGCCTCTATTCACGCAAGACTTGATTCTTTCCAGAGGCAACTTGATCAACAAGCTGCTATCAACAAAAGAGTGCAGGAAATGTTTGCTACCATACTCAGCAGATTGCCAGAACCCCAACCCTAGTTTAGGAACTCTCTTCCTTCTTCTTCTCTCTTATTATGTTTTTAATACTTTTCTATTTTATATTTGCTTTAAATTTTCTTTTAAATTAGTTAACTTATTGATTTTCTAATTTATTCTATTTTATCTGTTCCTATTATGCACAATTTATTATTTGGTTTAGCATACCCATTCACAAACACATAAGATCATGCTCAACAGTCTTAATCCCAGACCCTCTGGAAGTTCTCCTGACTACATCAACTTCAATCAGAAAGTGATGATGTATTTCATCAAGACAAGTAAGAAGATTTGCCTCCCTTACTCCCTGTTCACCTATCTGAAAGATTGCATCAAGAAGTCAAGGACAATTGCTGGTGAAAGCAAGAGCACAATCAAATACATTCCGTTTGGAAGACTTCTATCTGATATCTTTGTTGAAAGCAACTTGGTCAAGGAGCTATTCAACGCAGGATGCATAGAAGACTTGACTACTCTCTCTGGAGATGCTTTGACCTCTACAACTCTGAAGAGGATGGGACTGATAGAAACCAAAGTTGAAGATGCCTCTGTCTCTAAACCGGCAGAAATTATGAAGAGAAGAATTCCCATTGATGATTTCCCTCTCTGGTCCAAGGCTGATGATCCAGAGGCAATCTTGCATTACATCAATGATCTGAGGAGTCAAGGTCTGGATATTGATGTTGATGAGTTCTTTAGGAATCTCCCAGATGCTTCTGATTATGATGTTGCTCCCAAGAGGAAGCCAAAGAGGAAGAAGGCTGATGCTTTTGATGCCAAGGATGACTCTGAGGATGGCAACGATGATAAGCCACCACCTCAGAAGAAGAAGAAAAAGGCCAGAATTGTAACCAAGGCAATCAAGCAGGAAACCCAACAAGCACCAAGGCCTACCAGAGTTACAAAGTCCTCGGTAAGGAACTCAAATAAGTTTGTAGTTCTTTCTGATGATGATGAATCTGATGATGCTGTTACTGGTTCTTCTCCTATTCCTATCCCAACTTTACCTCCTCTTTCAGTCAAATACACCTCTATCATGAAACCAAACACCATCATCTCCACCAAAACAACCACCACCCAAGCCTTCAAAAATCCAAACATATATCCAAGATAATCCAACTTGGAAAAAGATTCAAGGTCCACAAGCCTCTGAACCTTCATCAGCCATCCCTCTACTATACAAATGTATTACCTCTGAAGAAGAATCACCCACTCCTTGCATACCATTTGTCACTCATACTGCAGTTTCATCACCTTCTAACAACTCTGAAACTGACCGTAACTTTTTTGGAGTTGTAAGTGACATGACCTTCACCCTTCCTGAAGAAATCATTAAAGCTCCTAGCCCAACACACTCTCGTCCTTCAACTCCTCTGTACACTACCCCAGTGACTCAGGCCACTCTTGATGTTCCACTTCAACCTGTCCCACTAAACGTTGTCTTTCCTCCTTCAAAGGAAACAACAGAACATAAAGTTTCTCTTTCCAACTACTCTCCTGTAACCTCTCAGGACTTTGAGTTTCAAAATCCTGAAGTTAGCCAATCTGACCTCTTCAAGTAGACTCTGATACTCAAGCAACCTCTGAAGCCACTAGCTGCAATCTTGCTCCTCCACCATCACCTGAAACCAATCTTCAGATCATTCCCTATACCTAGCCTGAACCAGAAACACTTCTGGAGTGCATCAACTCATTCCATGAGCAAGCATCAATGATGGTGAGAAATCTGTATGCTGCCACTGATCTCAGTGAGAAACCATACATTGTTGCCGATCAATGGGGACGTCTCTGCAACTGGTTCCATGACCAGATTGATGAAATGCTGGTAGTTTACACTGAAGAAAGAGATGCAAGGATTGAAGCTGATAAGAAAAGGTTAGCTGTCAGAAACAGAAAAAGAGAAGCTCTGTATGAAATGCGTCTGAGAGAAAAGCTTTGGAAGACTATGGAAGAAGCCAGAATAAGGAAAGAACAAGAAGATGCTGCCAAGATGCAACTTGCATTATCTGAAGCTGCTAAGCTTGAATCTGCACGTTTGGAAGCTCTTGAACATGCTGCTAAGTTAGAAGTTGAGGCTGCTGCTCTGAAAGCTCAGGCCCTTTCCTCTGACACTGCGATGGCTTCATCCTCTGCTCAAGTCATTGGTTCAGTTCCTGGCTCTGACATTCCTTCTACCTCTGATCAAGCCATTCCTCCTACTGCAACTGGATCTGACATTGCCTCTATTCACGCAAGACTTGATTCTTTCCAGAGGCAACTTGATCAACAAGCTGCTATCAACAAAAGAGTGCAGGAAATGTTTGCTACCATACTCAGTAGATTGCCAGAACCCCAACCCTAGTTTAGGAACTCTCTTCCTTCTTCTTCTCTCTTATTATGTTTTTAATACTTTTCTATTTTATATTTGCTTTAAATTTTCTTTTAAATTAGTTAACTTGTTGATTTTCTAATTTATTCTATTTTATCTGTTCCTATTATGCTCAATTTATTATTTGGTTTAGCATACACATTCACAAACACATAAGCTCTGCAAAAACAAATTCCTTTATTTCACTCTTCATACTTTTGCATTACATTTAAAACGGAGGATTTTTCCTCGAGGCTTTACAACGCTGGCTCATCTCTGCCTTCTCAAGCTCCAGACGATGCTGTTGATACTCCAAGCGCACCAAGTTCTCGCGCATCTCCTCCGTCTCCTCTACCGGAGACTCTGCCTTGCACTCAAGCGAAGCCTCTACAACACGGATCTCCGCAGAAATTTCCATCTCCCTCTGGAAGAGCTCCTGCATTTCCTCCACAAACTCCAAGAAGACTCGGAGTTTGGCGTCCAGCTCTGGACTCAGATTCAGTCCCAACAACTGGACAATGAGTTGCTGGAGGCTGGGATTCTCCCGATGCCTCACATTGAAGAAGAGATCTTCCTCAAAGGCTCTTTTCCTAAGCTCTCTCATGCAAATCTCAAAGGAAGCCATTGAAGTGTTTGTTACTAGAAGTAGATGAACTGTGAAGACTGTTATGGAATCACTGTTATTTATACTCAAAGTTCAGTCTCCAGAAGTTATTGCTGAAGTAGTTTCTCGAGGTGTTTCTTTGAAAACTGATGCAAGTCTTAAATTTGTCTGGCTGGTGGTTAACATTATAAGATCAAGTTTTGATCTAGTAGAAAGGGGGGGGGGGTTTGAATAACGTTTTCAGAATAAAACTTCTACCTTAAAGATTTTAGCAAATCTTTCGAGAACAAATAAAGTGCTTAAGATAAGAGATAGAAAAGCACACAAGGATTTTATCCTGGTTCACTTGATGAATCACTCAAGTTAATCCAGTCCACCCGTTAAGGTGATTTCTTCCTTCTTAGAATGAAGGCAATCCACTAATCAGGTAACTGTTACAAGTGCACTTGAAACCTACAAGTGACTAACAATACACTGACTTAGCTCACACTAAGATTCACTCTCTTAGTCTTCTCTAGAATCCGATCAACCTTGATCTCCTAAAGGTAACTAAACAACTGTTTAAGAAAGATTGTTTACAAAGAGATTGCTTCTAAAAAGCTTATAGTAAACATAATGAATTCAAGATGAAAGAATGCTTAGAAAGTTTGAATATAGCTTGAGTGTGTGAGATTCTTCCAACCGCATCTTTCAATCTTCAGCCTCTATTTATACTCCAAGGATTAGGGTTTGAACGCTGCATGGGAATGCTACCGTTGGAGGGCAGTTCTGGAATTTCCAGCTTTTGCTGTGGCTGAGAATGTTAGGTAGGTTGTCAATTTCTGGGAAGTAACTTAGTCTCATGGGCAAGCAAGAGGCAGTCTACTATTGCACTATCCACTGCAGAGGCAGAATATATCTCAGCAGCCATTTGCAGCACTCAGATGCTCTGGATGAAACATCAGCTAGAGGATTATCAAATCCTTTAGAGCAATATTCCAATTTACTGTGACAATACTGCTGCAATCTCACTCAGTAAGAATCCAATCTTACACTCAAGGGCAAAACACATTGAGGTAAAGTATCACTTTATTAGAGATTATGTTCAGAAGGGCGTACTTCTTATGAACTTTGTTGATACTGACCATCAATGGGCAGATATCTTTACAAAGCCCTTAGCAGATGATAGATTTAATTTTATACTGAAAAATCTTATTATGGACTTTTGTCCAGTATGAAGATGGATCAGAACCTCTGACTATGATGCTTCCTCATCAGAAGATGTCTAGTTCAGAAGGTAACTTTATCAGTTGCTAAGTACCCATTGGTGCTTACTCTGAGACAAGATAGTAAACGTGTGTCAGTTCATTTTGATGCCTCGTTCCTTGTGCCCTTCGAATAATCTGTTGTAATGAGTGTAGATGTGCTTATTCTCCACCGTGTGTTTTGTGTATTAACAGTCCATAATGATGTCCTTAATTTTTAGCCGTTGATTTTACTTTCGTTTTACAATCAACAACGGTTACTTTCTGAAAGCCACTACGCACACACGTTCTGCATCACTCTTGTTTTTCGCTTCTCTCTCCTATTTGTAAAAACCCTTATCTTCTTCAATTCTCTCTCTCTCTCTCTCTCTCTCTCGTTCATCCCTCTTCTACCCAAGCCTCCAACCTTCAACTATGGTGAGATCTAAAAGAGCTGATTCCGGTGAAAGGGCTGGTTCCGCCGATGGAAGAGTGTTCCCAAGGATGGTAGTGGGTCTTCCAACAGGGCAAGTAGGTCCAGTTCTTCGTTCCTGATCGACTGAGGCTGATCAAGCACAAGTTCAAGATGCTGATGTAGGATCACGCGCTTACCACTACGCCAAAACCAATTGGTGTTAGTGAGGGCGCAACGTTATTTCTTATAGCGTAGCAGACAGCGCCCCGTTTCGAATGCTACCTGCAGGAAGGATGCTGGCCCACCTGGACCCAACAATCCCCCCCCCAGCACCTGCCAGCCAAACTAGCTGCACAACATGCCTTCCGTGGGATTCGAACACGGGACCTGGCTCTGATACGCTATAAGAAATAACGTTGCGCCCTCACTAACACCAATTGGTTTTGGCGTAGTGGTAAGCGCGTGATCCTACAAGTGGTATCAGAGCCTTGGGTATCAGAGTCAACTTAGAATCACTTCAGAAGAAGTGAAATGTATTCCTTGTATTTGCCCAGTGACACATCTATGGTCATGAAGGTGGAACTCTTAAATTCTCCAAAGGAAAAATAAATCACACTAACACATCTTACACATCAAAAACTGGGTTTACTCCCCCTTTTTGTCATAAGCAAAAAGCTTGGGGTGTGAAAAACTTAGCTTGAAGTACAAGGTACTCCCCCTTAGAGAAGGTCTAAGTTTAAAGAAAATGAAAACGATGTAAGAATCAGAGGTAGGCGAAATAAATAAAGGAGTTAATGCAAGAGAAGAACGTTTACCACCGGTCAAGGGAGTAAATAGAAGGGTCAGTTACCAAGAACTTAACCTCGAGAAACTGTAAGAGCATTAACTTTCAGAGAGAAAGTGAAGCCTATAAAAAGCGTTGGAGAGAAAGGTAAGCTTCACACCGTGAACAATTTGTAGTGAAAAAAAAAAAAAAAAAAATGGCATCATACATCGTATTACTAGAAGAGCTGAGGAAGAAGGCCTTTGAAGAGGACTTGTTCCTGAACATCAGGCATCCAGAGGGTGCAACTACGGAGCTGACACGGACACTGCTGGAAGAGGACCTGCGTCCAGAGTTGGAGAGAGACCTGAAGGAATTTCTTGCCTTCGTAGAGGAGGTGCAAGAACTCAGCCGGCTTGAACTCAAGCTGCTGGAAGAGAAAGAGAGTTTGGAAGATAAGCTCAAGACTTCATAAGAGATTCTGGAGAGGGATGAGCTGAAGAACAGGCTCAGCAACATCCAGCATGCACTGGATCGTCTGGAGAAGGATAGGTCAGAGCAGCGCCAGGAGTGCAGAAGAATGAGGAGAGATCCTCCATTCTAGACTTAGGAAAAATGTAAACAGAACGAGTGTATGATGTAACAGAAAAATATTATGAATA
The DNA here is from genome assembly GCF_012489685.1 of Lotus japonicus. NCBI lineage: Eukaryota > Viridiplantae > Streptophyta > Magnoliopsida > Fabales > Fabaceae > Lotus > Lotus japonicus. Next base: position 53,812,909 of record NC_080043.1, on the reverse strand, counting down.
AAAGGATTTTTGCAAACATATGTGACACAAATATATATAGATATGCATATATAATCACAAACGAACAAAAAAGAATAAATAAATAAAAAGAAACAGAGTTTAAAAAGAAGATAAAACAAAGTTAACGAAAAAAAAAGGAAAAAGAAGAGATCCTAAAACTAAGGTTTGTCAGTGCGTCGCAGAAGTTCCATCATCATGTGCTTCATCTCAATCAGCATGGATTCATGAGTGTCAAGACGCTGTTCCATGATGTCGAGTCTGGATGAGCTTGGCTGAGTAGAACCGGAAGGAACATTCTGAGCAGCTTGAGGATCTGGATTGGAAGCAGAAGCAGCATGAGTAAACACAACTGGTGCAAGTGCTTGGCATCTAAGGGCTTCAGCCTCAGCTTCAAGTCGCTCTGCCTCAAGTCTGGCTTGTTCAGCTTGAGCTGCTGCTTGACGTGCAACTTCTTCTGCTTGTTCTTTCTTTCTCTTGGCTTCTTCAATAGCTTCAAGTAGCTTATTTCTCTGTTCTAGTTCATGAAGAGCCACCCTTCTAGCAAACCTTTGCTTGGCAGCCTCAATCCTCTGACTTCCCTCTGCATGCAGGAGCTGCATCATAATTGGAACTTGAGCCACTAGCCAAGTGCTCAGATTGTTCCACTCATCAGCCACACTTTCAGCATTCTCACTGAGGTCAGTTTGACCGTGCACATTGCGGAGCCTCAAGGAGGCTTCATGATAGAAAATATTGATGCACTCAGAGAGAGATGTGGGTTGGAGGTGAGTATAGGGAATGATGGAGAGGTTGGTTTCAGGAGAGGCTGGGTGATTGCTGCTATGAGCTTCAGAGGCACCTTGTGGAGAACCAATGTTAATCATGGGAGCATTGGGTTCAGAGGTTCCAAGGTGAGGGTCTGAAGTTTCAACCAGAGGGTGAGGTGATCTAACCGAGGATTGGTTAGACACTGATTGTTCGGGTTCAGGGTCTGGTTGAATAGGCTCTTGTTGGTCAGGGACAGGGTGAGCTGGTTGAGCCAAAGGGTCTGCCTCTTGTAAGGGATTGGCCAAGAGAGGTTCATCTGGGTCAACTAGACGTTCAGGTCTAGGGCCAGGATATCTCCTAGGGCTTGGACAAGTAAGGTAATATTCCTCTAAGGTAGACACCTTTTCTTTTCTAACCTCCATGAATTTTCTATTGGATTCAGAGTTATTGGAGGGAGAAGAGTCAGCAACATTGATTGGAAAGGATACAGGTGTAAAGGCTGTTGAAGAGTCTGTATCCGTGGTTCTGACAGCAGGACGTTCTGATGCTCTGGGAACAGAGTGATCAGACGTTCTGGGTTGTGGTTCTGTTTGGTTTGGCTCGAGTTGGTCATGGATGATGGGTTCAGAAGATAATGGGTCGTATGGAATGGTAATGATAGAGGTTGGATCTTCTGACCTAGAGGGCTGGTTCTGAAGCAAATTCCAGAGAGGTGCTTCAGTAGGGGAAGGTTGAAAGAAGGAAGATCTTGGGGAATGTGGTGGAGTGGCGGTTTGTGCGGCTGGCTGGGATTCAGGAATAGGAGTGAGGGGATTTGAGGAGTGTTTGAGCATATCAGAAATAGGGAGTGCATCAAATAAATTCAAATCATCATCAGAAGCAAGTGCAGGCTTACTTGAATGTGCTGATGATCTAGTCACTCTGGCAGGAGGTTCAGTCCTTCTGACTACTTCAGCAGCTGGTTCCACCCGAGTAGGCTTCACCACGATTCTGACCTTCTTCTGCTTCTTCTTAGGAGGACCATCCTCACTATCACTATCATCACCATCATCAGGCTTTCTCTTCGTCTTCTTGACCAGAGGGACATCAGATTCTTCAGAGGATTCTTCCAGAACCATCTTCCTCTGAGCTTTCTTCTTGGGAGGAGAAGGAAACTCTGGAGCTGGCGGCAGTCTGCTGAAGAAATCATCAAGATCAATTTCAAAGCCTTGAGCCCTTAGGTCTTCGACATAACACCGGATGGCTTCAGGATTGTCTGCCTGAGTCCACAGTGGGTAGTCATTCAGAGGCATCCGTCTGCTTCTGATCTCAGAGGATGTGTCTTCACGAGCAGGAGCAATCTTCTTCTGGACCAAACCCATCTTCTTCAGAGAGTTTGCAGTGAAGACATCACTGACAATTGTGCTCAGATCCTCTGTACATCCAGCATTAACCAGATCTTGCACCAGATTGCTTTCAATGAGAAAGTCTGAGAGCAGCCTCCCAAAAGGGATATATTTGATCGCAGACTTGATGGAGGCGGTGGTGCGAGACTTCCGGATGCATTCCTTCAAGTAGGAGAACAGGAAGAAGGGAAGGCAGATCTTCTCCTGATCTTGGATGAAGAACAACATCACCTTCTGGTTGAAGTTGATGTAGTCTGGAGAACTGCCCTTCGGTCTCTGGTTTATGCAGTTGAGTAGGATCTTGTGCCAGATCCTGAGTTTGGGGTGAAGGTCCATCACCTTGTAACTCGTCTTGCCCGGTTTGAAGGTGGTGTACAGGGCCTGGTTGATTTTGTCTTTGGTGCTGGGTTTCAGCTTCGACTCAGTGAATTGGAACCGATACCCATGAGCAGTGTCTGCACCTAGCAGATTCACAAATGACTTCTCAGTAATGATGATCTTTCTTCCAAGAATGTGAGAAACCACCTGAGTATCATCGCAGTCGGCGTGCTTCCAGAATTCCTTTACCAGCTTCTCATACACCGGTCCTTGAAGTCGGTTGAAATAATTCCCCCAACCTTGAGCTTGGACTTCAGGACGAAGATCATACCCATTTGCAGCTAGGTTGTCGAGGTCGAATCTCCATTCTGCCAGGACTTGAAGTTCCTCAGGAGCAAATACGCAGTGAACGGCACAGCCCCGTTCTGCAATTGGAACGATCTGCTCTTGAGCTTGAACTTGTTCTTGTGTCGGATTCTCAGAGCCCCTTTGACCCGTTGCTAGACCAACTACCATGTGAGGGAACTGAGGTGCATCTGCAGTAGATCTTCCGGTTTGTCTCACCATTTTGAAGAGGTTGAAGGTTTGAGGTAGAAGATGAAGGTTGAAAGATGAAGAGAGATCGAGAGAGAAATCGAGAAAAGGCGGTTTTGAAAAGTAGAGAGAGCGAGAGTGAAAACCGGAAGTGAAGAGAACGTGTGTGTATAGTGGGTTTTATCAAATAACCGTTGTTGATTCAAAAGCACTTTAAGATCAACGGTTGAAAATTAAAGATAGATAGTAACAGTAAAATACACAAATCACACACAGGAGATAAGCATATCTACACGCAATCATAACAGACTGTCACACGGGCACAAGGAACTATGCATCAGAAATTCTGACACACATGTTGTTGTCTCAGCGTCAGAGTCAGTACCAGTGGGTACACACACTCTGATTGAGTTACCTTCTGGACTAGACATCTTCTGATCAAGAAGTATCATAGTCAGAGGTTCTGATCCATCTTCACTCTGGACAAAAGTCCATGTTTAGATTTTTTCAGAATAAAATTAAATCTATCCTCTGCTAAGGGCTTTGTAAAGATATCTGCCCATTGATGGTCAGTATCAACAAACTTCAGAAGAAGTACGCCCTTCTGTACATAATCTCTAATAAAGTGATACTTTACCTCAATGTGCTTTGCCCTTGAATATAAGATAGGATTCTTACTCAATGAGATTGCAGCAGTGTTATCACAATAGATTGGGATATTGCTCTCAAGGATCTGATAATCCACCAGCTGATGTTTCATCCAGAGCATCTGAGTGCTGCATATTGCTGCTGAGATATATTCTGCCTCTGCAGTTGATAGTGCAATGGTTGATTGCCTCTTGCTTGCCCATGAGACTAGATTGCTTCCCAGAAATTGACAATTTCCGGAAGTACTTTTTCTCTCTGTTCTATCTCCAGCATAATCAGCATCACAATAACCTGAAAGCTTATACTCTGATGTTTTCTTATACATCAAGCCAAGGTTAGTGGTGCCTTTCAAATACCTTAGGATCCTCTTAACAGCAGTTAAGTGGGTTTCCCTTGGATCTGATTGGAATCGAGCACATAAATGAACACTAAATAATATGTCTGGCCTAGATGCAGTTAAGTATAGAAGTGAACCTATCATGCCACGATAGAGCTTCTGACATACTTTACCACTTTTATCTTCTTTCTCCAGAATGCATGTAGGATGCATTGGAGTCTTGGCCACTGTAGATTCCAGCATATTGAACTTCTTCAGAAGTTCTTTAGTGTACTTGCTCTGATGGATATATGTTCCTTCTGGTGTTTGATCAACTTGTATTCCCAGAAAGTACTTTAATTCTCCCATCATACTCATCTCAAATTCAGCCTGCATCATCTCAGAAAATTCTTTGCATAGAGATTGATTAGCAGAACCAAATATAATATCATCAACATAAATTTGCACAATTAAGATATCATCTTTATAAGTCTTGCAAAAAAGAGTTGTATCTACTTTACCCCTTACAAACTCATTCTCCAGAAGGAATGAGCTGAGTCTCTCATACCATGCTCTGGGAGCTTGCTTCAGACCATAGAGTGATTTCTTCAATTTGAACACATGGTCTGGTTTCTTCTCATCTTCAAAACCTGGGGGTTGATGAACATAGACTTCCTCTGAAATGTAACCATTTAGGAAGGAACTCTTTACGTCCATCTGATGTAGAACTATGTTGTGATTTACTGAGAAAGAGATCAATAGTCTGATTGCCTCCAGTCTTGCTACTGGAGCAAATGTTTCAGTGTAGTCTATTCCTTCCTGCTGGCTGTAGCCTTGAGCAACTAGCCTTGCCTTGTTTCTGACTACATCACCTTTCTCATTCAGCTTGTTTCTGAATACCCATTTTGTTCCAATAACATGAACATTCTCAGGCTTCTTCACTAAGCTCCAAACATCGTTCTTGGAAAATTGATTCAATTCTTCTTCCATGGCCAGAATCCATTCCTTGTCCTGAAGAGCTTCATCTATGGACTTGGGTTCAATTAAGGACACCAATCCTTTCAGACTCAGCAAGGTCTCTTCAGAGGGTCTGAAGGCTGATCTGGTTCTGACTGGTTCGTCTTTGTTGCCCAGAATCAATTCCTTAGGGTGAGCTGCAGTGATTCTGCTCTTCTTCAGAGTTTGTGAGTTAGAGGGACCAGCTTCTTCCTCTGGTTCATCTTCCTCTGGCTCAACTTCCTCTGGAGCTTTGCCTTTGTCAGAAACATTAATGCTTAAATCTGCAAACTTTTCAACTAGCTTTGACTGGTCAGAGTCAAGCTTATCATCAAATCTAACATGAATAGATTCTTCAATAGTCTTAGCATCAGTATTATAAAATCTAAAACCTTTAGATCTATCAGAGTAACCAAGTAATAGACACTTAGAAGACTTAGCATCAAATTTATGCAATCTATCCTTAGTATTGAGAACATAACAAACACAGCCAAAAGGATGAAAATAAGAAATGTTGGGTTTTATGTTCTTCCACAATTCATAGGGAGTCTTATTCAGAATTGGTCTCACAGAGATTCTGTTCTGAATGTAACATGCTGTATTTACTGCCTCTGCCCAAAAGTGCTTAGCCATGCCAGTTTCTTGGAGCATGGTTCTAGCCATCTCCTGAAGAGTTCTGTTCTTCCTCTCAACAACACCGTTTTGTTGAGGAGTTCTGGGACAAGAGAAATCATGTGCAATTCCATAGGAATCAAACAGACTCTCAAACTTGTCATTCTCAAACTCTCCACCATGGTCACTTCTGACACGCACAATCCTACAAGCCTTCTCGTTTTGCACTTGAGCAATGAAGGTAGAGAACACAACATGAGACTCATCCTTGCGGGTTAGAAACTTTACCCATGTCCAGCGGCTATAGTCATCAACGATAACCATCCCATATCTCTTGCCACCTATAGACTCAGTTTTCACTGGTCCAAACAGGTCGATATGCAGAAGTTCTAACGGCCTTGAGGTTGAGACAACATTCTTTGCCTTGAAAGGGACTTTTGTGAATTTGCCTTTCTGACATGCTTCACAAAGAGCGTCTGAAGCGAACTTCAGATTGGGTAAGCCCCTGACAAGGTTTAGCTTGCTCAGCTGAGAAATCTTTCTCATACTGGCATGCCCTAACCGTCTATGCCATACCCACTGCTCTTCATTAACAGACAGAAGGCACTTCACATTCTGAGCCTCCAACTTAGATAATCTGATCTTATAAATGTTGTTCTTCCTCTTGCTGTTAAACAGAACAGAGCCATCGATCTGACTTACAGCCCGGCAGGACTTTTGATTGAATATAACATCATAACCCTTGTCAGCTAATTGACTTATAGACAATAAGTTATGTGTTAAGCCGTCTACTAATAAAACATTATCAATGCATGGACTACTATCTACACAAATAGTACCAGTACCAATAATTTTACCCTTTTCATTTCCTCCGAAGCCAACTTCGCCTCCAGGCTTAAGTTTCAGCTCTCGGAACATACGCTTTTCTCCCGTCATGTGACGCGAGCATCCATTGTCCAGATACCATGATTGGTGTTTCAGTGGAGCTATCAAGGATATCTGCAACATAGATAATCTTGTCCTTAGGTACCCACTTTCTGGGTCCTCTTTTGTTTATTTACCCCAGAGGTTCTGATCACCTTGGGTGTCTCAACATAATATTTTAAAGGAATATTTGCATGATATTTAGTCATAGAGAAAGATCCCTTTTTAAGAGGATGTTTAGCAACTTTAGCAGGTACAGGATCAGGCAATATGGTACTAGAGGGAACAAAGCATTCATATAAAGATTTAGCTTTAGACACAGAGGGCTCATTTCTAATTGGTTTAGAATAGCCAATGCCATGCATTCCATTTCTGCTTACGCCATAGATCATTGAAGCCATTAAGCTTCTATCCACGCTTTTAGCTAGGAATCTTTGAAAAGACTTTTCATACTTAGATTCATTTCTACAATCAGAGGCATCACAGGCAACAATTTCTTCTAACTTCGCAATCTGGTTCTTAAGCACAGAGTTAGAATTTACCAAAGCATGATTTTCATTTTTCAAATCAGAAATAATTTTCTCATGTTCAGAAGGAGTCTTGGAAACAGCAGATAAGTTCTTTTTCAACTTTTTATGCTTAGACAATAAAGAGTTATACTTATCCATGATATCAGACAAAGCATGTTTCAGTTCAGAGGTAGAGAAAGAAGCGAATACCTCATTTTCATCGTCTGAGTTAGGATCTCCTTCTGATTCTGAGTCAGAGTCAACAGCTTCCTTTGACTCTGCTTCCTTGTCTTTGACAATTGCCATGAGTCCTTGGACTTCACCATCAGAGTCAACATCCTCTGACTCTGATTCATCAAATGTCACCATCAGACTCTTCTTCGTCTTGAAGTGTTTCTTTGGCTTCTTGTCTTTCTTCAACTTTGGACAATCACTTTTGTAGTGCCCAGATTCTTTGCACTCAAAACATGTGACTTCCTTGATTGAAGACTTCTTCTGGCCTGAGGACTCATACTTTCCTTTTGCCTTTCCAGAGCCTTTGAACTTGCTCTGCCTGTGCTTCCAGATGCGGTTGAGTCTCTTGGAGATCAGAGTCAGCTCATCTTCATCAGAATCTTCTGATGCTTCTTCAGATTCTTCTTCTTCAGCTTGAAGAGCCTTTGACTTTTCAACCTTAGCCTTTTCAGATTTGGATTTCAAGGCTATGGACTTTTTCCTCAGATCTTGCATCTCTGAGCGCTTCAGCTCATGGCATTTCAAAATGCTGATGAGTTCTTCTAAACTCATATTCTCAACATCCCTTGTGAGCTCTATTGAAGTCACCAAAGGCATCCAACTTTCAGGAAGACACCTGATGACCCTTATGACATGATCTTTTGTTGTGTAGCTCTTGTTGAGAGGTCGAATGCCAGCTACAAGCAATTGAAATCTGGAGAACATTTCTTCAATGGACTCATTTGGCTCCATGATGAAGGATTCATACTTTTGGATCAAAGACAATGCCTTTGATTCTTTGACTTTCTTGTTTCCTTCATGAGACATCTTCAGAGATTCAAAAATGCCTTTAGCAAACTCACGATCTGTAATCTTCTGGTACTCTTCATAGGAAATAGCACTTAGAAGAATTGCTCTTGCTTTGTGATGTTGTGAGTACAGCTTCTTTTGATCTGCAGTCATCTCTGACCTTGGGATCTTCTTGCCATCTGCATCAACTGGACGCTCGTAGCCATCCACAATAATATCCCAGAGATCTGCATCGAAACCCAGAAAGAAACTTTCCAGTCTATCTTTCCAATATTCGAACCTTTGACCATCGAACATAGGAAGGCTTTGCATTGTAACCATCTCTTTGAGTTTCACTGGTGGTGGCAGCCATTGTTTTTCACACCGGCCCGGATCACTGAACACTGTTAGGTGTGGTAATCAGAACTTGCGCTCTGATACCAATTGAAGGTATGAAAAACGGTAGAAAGGGGGGGTTTGAATAACGTTTTCAGAACAAAACTTCCACCTTAAAGATTTAGACAAATCTTTCGAGAACTTAAGTGCTAAAGATAAGAGATAGAAAAGCACACACGGATTTTATCCTGGTTCACTTGATAAATCACTCAAGCTACTCCAGTCCACCCGTTAAGGTGATTTCTTCCTTCTTAGAATGAAGGCAATCCACTAATCAGGTAAGAGTTACAACTGCACTTGAAACCTACAAGTGACTAACAATTACACTGACTTAGCTCACACTAAGATTCACTCTCTTAGTCTTCTCTAGGATCCGATCAACCTTGATCTCCTAAAGGAACTAAACAAACTGTTTATCAAAGAATTGTTTACAAGAGATTTGCTTCTAAAAAGCTAATTGTAGACTCAATGAATTTCAGATGAAAGAAAGCTTAGAATATTTTGAATATGTCTTGCGCGTGTGTATTACTTCTTTTTCTTCTAGCCGCTTCTTTCAATCTTCAGCCACTATATATACTCCAAGGATTAGGGTTGAGCGTTGCATGGGAAATGCTACCGTTGGAGGGCAGTTCTGGAAAATCCAGCTTCTGCTGTGGCTGAGAACGTTAGGTAGGTCGTCAGGAAGGTACACTTGCTTTTGTACTTGGATAGCGACTTGACCTTTTAACCTAGGAGACTTCTGATCAGAGGAATACTTCATATTGGAACTTGTGAAGCCGGTTGATCAGAGTCAGAGGGAAAGCACAGATCCTCTAACCATTGTATCTTCTGATTCTGAACTCAGACGGAAGAACATGGCCTTCAGAGTTTCTTGCTTCAGAGGGAAAGCACAGATCCACTATTCAGCTTCTGCAACTTCAGAGTCTTCTACACCATCAGAACATCTGAACCTTCAGTGTTTCTTGGTTATCAGAACTTCTGGATCTTCAGAGCTTTTAGTGACTGAGTCCTCATCAGAGTTTGTATAACTTCAGAACTTCTGAAGCTTTTCCACTGTTCATACTGAACATGGTGAATGCGAAAGCGTTGCTTGGGTTACTCTTTATACACAGTGCTTCTGATTTGTGTGAGATTGAGTTGAGGTCAGAGCCTGTAAATAGCACACTAAGAAAAACACGTTAGAGTACCACAATTTTTCATATCAAAAGGTTAACTTGTAATCATCAAAACATAGAGTTGTACTACTAGATCAAAACTTGATCTTACAGCTGAGGATGTTGTTCCTTTATCTCAAAGGAGTTGTGCAGTTAAATGCGTTTTCCCTCCAGAAGAACTTCAAGTTCTTGCTGAATGGCGTTTCGACCTCGACAATATTGCTGCTAATGGGGTCGATCTTCGTCTTGAAGTACAGGCTCAAGACTGGGAAGGATATTTCAACAGATTACATGGTCCAGCCTATGACAAGCTGGTGAAGGAATTCTGGAAGCATGCTGATTGCAATGAGTATCAGGTTGTGTTCTTTGTTCTGGGTAAAAGGATCATCATCTCAGAGAAGTCTCTGGGTGCAGATACAAGTCGTGGCTACAGATTTCAGATGCATGAGTCAAAAGTCAAGACAAGAACCAAGGAGAAGGTCAACAAGGCTCTATACTCTACATGGAAACCGGGTAAAACTGATTGCATGACAAAGGATCTTCATCCTGACCTGAGACTCTGGCACAAGATCCTCCTGAACTGCATCAATCAAAGACCTAAGGGAAGCTCTCCATATTACATAAATTTCACTCAGAAGGTGTTGCTTTTCTTCATGAAGGAGCACACCAAAGTCTGTCGGCCTTACTTTCTATTCTCCTATCTGAAGGAATGCATCAAAAAGTCAAGAACCACTGCTTCTTCCAAGTCTGCCATCAAATACATACCTTTTGGCAGATTACTATCTGACTTTTTCATTGAGAGCAAACTGATATCTGCTCTGACCAAAGCTGGATGCATTGAAGACCTAACAACAATTGTTGGAGATGTCTTCACTCCTACATCATTGAAGAGAATGAGCTTGTTAGAAACAAAAGTTGAGGTTAACCCTGCTACTGCAAAGTCAAGAGGAAGAAGAGTCCCTCTGAAGGACTACCCTCTCTGGTCAAAGGCTGATGATCCAGAGGCTATGAGGTTCTATCTTGATGATCTGAAGCAGCAAGGCTTTGAGATTGATGTGGATGAATTCTTCCGAAATCTTCCAGAACCTCCGGACTTTGAGTCTCCCAGGAAGAAGAAGACCAAGAGAAAGCAAGTGGAACCCTCTGAGACAAAGGATCCCTCTAATGGTGATGATAATGATGATGATGAACCACCGCCTCAGAAGAAGGCAAAGAAGGTCACAATTGCAACACAAGTCACTCATCTGGAACTAACTCTGGAGCCTACTAGAGCTGCAATCTCTACTAGAGTCACAAGGTCTGCAGTCAGAGCTTCAAGTAAGTTTGTTGCTCTTTCTGATGAAGATGATTTAAATTTGCTTGATGCAATTCATGTTGATTCCAACCCTGAACCCACACCAATTGATCAATCCACTTCACATGTTTCACCACCTAGGGCTTCATTCTTTCAACCCTCCATTGAGGAAGAACCCCTATGGAAATTGCTCCAAACCCCTAAGTCCACTAAACCAACCTCACCCATTATCCTTCAATACACTCCACAAACACCTGAACCACAAGCTTCTGAGACACAAGCTCTAGAGATACCAACCACTGAAAAGTCCAACTCTGAGCCTCAACCCTTTGATCACTCAAATCAAGAACCCTCTGATAGAGAAATTCTCTCTCCTACTCCTTCTGTCTCTTTTCCTACAAATGTTCAATTTTCTTCTCCTTCAAATAAATCTGAAGCCTCTCGCCAATTCTTTCAAATTGCTAGATAAAGAATTTCAGAACTTCCCAAACATTTCATAAATGTTCCAAGTCCAAACCGCTATTCTGGACCAAGACCAGAACCTCTAGCTGCTCCTAATTTTCCAATCCATGCAGTCCCTCTGACTTCAGTACCACCAACTCTTCCTCCTTCTCCTCCACCTCAAAATGAAAATTCTGTCTCTGACCAATCTCCAAATCCTGAGACTGAAGTCTCTCATCCAAACCCTGAGACCAATACCTCTGAACCTCAAACTTTGCAAATTGGTTCTCCTCATGCTGTTTCTGAAGCTACAAGTAGCAATCATCCCTCATCACCTGAAACCTATCTCTCCATTGTTCCCTATACCCAACTTAGACCAAACATCCTGCTTGATTGCATCAACTTATTTAATCATGAAGCATCTTTAAGGGTTTGAAATGTGCATGGTCGCACTGACCTCAGTAAGAAACCAGACCTGGTTGCTGAAGACTGGGATCGTCTTTGCACTTGGATGCTTGATCAAGCGGCAGTGATGCTGGGTTTCCTTACTGCTAAAATGGATCAAAGAGTTGAAGCTGCTAGCCAGCGTTTCAGAAGAAGAGAAGCACTGAATGAACAAAATTTGAGAGATCAACTTTATGTTGCTATTGAAGAAGCAAGGAAGAAGAAAGAACAAGAGGAAGAAGCAGCAAGGTTTGAAGCAGAACAACGTGAAGCTGCAAGGTTGCAAGCTCTGGAACACGCAGCTAGATTACAAGCTGAAGCTGAGGCTCTTAGAAATCAAGCACTTGAAATTATTCCATTTACTGATGTGGCCTCCACATCTGCTCAAGTTCCTCACTCTGATCAAGCTGTTCCGTCTGCTCAAGCTCAGTTAGACTCAAGACTTGATCTCATTGAACGAAGACTTGATTCTCAAGAGGCTCTTCTTCAGAGTCTTAAAGAGATGTGCACAGAACTTCTGAAGAGGACACACAAGCCTTAGTCTTTAGGAACTCTATTTTCTTCTGTTTTCCTTCTACTATGTTACTATGTTTTCGTATTTAACTCTATTTCTTTTATCAGATTATCGTTTTTTCTTTCCTATGTGCTTGCATAATTACTTGTTCATCATTACTGAGATTTTTCTCATACGCATTAATCAACATACAAGTTTTTTTATTAATAACATAATTCATACATTTGCATTGATACATTTAAAAAGGAGGATTTTCCTCAATGATCTACTGCCTACGCATCGCTGCTTTCTCAAGCTCCAGACGATGCTACCTATACTCTAGTTGGATCAAGCTCTGGCGTACTTCCTCCCTCTCAGGACCCTCCGCCATTGTCTCAAGTGCAGTCTCCGCCGCTTGTATTTTGGCAGAATTATCCAACTCCCGCTGGAAGAGATCTTGAAGCTCCTCCACAAACGCAAGGAAGCCTTTGAGGATGCTATCCATTTCTGGACTTAGGCCCATGCCTAGTAGCTGGTTTGTCAGACTATAGACACTCACTCGGCTCCTTTGGATGGCGCACGTTGATGAAGAGATCTTCATCAAAGGCTTTCTTCCTTAATTCTTCGATACATGCTATGAAGGATGCCATTGCAATATTGAATTCAAGTGAAAACGAGATGTGAAGACTGTTATGCTGTAACCGCTATTTATAAGCTCAGTTCAGTCTCGAGGATAGTTTATTGGTAACAGATGTTTACCTTTAACTCCTTGGCCGGTAGTAAACGTTCCACTCTTTCATTTCACTCCTTAGACCTTCTCTAAGGGGGAGTACCTTGTACTTCAAGTTAAGTTTTTCACACTCCATGCTTTTTGCTTATGACAAGAAGGGGGAGCATACAACCAGTTTTTGATGTGTAAGCTGTGTTAGTGTGATTTCTTTTTCCTTTGGAGAATTTAAGAGTTCCACTCTTTATGACCATAGATCTGTCCGTGGGCATTTGCAAGGAATACATTTTCACTTCTTCTGAAGTGATCATATGCTAAATCGGTTGACTCTGATAACCTTGCTCTTAACTCTGAATATTTATGCGCTCTGATATTCACATATTATCTATGTCATAAATTCTCACTCTGAACTCTTTTATTATTTAGCTCAGAATCTAGATATTACTAATGTTTTCATTAAGTCTTAGATTCAGGGGTAGCTAAGCTCAGAATCAAGCTGTGACTTGGATTCAGAATGAGCAAAATAAACATTACATCTCAGGATAAGTTCACTTCTGATACCCTAAACTCTGAGTGTATTCAGTTTATTGTTTAAGAATTGTTCATCAAAATACTTGGTTTTGTCATCATAAAAAAGGGGGAGATTGTAAGACCAAGATTTGGTCGTGTAGTACAACTCTATGTTCTGATGATTACAAGTTAATTATTGTATATGAACAATTATGGTACTCTAACTTTGTTCTCTGAGTGTTTAATTGACAGGCTTTGACTCTGGTCTAAATACACACTTATCAGAAGAACAAAGCAAAAAGAGTAGCCAACACAATGGTTTCGCTCTCACTATGTTCTGTTTGAACAGTAGTATATGCTTCAAAAGTTCTGAAGATCATAAGCTCTGATATGGATTCAGATCACTTCAAGTTCTAAAGACCAGAAGTTCTGAAGGTCCAAAAGCTCTGAAGGTCCAGAAGCTTTGAAGGTCCAGAAGCTAAGAAATGAAGACTCTGAAGTCCAAGAGTAAGCTGGCTCTGAAGACCAAGTACTTCCAACTCTTATGACTAGAAGTACTGATGAACAGTCCAGAAGCAGAAGCTATGAAAGTCAGAGGATCCAAGCTTCCCTCTAACTCTGATCTCATAAGCTGCACGCGTCCCAACTTGAAGCTGTAAGACCAAGATTTGGTCATGTAGTACAACTCTATGTTTTGATGATTACATGTTAACTATTGTGTATGAACAATGATGGTACTCTAACGTTGTTTTCTGAGTGTTTAAATGACAGGTTCTAACTCTGGTCAAAAGACACTTTCTTAGAAGCACTAAGCCAAAAAGAGTAACCAACGCAACGCTTTCGCACTCACTATGCTCTGATTGAATAGTAGTATATGCTTCAGAAGTTTTGAAGATGATAAGCTCTGATGTGGATTCAGATCACTTAAAGTTCTGAAGACCAGAAGCTTTGAAGGTCCAGAGGTTCTGAAGGTCCATAAGTTCTGAAGTCCAAGAGTAAACTTACTCTGAAGACCAAGTACTTCCAACTCTGATGTACAGAAGCAGAAGATACGAAGGTCAGAGGATCCAAGCTTCCCTCTGACTCTGATCACGAAGCTTCACAAGTTCCAACATGAAGCGTCGCCTGATCAGAAGTCAATTAGGATAAAGCTCACGTCGCTATCCAAGTACAAAAGCAATTGTACTATCCTGACGGCCTTACCTAAGATGTTCTCCCACAGCAGAATCTGGAAGTTCCGGATTTGCCCTCCAACGGTAGCATTTTGATAGCAATTCTGCAAGTGCACGGATTGCCCGAAGTAATATAAAGATATCGAACCACAGAGATAGTTGTTTATCAAATTGTTCAAGGATTTTAGTGTTCAGAATTGTAAAGGGGAAAAGCAATATATGTTTGAAGTTTGATTGTGTGAAAAACACTTGTGAGTAAAAGCTTAGAATTATAATTTAGAAAAGAAGTACCCTGGGCAAAGGTCCACTTAGTCCAATTATGGTTCTCAAATCAAATTCTTATATGAAGTTCAGAATCCTTATCCATGATGTTATAGCCTCTACCTCTACTTGTTAATTCCTTAATCAAGTAAAACATTCAATTTCATTTGCCAAACCTAATTCCTTAGTGCCTAGTCAATTCAATTGAAGAATGAAGTTTATAAGTTCAGGCCAACACAATAAGTTTCTACCCTTATTCCTAAGTGATAGCAAACAAATCAATCTAATCCCAACACTTGTGTGCACTCAAGAGAATATTGATTCAGAGAAAAGATACATGGAAAAGAAACTTTATTCATATAAGAAATTAAGAAGTTTAAACCATAATCAGAACTAAGGTTCACTTCACCCAAAATACAAAGAGAAACTAGCCAAGCATGGCTATGAAATTCATAATGCAAATTAAAAGAGCAAAAAACCTGAATCAAGAGTGCCAAGAAGCCTCCCACAAGCTCCAAGAAACTAGAACTTAGGTTTTGCTCAGAAAATCCAAAGATACCTAAAAGAAATCACAAAATCCTAATTTATAGACTTTCCAGCGGCCCGCCACGCATGTGCGTGGCCACCTCCACGCACATGCGTGGATGATCTGTCAAAAATCCGCTCCTAGGTCTGTTTACCACGCATGTGCGTGGCCAAAACGGCGCACATGCGTGGCTTTCACGTTCCTTCATCTTTTTTCATTAGAGCCACCACGCATGTGCGTGGCCTGAGGGGCGCACATGCGTGGCCTTCACCAGTTTTTCAGCAGCTTTGTAACTCCCTTTCCCACAATTATCATTGCTCATTACTTTGCCTTTAACCATCATCATTAGCCATCAAGAGTCTATCAAACCTAAAAAGCATCTCAAAGACTCTATGAAAACAACCATGTAACTTCTGAAAACCTCTCATTAATGAATATTTCCTCAATCCCACATTCAATTGCTCAAACAATAACCCCCAAAAGCTCATCAACACTCATAATCTCACAAAATTTCAGTTCAAATTTGACCATGAGAATTAACCTCAAACTAAAACTAATAAAAACTAATAAGAAGACTAAATAAATGGATTAAAAAAAACCTAAACTAATGCAGATGCAATTATGAACTAAAAAGGGACTTAACTTGACTAAAAACTCTATAAAAGACTCAAAAGGAAAAAGAAAGAAAAAAAAGGGCTTGACAAACATAGATGAAACCTCGGGTTATCACATTTCAAACAACGAATACAACACTAATCCTTGGAGTATAAAAAGAGGCTGAAGTTGGAAGAAGACGCTAAGAAAATTTGTGCAATACTCAAGCGATATTCAATCTTTCTCTTAGCAATCTTTCTTCACCGTTCTTATTGTGTTTACCCTAGATTTCTTAGAAGCACTTCATTGTAAACCAAACCTTTCAAACAGTGAGTTTGTATTTCCTTTAGGGACCAAGTTTGGTCAGCTCCTTGAGAAGACTAAGTGTGTGAATCTTAGTGTTTGCTAGTTCATTGTATTGTTAGTCACTGAGCAGGTTGCTAGTGCAGTTGTAACAACCATTGAATAGTGGATTACCTTCATTCTAAGAAGGAAGAAATCACCTTAACGGGTGGACTAGACTAGCTTGAGCAATTATCAAGTGAACCAGGATAAAATACTTGTGTGCTTCTCTTCATCTCTTATCTTTGCTCCTTGTGTTGTTTGTTCGAGATATTTTTCTAAATCTTAAGAGGGAATTTTTTTTAGTTGAAAACGCTATTCAAACCCCCTCCCCCCCCCCCTTACTATCGTTTTTCATATCTTCAATTGGTATCAGAGCGCAAGTTCTGATTACCACACCTAATAGTGTTCAGTGATCCGGGCCGGTGTGAAAAACTGTGATGGCTACCACTAGTGATGCGCAAAAAGATGTTTGCAGTGCAAAGCCTCCTGTCTTTGATGGAGAAAAGTTTGAGTACTGGATAGAATCGAAAGCTTCTTTCTTGGCTTCGATGCTGATCTCTGGGATATCATCGTGGAAGGCTACACGCGTCCAGTTGATGCTGATGGCGAAAAGAACTCAAGAGAGAAGATGACGGCTGAGCAGAAGAAGAAATACCTAGAACATCATAAAGCTAGAACCATTCTTCTCAACGCTATCTCTTATGAAGAATATCAGAAGATAGCAGATCGTGAGTATGCTAAGTCTATCTTTGATTCCTTGAAGATGACTCATGAAGGAAACAAAGAAATGAAGGAGACAAAGGCACTGTCTTTGATCAAGAAGTACGAAGCTTTCCAGCTGGAACCAGGCGAATCCATTGGAGATATGTTTTCCAGATTCCAGTTGATTATTGCTGGAATAAGAGTTCTCAACAAAAGCTACACCACTGCTGATCATGTCAAGAGGATCCTTAGAGGTCTTCCTGAAAACTGGGTACCTTTGATAACTTCCTTGAAGCTTTCAAGAGACCTTGACCAGTTGAGTTTGGAAGAACTCATAAGTATGCTGAAGAGTCGTGAGTTAGATCGTGAAGAGCATGATACTCACATGAAGAAGTCTATAGCTTTGAAATCCAAATCTGAAAAGGCCAAACCTCTCCAAGCAGCAGAAGAATCTGAAGAAACCTCTGAAGATTCTGATGAAGATGAGCTAACCCTGATCTCCAGAAAGCTCAACCGCATCTAGAAGCACAGGCAGAGAAAGTACAGAGGCTCATCAAAGGTCAAAGGAAAGCATGAATCTTCATCCGGTTAGAAGAAGTCCTTATCAAAAGAAGTCATTTGCTTTGAATGCAAAGAACCAGGACATTACAAGAGTGACTGTCCCAAGCTGAAAAAGGACAAGAAGCCTAAGAAGCACTTCAAAGCAAAGAAAGGCCTCATGGTGACTTTTGATTACTCAGAGTCAGAAGAAGTTGATTCTGATGGTGAAATTGTTGAAGGACTCATGGCAATTGTCAAGGACAAAGAAGCAGAGTCTAATGATGCACCTAATGCTGAATCTGCATCAGAGGATGATCCAAACTCAGATGATTAAAATGAGGTATTCGCATCTTTCTCAACTTCTGAACTTAAAGATGCTTTGTCTGAAATCATGGATAAATATAACTCTCTTCTGACTAAGCATAAAAAGTTGAAAAAGGATTTCTATGTTGTCTCTAAAACTTCTACTGAACATGAGAAAAGAATTTCTGAATTAAATGAAAGTAATCATGCTTTAGTAAATTCTAACTCTGTGCTCAAAAATCAAATTGTCAAATTAGAAGAAGTTGTTGCTTGTGATGCCTCTGATAGTAAGAATGAATCACAATATGAAAAGTCTTTTCAAAGATTCCTAGCTAAAAGCGTAGACACAAGCTTAATGGCTTCAATGATCTATGGCGTAAGCAGAAATGGAATGTACGACATTGGCTATTCTAGACCTAGTAGAAAGGAGCCTCCTATGCCTAAGGCAAAGTCTTTTTATGAACATTTTGTACCCTCTGGTACTATATTGCCTGAACCATTGCCTAATAAAGTTGTTAACCCCCCTCTCAAAAAGGGGACTTTCTCTATGTCTAAATATCATGCTCAGATTCCTTTGCATTATCATGTTGAGAAACCCAAGGTTGTCAGAACCTCTGGGGTAACTAACAAGAAAGGACCCAGAAAGTGGGTACCAAAGTAAAAGATTATCTATGTTGCAGATATCCTTGATCGCTCCATTGAAACACCAATCATGGTATCTAGACAGTGGATGCTCGCGACATATGACGGGAGAAAGGCGTATGTTCCAAGACCTAAAACTTAAGCCTGGAGGCGAAGTTGGTTTTGGTGGCAATGAGAAGGGTAAAATTGTTGGTTCTGGTACTATTGGTATTGATAATAGTCCATGCATTGATAATGTTCTGTTGGTAGATGGTTTAATGCATAACTTATTGTCAATAAGTCAATTAGCTGACAAGGGTTATGATGTTATTTTCAATCAAAAGTCTTGCAGGGCTGTAAGTCAGATCGATGGCTCTGTTCTGTTTAACAGCAAGAGGCGGAACAACACCTATAAGATCAGATTATATGAGTTGGAATCTCAGAAAGTAAAGTGTCTTCTTTCTGTTAATGACGAGCAATGGGTATGGCATAGACGGTTAGGGCATGCCAGTATGAGAAAGATTTCTCAGCTGAGTAAGCTTGACCTTGTCAGGGGCTTACCCACTCTGAAGTTCTCTTCAGATGCTCTTTGTGAAGCATGTTAGAAAGGCAAATTTACAAAAGCCTCGTTGAAGGCAAAGAATGTTGTTTCCACCTCAAGGCCATTGGAACATCTGCATATCGACCTATTTGGACCAGTGAAAACTGAGTCTATAGGTGGCAAGAGATATCGAATGGTCATTGTTGACATCTATAGCCGCTGGACATGGGTAAAATTCTTTAGCCGCAAGGATGAGTCTCATTTTGTGTTCTCTACGTTCATTGCCCAAGTGCCAAACAAGAAGGGTTGCAGGATTGTGCGTGTCAGAAGTGATCATGGTGGAGAGTTTGGAAATGAGAAGTTTGAGAGTCTGTTTGATACCTATGGAATATCACATGACTTCCCTTGTCCTAGAACTCCTCAACAGAACGGTGTTGTTGAAAGGAAAAATAGAACTCTCCAAGAGATGGCTAGAACCATGCTCCAAGAAACTGACATGGCAAAGCACTTCTGGGCAAAGGCAGTAAACACAACATGTTACATTCAGAACAGGATCTCTATCAGGCCAATTCTGAAAAAGACTCCTTTTGAATTGTGGAAGAATATAAAGCCCAACATTTCTTACTTTCATCCTTTTGGTTGGGTTTGCTATGTTTTGAATACTAAGGATAGATTGCATAAATTTGATTCTAAATCTTCTAAATGTCTATTACTTGGTTATTCTGATCGTTCTAAATGTGCTAAAACTATTGAGGAATCTATTCATGTTAGATTCGATGATAAGAACTCTGACAAGTCAAAACTAGTTGAAAAGTTTGCAGATATGAGCATAACTGTTTCTGATAAAGGCAAAGCTTCAGAGCGAGCTGAGCCAGAGGCAGATTATGCAGAAGAAGCTGGTCGCTCTGATCCGTTGCTTCAGAAGAAGAGCAGAATAATTGCCTCTCGCCCTAAGGAATTAATTATGGGAAACAAAGATGAACCAGTCAAAACCAGCTCAGCATTCAAACCTTCAGAAGAGACTCTGTTAAGCTTAAAAGGTTTGGTGTCATTAATTGAACCAAAATCTGTTGATGAAGCTCTTCAAGACAAGGACTGGATTCTGACTATGGAAGAAGAACTGAATCAATTCTCCAAGAATGATGTCTGGAACCTTGTTCAGAAACCTCAAGGTGTTCACATCATTGGAACTAAGTGGGTCTACAGAAACAAGCTCAATGAGAAAGGAGATGTAGTCATAAACAAAGCAAGGCTAGTTGCTCAAGGCTACAGTCAGCAAGAAGGGATAGATTACACTGAAACGTTTGCTCCAGTAGCAAGATTGGAAGCTATCAGATTGTTGATCTCATTCTCTGTGAATCACAACATAGTTCTTCATCAAATGGATGTCAAAAGTGCGTCCTTGAATGGATACATCTCTGAAGAAGTATATGTGCATCAACCTCCTGGATTTGAAGATGAGAAGAACCCTAACCATGTCTTGAAGTTGAAGAAATCTCTCTATGGTCTGAAGCAAGCTCCTAGAGCATGGTATGAGAGACTGGGCTCATTCCTTCTGGAAAACGAGTTTGTAAGGGGTAAAGTAGATACAACTCTCTTTTGGAAATCCTACAAAGATGACATCTTAATTGTGCAAATTTATGTTGATGATATCATATTTGGATCTGCTAATCCATCTCTTTGCAAAGAATTTTCTAAGATGATGCAGGCTGAATTTGAAATAAGTATGTTGGGAGAACTTAAGTACTTTCTGGGAATACAAGTTGATCAAAAACCAGAAGCAACATATATCCATCAGAGCAAGTACACAAAGGAACTTCTGAAGAAGTTTAACATGACAGAAGCTACAATAGCCAAGACTCCAATGCATCCTACATGCATTATGGAGAAAGAAGACGCCATTAGTAAAGTATGCCAAAAGCTCTATTGTGGTATGATAGGCTCTCTTCTATACTTAACTGCATCTAGGCCATATATTCTCTTTAGTGTACATTTATGTGCTAGATTCCAATCAGATCCGAGAGAAACTGACTTAAATGCTTTTAAGAGAATTCTCAAATATCTGAAAGGTAGCACTAACCTTGGCTTGATGTATAAGAAAACATCGAAGTATAAGCTTTCAGGTTATTGTGATGCTGATTATGCTGGAAATAGAACAGAAAGAAAAAGTACTTCTGGAAACTGTCAATTTCTGGGAAGTAACTTAGTCTCATGGGCAAGCAAGAGGCAGTCAACCATTTCTCTATCCACTGCAGAGGCAGAATATATCTCAGCAGCTATTTGCAGCACTCAGATGCTCTGGATGAAACACCAATTGGAAGATTATCAAATCCTTGAGGGAAATATTCCAATTTACTGCGACAATACTGCTGCTATCTCACTCAGTAAGAATCCAATTTTACATTCAAGGGCCAAGCACATTGAGGTAAAATATCATTTTATTAGGGATTATGTTCAGAAGGGCGTACTTCTTCTGAAGATTGTTGATACTGGCCATCAATGGGCAGATATCTTTACAAAGCCCTTAGCATAGGATAAATTTAATTTTATACTGAAAAATCTAAATATGGACCTTTGTCCAGTATGAAGATGGATCAGAACCTCTGACTATGATGCTTCCTTATCAGAATATGTCTAGTTCATAAGGTAACCTTGTCAGAAGTTGTGTACCCATTGGTACTCACTCTGAGACAAGACAGCAATTGTGTGTCAGTTTATTCTAATGCCTCGTTCCTTGTGCCTCTTGGGATAATCTGTTGTAATGATTTTGATCTGCTTATTCTCCACCGTGTGTTATGCGCATTTACTGTTTAACTTTATATCATTAATTTCTAGCCGTTGATTTTACTTTTGGTTTTACAACCGCCAATGATTACTTTTAAACCAACTTATGCACACACGCTCTCCACTTTACTCTTTTCATTTCTCTCTCTATCCTTCAAAAGCTTTAGGTTTTCTTCAAAACTCTCTCTTCTCTCTCCTGTTCATCCCCTTTCTACCCAAACCTTCATCCGCCATGGAAAAAACAGAGAAGGCTGATTCTGCAGATGGAAGAGTGTTTCCTCCTCTAGTTTTGGGACTTGCAACGGGTCAAGTTAGTCCTACTCTTCGTTCAAGAACAAGTGTATCGTCTCGTGCAGAGACTTAAGGTTCCGGGGAAACTCCTTCAGTTGCTTAGAGAAGTTGTGCAGTTACTTGCAATTTTTCACCAAAAGAACTTCAGGTTCTTTGTGAAATGCGAGTTGATTTCGATAATGTAGGAAAAAATGGGTTGGATCTTCGTCCTGCAGTGGAGAACCAAGGCTGGGAAAGGTATTTCAACAGGCTTACTGGACCTATCTATGACAAGCTTGTGAAGGAATTCTGGAAACATGCAGACTGTGACGATCTTCAAGTTGTTTCCTATGTGCTGGGCAAGAAGATCATCGTTACTGAAAGGTCAATTGCTTTGCTTCTTGGTCCAGAAACTATCAAGGGCTACAGATTTCAGACTAGCGATTCCAAGTCAAAGGCAGTCAAGGATAACATCAATTCGGTGTTGTACGCCAACTGGCAACCTGGAAAATCTGATTACAAGACGAAGGATCTTCATCCTGACCTAAGGATCTAACACAAGATCATTCTGAATTGCTTCAATCCCAGACTCTCTAGAAGCTCTCCTGACTACATCAACTTCAATCAGAAGGTGATGTTGTACTTCATCAAGACTGGGCAAAAGGTCTGTCTTCCTTACTTCTATTTCAATTATCTGAAGGATTGCATAAAGAGATCAAGAACAACTGCTGTTGTGACCAAGAACACAATCAGATACATTTTGTTTGGAAGGCTGTTATCTGATATCTTTGTTGAGAGCAACCTGGTCAAGGACTTGATCGACGCAAGATGCACTGAAGACTTATCCACTCTTGCTGGAGAAGCCTTTACTCCTACAACTATGAAGATGATGTCCTGATAGAAAAGAAAGTTGAGGCTGACTCTGCCTTCACACTAGATGAGATTAAGGGACGAAGAGTTCCTCTCAATGATTATCCCCTCTGGTCTAAGGCTGATGATCTAGAGGCAATCATGTTCTATCCTGAGGATCTGAAGAGTCAAGGTCTGGAAATTGATGTAGATGAGTTCTTCAGAATTCTTCCAGACGCTCCTCATTATGAATCTCCTCAGAAGAAGAAGACAAAGAGGAAGAAGGAAGATACTACTGTTGAAAAGGATGACTCTGAGGATGGTGATGATGATGAGCCACCACCTCAAAAGAAGAAGAAGAAGGTCAGAATTGTTACAAGGGTTATCCAGCAGGAAATTATTCAAGCACCAATGACTACCATAGTCACAAGATCTTCTGTCAGGAACTCAAGTTTGTAGTTCTTTCTGACGATGAATTTGATGCTATCGTCGTTGTGCCTACCCCCATTCCTACCCAAGCATTACTTTCTCCTCCTCCTCAACAAAAATTTGTCATACAACCAATCTCCACAACCACCACTACCTGTTCATCACCACCCAAGACCTCATTAATCCAACCTTCCATTGAAGATGAACCTCTGTGGAAAAGAATACAAAATCTACAACCCTCTAAACCTACTTCACCTATTCTACTTCCATACCCTCAACAAGCCTCTGAACAACAAGCCTCTGAACAACAAACCTCTGAACATTCTGAACAAGAAACTCCCTCTCCCACTCCATCCATACCTTTTGTTACCAATGCTGCAGTTTCCTCACCATCCAACAACTCTGAATCTGGTCACAAATTTATTCAAGTTGCAACGATCTCAGATCTTCCTAAGAATATCATTAGAGCTCCAAGTCCAAACCGTTATCCAGGACCAAATCCAGAACCTCTGGTCGCTCCTGAACCACTTGATGCGGTTCCTCTGAACTTGGCCTTCCCTCCTCCAAAGGAAGGAAAATATTCTAAAGTGTCCCTTTCCAACTACTCAATCAGTAAACTCTGAAGACTTTGAGTTTCCATATCATGAAGCTGGCACCTCTAACCCAACTCCAGACCCACATACCTCTGATCTTCTGGCTCTGGAAGTTGCCTCTCCTCATGTAGCCTATGAAACCCAAGCTACCTCTGAAGCTACCAGCTGTAATCTTCCTCCTCCACTACCTGAAGCCAATCTTCCCATCATTCCCTACACCTATCCTGAACCAAACACACTGCTGGACTGCATCAATTTGTTCAATGATCAAGCATCAACTCGGATACGCAACCTGTATGCTCGCACTGATCTTAGTGAGAAACCAAACATAGTTGCTGACGATTGGGGACGTCTGTGCAATTGGATACATGGCAAGATTGATGAGATGCTGACCCTTTATACTGAAGAACGAGAGGAAAGAATTGAAGCTGCTAGACAAAGGTTAGAAGCCAGAAATAGAAGGAGAATAGCTCTGCATGAATTGTGCCTAAGGGAAAAGCTCTGGAATGCTATAGAAGAAGCCAGAAGGAAGCAAGAGCAAGAAGAAGCTGCTAGAATTGAAGCAGCAAGGTTTCAAGCTACCCAATTTGAGTCTGCTCGGTTAGAAGCTCTTGAACAGGCTGCTAAGTTAGAAGCTGAGGCTGCTGCCCTAAAAGATCAAGTGCTCGCTGCTGTTCCTGTTACTGACATCGCCTCAACCTCTGCTCAAGTTCCTCAGCCCACACCAGGCTCTGATATACCGTCCTCTGATCAAGCTGTTTTGTCTGCTCCAAATCAGTCTGATCCTATTTCCACTGAGGCCAGACTTGACTCTTTTCAGAGGCAACTTAACCTTCACACTACACTCATCCAAGGTCTGTCAAAGATGTGCACGACAATCCTTAGCAGGCTACCTAAACCTTAGTTTTAGGAATTCTCTTCTCTTTCTCCTTCACTCTTTTTATTATGTTATTGAGTTTAACCTTGTTTTTTTAAAAAGATTAACTTGTTGATTTTCTTCTTATGTGCTTAATTTATTGTTTCAGCATCTGCATTAACAAACACACAATATTTGCAAAAACACTTCCTTTATTTAATCATTTCATACATTGCATTACATCTAAAATGGAGGATTTTTTGATAGAGATCGGACCAGCCAATGCATAGACTCTTTTCCAAGGAATAGGATGTCCAACTACAAGGTCCAAGCCTAAAGGAATGAATCAAGCTTTGCAAGGATTTTTCCTTCAAATTAAGAATGATGGTTTGGACCCAACATGAAGGCAGATTTGTCAAGAGCCCAATCTCCATGTTAAAGATGCATTCATGAGCTGAAATTATACAAATTAGAGACTAATAATTATTGGACCTTCATAACTACAAAATAAGTCCAATATTTTTATTCTCTTTTGAATTTTCGTATTTAATTTAGGGGTGAATTTTCTGATGACATTTTGTATTCCCCCTAGTTGGTTTTTAATGTCTTTTATGAGCCTTTGACTCATCTTTAGGAATAGTGGGCTTTTACTCAAGTTTCCAATGCTAGTGGAGCTATAAATCTCTAGTGGAGTCTATTAAATGTTAGTGGGAGCATTATTACTTATTGGAAAGAGTAGCATCCCACTTAGCCTATAAATAGGGACTCAATGTATGGAACAAATCAGTTTTTGAATATGAATGATATTGAGTTTTCTCATATTGTGAGAGCTTCCCATTTGTTCTTGGGTTAAGAACTAAACTTGATAACTTTGGTTCTACCGGCAGGTCGCGGTTAGGGTCAAGTTCCTATCTTTTGTCCCCGGTTTTCAAGACGATCCTTTGTGTTCCCAAACCATACCATTTGGTACCAGAGCTTAGGCTCTTGAAAACCAGGTTTCTTTTCTCCATTTTGTTTTTATTTTTCATTTTTTTGTTGTTGTTCTCATTCTATATAAAAAAAAAACAGCCTACTCATATTATCCTTTCCCTTGTCTTCTCATCATCTTTTTTGAAGTTTTCGTGTGTTCCTTCATTCTTTTTGTCTTTTGTGATTTGCATTCTGCTGGAAAAAAAAAGTGCAAAAAAAAAAAGAAAAGAAAAGAAGTGTTCAGGTCCAAAAGCACAAAAAAAAAGAAAAAAAAAGAAGTATTATAAAAAAAAAAAGAGTTGTGACCTGAAGAATTTAAGTGTGTTTCTTTCCAGCAATCAAAAAAAAAAAAAAAAAAAAACCTCAGCCATTGTTCTCGTTTACTATTTATCTTAAAAAAAAAATTAGTGTGTCCTTCCTAATCTCTCATTTTCCTTAAATCACTGAAGTTATCATCTTCGTACTCTAGCTGTTCCTTGTTGTGTTGAACCATCCTAAAGTTCTTAATTTAAGAGCTCATAAGGTGAAGCTGAGTGGTAAAAGGCAAGAGTTGTGAGATCATTAGAGAAAAAAAAAAGCCAAATATTGAGCGAAACACGAGTGATTAAAATGTTTTGAGCGTAAACACGTGAGATTGTGTGAGTGAGGATTTTATTACTTACTATTTCTTGCAGCACTTAATCATGAGTAGAGGAGGAAAAGAAGAACTTGATCTCAAATTTTTGGCAAAAGTTTTTCAAGAACAATTTGATGCCTTGAATAGGAGATTGGATGATTTAACACATTCATCAAGGTCTGGGATCCCTCCTAGGCGAAACAATAAAGAGGAGGAGTCTTCATATGGAAGATATTCTGGGAGGCATGAAGGGGAAAGAGGGAGAGAGCATGAGGGAGAAATAAGGAAGGATAGAAATGAGAAATTGGAAAAGAGAGAAAGTGAAAAGAAAGAAGAGTTGAGAGAAAAAGAAATGAGAAATGAAAAGAAAGAAGAGTTGAGAGAAAAAGAAATGAGAAGTGAAAAGAAAGAAGAATTGATAGAAAAAGAAGTTGATAGTGAAAAGAATGAGGAATTGAGAAAAAAAGAAAAGGATTGTGAAAAAAATAGCAGTGATGGTCAAGTGTTTTCTTGTCAAGAAATAACCTTGATTTCCAATGATTCTAATAACTTTTCTTTGTCTAGTGGTGTTTCACATATTCTGCAGGATCAAGATCCATGTGATTTTACATCACCATTAAGAACTAGGAAACAGATTGGTCTAATCCCAAGAGACCGAGCAGGGAGTAGTTACTTTGTTTGATTCAAGTGTTGTGGTTGTTCCTAATGATTTACATGAAAATTTGATACACATGAAGAATTCTTCTGATTTACATGTTAATGTGCATACGTTGACTAATTCATTTTCACATGATGATTTGCATAACAAGGATGTTCTGAACATGCATAAATCTTCACCTGATTTTGATTGTAACTCTACTTGGAATAATTCTAAACAAGCTGAATGTGCCATGG
Organism: Lotus japonicus; assembly: GCF_012489685.1. Taxonomy (NCBI): domain Eukaryota; kingdom Viridiplantae; phylum Streptophyta; class Magnoliopsida; order Fabales; family Fabaceae; genus Lotus; species Lotus japonicus. The sequence goes on along the minus strand of NC_080043.1, from coordinate 53,785,594 downwards.
GTAGAGAACTTGAGACTAATGGTTCCAATTGTGATTTCATGCTCAAATACAAGTTGTACTATCTTGATCAATATGGCTTCTTGAAAGGTGTTTGGCATGTTGATCATGGTGGTTTCTTATATGATGAATATGATTCCTTACTTGAATGGCTAGCATGCTTAAGATTAGTCTTCGATCCCGGAGGCTTAATTCAGTTTTGTGCAGTAGAGAGTTTTTCAACTTTTTTTTTAACTAATTATTGTTGTTCCTTTGACCAGGTTATGAGTTTGATTCGAGGACGAATCATCTCGAAGAGGGACGGAATGATAGAGATCGGACCAGCCAATGCATAGACTCTTTTCCAAGGAATAGGATGTCCAACTACAAGGTCCAAGCCTAAAGGAATGAATCAAGCTTTGCAAGGATTTTTCCTTCAAATTAAGAATGATGGTTTGGACCCAACATGAAGGCAGATTTGTCAAGAGCCCAATCTCCATGTTAAAGATGCATTCATGAGCTGAAATTATACAAATTAGAGACTAATAATTATTGGACCTTCATAACTACAAAATAAGTCCAATATTTTTATTCTCTTTTGAATTTTCGTATTTAATTTAGGGGTGAATTTTCTGATGACATTTTGTATTCCCCCTAGTTGGTTTTTAATGTCTTTTATGAGCCTTTGACTCATCTTTAGGAATAGTGGGCTTTTACTCAAGTTTCCAATGCTAGTGGAGCTATAAATCTCTAGTGGAGTCTATTAAATGTTAGTGGGAGCATTATTACTTATTGGAAAGAGTAGCATCCCACTTAGCCTATAAATAGGGACTCAATGTATGGAACAAATCAGTTTTTGAATCTGAATGATATTGAGTTTTCTCATATTGTGAGAGCTTCCCATTTGTTCTTGGGTTAAGAACTAAACTTGATAACTTTGGTTCTACCGGCAGGTCGCGGTTAGGGTCAAGTTCCCCTTTTATCTTTGATAACTTTGGTTCTACCGGCAGGTCGCGGTTAGGGTCAAGTTCCTATCTTTTGTCCCCGGTTTTCAAAACGATCCTTTGTGTTCCCAAATCATATCATTTTTACTCATGGATTTACATTGTCGACACTTCTCCGCTTTCTCGAGCTCCAGACGATGCTGTTTGTATTCCAAGTGGACCAAGCTCTGGAGAACTTCCTGCTTCTCCTCTTCAGGACTCTCAGCCATGGCCTCAAGTGCAGCCTCCACCGCACGGATCTCTGCATAGTTGTTCAACTCCCGCTGGAAAAGGTCTTGCAGTTCCTCCACAAACTCCAGGAACCCTCTGAGCGTGGCGTCCAACTCTGGACTCAGATCCTTGCCTAACAACTGGTTTGTTAGTTGGTAAATGCTAGGATTCTCTGGGTTCCTGACGTTGAAGAAAAGATCTTCTTCAAAGGCCTTGATCCTTAGCTCTCTAATGCAACTCTCAAAGGAAGCCATTGCAGTATTTGTGAATAGAAGCGGATAAATTGTGAAAACTGTCATGGAATCACTGCTATTTATATACAAGTTCAGTCTCCAGAAGTTATTGCTGAAGCAGTTTCACACCTCTGAAAACTGATGCAAGGCATAAAGTCTCCTGGCCGGTGGTAAACGTTCCTTTCCGTCTTGGCCGGTGTTCTTCACCTCATTTAATTTTTTTTTCATTTGCATTAACTAATTATTTTTTTAACCTTATTATCTACTTATCTTTTTCTCCATTTTTTTTAACTTAGACCTTCTCTAAGGGGGAGTACCTTGTACTTCGAGCTAAGTTTTTTACACCCCATTTTTTTTGCTTATGACAAAAAGGGGGAGTACAACCTAGTTTTTCATGTGTAAGCTGTGTTAGTGTGAATTATTTTTCTTTTGGAGAATTTTAACTGATCCATCATTATGACCATAGATCTGTCAGTGGGGTACTAGCAAGGAATACATCTTCACTTCTTCTGAAGTGATCATATGCTCTGATCTGTTAACTGTGATACCTTTTTCTTGTTTTGACTCTGATTATTCATGCGCTCTGATAATCTCATATATATATGAATCTGACTGATATATCACTCTTAAGACCAAGAGCTAAGAAGTGAAGATTCTGAAGTCCAAGAGTAAGCTGGCTCTGAAGACCAAGTACTTCCAACTCTGATGTCCAAAAGCAGAAGATACGAAGGTCAGAGGATCCAAGTGAAGGTATGAAAAACGATAGAAAGGGGGGGTTTGAATAGCGTTTTCAACTAAAAACTTTTCCCTCTTGAGATTTAGACAAATCTCTCAAACAAACAACACAAGGTTCAAAGATAAGAGATGAAGAGAAGCACACAAGTATTTTATCCTGGTTCACTTGATAATCGCTCAAGCTAGTCCAGTCCACCCCGTTAAGGTGATTTCTTCCTTCTTAGAATGAAGGCAATCCACTATTCAATGTTTGTTACAACTGCACTAGCAACCTGCTCAGTAACTAACAATACAATAAACTAGAAAACACTAAGATCCACTCTCTTAGTCTTCTCAAGGAGTTGACCAAACTTGGTCCCTTAAGGAAATCAAACTAACTGTTTGAGGGTTTGGGGTTTACAGTGAATGCTTCTAAGAAAGCTAAGGTAAACACAGTAAGAACTATTGAAGAAAGATTGCTAAGAGAATATTGAATGATTGCTTAAGCTTGTACAAAGTTTCTTAGCCTCTTCTTCCAACTTCAGCCTCTATTTATACTCCAAGGATTAGGGTTGTATTCGTTGTTTGAAATGCTACCGTTGGAGGGCAAATCTGGAACTTCCAGATTCTGTTGTGGCTGAACATCTTAGGTAAGGTCGTCAGGATAGTACAATTGTTTTTGTACATGGATAGCGACGTGAGCCTTATCCTAGTTGACTTTTGATCAGACGACGCTTCATGTTGGAACTTGTGAAGCTTAGTGATCAGAGTCAGAGGGAAGCTTGGATCCTCTCACCTTCGTATCTTCTACTTCTGGACATCAGAGTTGGAAGTACTTGGTCTGAGCCAGCTTACTCTTGGACTTCCAAATCTTTACTTCTTAGCTTCTGGACCTTCAGAGCTTCTGGACCTTCAGAGCCTCTGGACCTTCAGAGCCTCTGGACCTTCAGAGCTTCTGGTCTTCAGAACTTGAAGTGATCTGAATCCACATCAGAGCTTATCATCTTCTGAACTTCTGAAGCATATACTACTGTTCAATCAGAACATAGTGAGTGTGAAAGCGTTGCGTTGGTTACTCTTTGAGATAAATGCTTCTGATAATTGTGAGTATTGACCAGAGTCAGAGCCTGTCATTTAAACACTCAGAAAACAATCTTAGAGTACCATAATTGTTCATACACAATAGTTAACATGTCATCATCAAAACATAGAGTTGTACTACATGACCAAATCTTGGTCTTACAATCTCCCCCTTTTTGATGATGACAAAACCAAGTATTTTTATGAACAATTCTTAAACAATAAACGGAATACACTCAGTGTTTAGGGCATCAGAGGTAAGCTTATCCTGAGATATGGTTTATTTTGCTCGTTCTGAATCCAAGACACATCTTGATTCTGAGCTTAGCTCCCCCTGAATCTAAGACTTAATAAAACATTAGTAATATCTAGATTCTGAGCTAAAGTGAAAGTGATCATATTGATTTATCAATCAAATTCATATATATATAGGATTATCAGAGCGCATGAATAAACAGAGTCAAGGCAAGGAAAAGGTATCAGAGTCAACTGATTTGAGCATACGATCACTTCATAAGAAGTGAAAATGTATTCTTTTCTAGTGCCTCATTGATAGATCTATGGTCATAATGATGGATCACTAAAAATTCTCAAAAGAAAAAAATAACACACTAACGCAGCTTACACATCAAAAACTGGGTTGTACTCCCCCTTTTTGTCATAAGCAAAAAGAATGGGGTGTGAAAAACTTAGCTTGAAGTACAAGGTACTCCCCCTTAGAGAAGGACTAAGTTAAAAAGAAATTAGGAGAAAAAGAGAAATAGATAAATTAATTAAGAAAATAGTTAATTAATGCAGATGCAGAAAATTAAATGAAGTGAATGGTACCGGTCAAAAAAGAATGGAACGTTTACCACCAGCCAGGGAGTTAAAGATTTGCACCAGTTTCCAATGTAAACACCTCGAGAAACTGCTTCAACAATAACTTCTGGAGACTGAGCTTAGCTTATAAATAGCAGGTAAATCATAACAGTCTTCCCAACTCATCTGCTTCTGAAATCAATCAGTATAATGGCATCCTTTGAAAATTGCATGAGTGAGCTTAGGAGGAAGGCCTTTGAGGAAGATCTCTTCTTCAATGTCAGGCACCCAGAGAGTCCTAGCATCTATAACCTGACAAACCAGTTGCTAGGCATCGGTCTGAGTCCAGAGTTGGACGCCACGCTTAGAGGGTTCCTAGGTTTCATAAAGGAACTGAAGCAACTCTTCCAGAGGGAGTTGGAAACCTCCTACGAGATCTGTGCTGTAGAGGCAGCTCTTGAGGCCATGCCTGCGATTCCTGAAGAAGAGAAGCAGAAGGTTCGCCAGAGCCTGGTCAACTTGGAGTAAACAACATCGTCTGGAGCTTGAGAAGGCGGAGAAGCGTAGGCAATGTAGAACATTGAGGAAAAATCCTCCATTTTAGATGTAATGCCATGATTTATTAAATGAATGAGAAGACTTACGTAGAGCAGCTTCGATTCTGGCAGCTTCTTCTCGCTCTTGCTTCCTTCTGGCTTCTTCCATCGCATTCCAGAGCTTTTCCCTTAGGCGCATCTCATGTAGAGCTTCTCTCCTTCTGTTTCTGGCTTCTAGCCTTTGTCTGGCAGCTTCAATTCTTTCCTCTCTTTCTTCAGTGTAGAACTCCAACATCGTATCATTCTTGTCATGCAACCAGGTGCTTAGACGTCCCCAATCTTCAGCAACTATGCAGGGTTTCTCACTATGATCAGTGCTACCATATAGGTTGCGTACCCTAGTTGATGCTTGAGCACTGAACAAGTTGATGCATTCCAGCAGTGTGTTTGGTTCAGCATAGGTGTAAGGAATGATAGGGAGGTTGGCTTCAGGTGGAAGAGGAAGATTACTGCTTGTAGCTTTAGAGGTAGCTTGGGTTTCACAGACTGCTTGAGGAGAGGCAACTTCCAGAGCCATGAGATCAGAGGTGTTTGGGTCTGGAGTTGGATTAGAAGTGCCAGCGTCAATGTTTGGGAACTCAAAGTCTTAAGAGTTGACTGATGAGTAGTTGGAGAGGGACACCTTAGAATATTTTCTTCCCTTTGGAGGAGGAAAGGCCAAGTTCAGAGGGACCACATCAAGTGGTGCAGGAGCAAGAGGTTCTGGCCTTGGTCCTGGATACGGTTTGGACTTGGAGCACTTATGATATTCTCAGGAAGCTCTGAGATCCTATCACTAGCAGCTTGAAAGAATTTACGCCCAGATTCAGATTTGTTGGATGGGGAGGAATCAGCAGTATTGGTAACAAAAGGTATGGATGGAGTGGGAGAAGGAGTTTCTTGTTCAGAATGGTCAGAAGGTTGTGGTTTAGAGTCTTGTTTTTCAAGTGCTTGCTGGTCAGAGGCTTGTGGGGGTTCAGAGGCTTGTGAAGGGTATGGAAGTAGAATGGTTGAAGTTTGTTCAGAGGGTTGAGGAGTTTGGATTCTTTTCCAAAGAGGTTCATCTTCAATAGAAGGTTGAATTAATGAAGTCTTTGGTGGTGATGAACAGGTAGTGGTGATTGTGGTGGTTGGTTGTATGACAGAGGTTTGTTGGGTAGGAGGAGAAGGTAAAGCTTGGGTAGGAATGGGGTTAGACACAACCAAAAGAGCATCAGATTCATCATCATCAGTAAGAACTACAAACTTACTTGAGTTCCTGACAGAAGATCTTGTGACTCTGGTGACTCTTTGTGCTTGAGAAGTTTCCTGCTGGATAACCCAGGTAGCAATTCTTACCTTCTTCTTCTTCTTCTGAGGTGGTTGCTCATCATCATCACCATCCTTAGAGTTGCAACCGTAGTATCCTCTTTCTTCCACTTGATTCATAATCAGGAGCTTCTGAAAGAGCTCTGAAGAACTCATCTACATCAATCTCAAACCCAAGACTCTTCAAATCCTCAAGATAGTACATGATAGCCTCTGGATCATCAGCCTTAGACCAGAGGGGATTATCATTGAGAGGGATTCTTCTTCCCTTGATCTCTTCTGGTGTGATGACAGAGTCAGCCTCAATCTTCTTTTCTATCAAGCACATCCTCTTCATCATTGTAGAAGCATCTCCAGCCAGAGTGGATAGGTCTTCAGTACATCCTGCAGCGATCAAGTCCTTCACCAGGTTGCTCTCAACAAACAGATCAGATAGCAGTCTTCCAAACGGAATGTACTTGATTGTGTTCTTGGTCACAGCAGCAGTTGTTCTTGATCTTCTTATGCAGTCCTTCAGATAATTGAATAAGAAGTAAGGAAGACATATCTTCTCCCCAGTCTTGATGAAGTATAACATCACTTTCTGATTGAAGTTGATGTAGTCAGGAGAGCTTCCAATGGGTCTGGGATTGAAGCAGTTTAGCATAATCTTGTGCCAGATCCTTAAATCAGGATGAAGCTCTCTAGTCTTGTAATCAGACTTTCCAGGATGCCAATTCGCGTACAGCACCTAATTGATCGTGTCTTGGACTGCCCTCAACTTGCATTCATTTGCTTGAAATCTGTAACCCTTGATGGTGTCTGGACCCAGAAGCAGAGCAATTGATCTCTCAGTGATGATGATCTTCTTGCCCAGCACATAGGAAACCACTTGAAGATCGTCACAATCAGCATGTTTCAAGAATTCTTTCACCAGCTTGTCGTAGATGGGTCCAGTAAGCCTGTTAAAATATCCTTCCCAGCCTTGAAGCTTAACTGCTGGACGAAGATCCAACCCGTTTTCGGCTATATTCATGAAATCAACTCGCAATTCGCAAAGGACCTGAAGATCTTTTGGAGAGAAATTGCAAGTAACTGCACAACCTCTCTGAGCAATCGGAACGGCTTTCTCTGACTCTTGAGTCTCAGCCTGAGTTGGTTCATTTGATCGTGAGCGCATAATTGGACCAGATTGACCAGTTGCAAGTCCCACAACCATCTTCGGAAACACTCTGCCATCTGCAGAATCAACTTTCTCTGATCTTTCCATGGCGGAAGAGGGTTTGGGTAGAAGGAAGATGAACAGGAGAGAGAAGAGAGGGTTTTGAAGAAGGACTTAGAGCTTTTGAATTAAGAGAGAGAAATGAAGAAAGTGTAGTGGAAAATGTGTGTGCATAAGTGGGTTTAAAGGTAACCGTTGGCGGTTGTACAACCAAAAGTAAAATCAACGGCTAGAAATTAATGATATAAAGTTAAATATTAAATGCACATAACACACGGTGGAGAATGAGCAGATCAAAATCATTACAACAGATTATCCAAAGAGGCACAAGGAACGAGGCATCAGAATACACTGACACACGTTTGCTGTCTTGTCTCAGAGTGGTTACCAATGGGTACACAACATCTGACAAGGTTATCTTCTGAACTAGACATCTTCTTATAAAAAGCATCATAGTCAGAGGTTCTGATCCATCTTCATACTGGACAAAAGTCCATATTCATATTTTTTAGTATAAAATTAAATCTATCCTCTACTAAGGGCTTTTTAAAGATATCTGCCCATTAATGGTCAGTATCAACCAACTTCAGAAGAAGTACGCCCTTTTGAACATAATCTCTAATAAAATGATACTTTACCTCAATGTGCTTTGCCCTTGAATGTAAGATTGGATTCTTACTGAGTGAGATAGCAGCAGTATTGTCGCAGTAAATTGGAATATTGCTCTCAAGGATTTGATAATCCTCTAGCTGATGTTTCATCCAGAGCATCTGAGTGCTGCAAATAGCTGGTGAGATGTATTCTGCCTCTTCAGTGGATAATGCAATAGTTGACTGCCTCTTGCTTGCCCATGAGACTAAGTTACTTCCCAGAAATTGACAATTTCCAGAAGTACTTTTTCTTTCTGTTCTATCTCCAGCATAATCAGCATCACAATAACCTGAAAGCTTGTACTCTGATGTTTTCTTATACATCAAGCCAAGGTTAATGGTACCTTTCAGATATCTGAGAATTCTCTTAGCAGCAGTTAAGTGAGTTTCTCTCGGATCTGATTGGAATCGAACACATAAATGTACACTAAAGAGAATATCTGGCCTAGATGCAGTTAAGTATAGAAGAGAGCCTATCATACCACAATAGAACTTTTGGCATACTTTGCCACTGGCATCTTCTTTCTCCAGAATGCATGTAGGATGCATTGGAGTCTTGGCTATTGTAGCTTCTGTCATGTTGAACTTCTTCAAAAGTTCCTTTGTGTACTTGCTCTGATGGATATATGTTGCTTCTGGTTTTTGATCAACTTGTATTCCCAGAAATTACTTAAGTTCTCCCATCATACTCATTTCAAATTCAGCCTGCATCATCTCAGAAAATTCCTTGCAATGAGATGGGTTAGCAGATCCAAATATAATATCATCAACATAAATTTGCACAATTAAGATGTCATCTTTGTAAGTTTTGCAAAAGAGAGTTGTATCTACTTTACCCCTTACAAACTCATTTTCCAAAAGGAATGAGCTTAATCTCTCATACCATGCTCTGGGAGCTTGCTTCAGACCATAGAGAGATTCCTTCAACTTGAAGACATGGTCAGGGTTTTTCTCATCTTCAAAACCAGGGGGTTGGTGCACATACACTTCTTTAGAGATGTATCCATTCAAGAAGGCACTCTTGACATCCATTTGATGAAGAACTATGTTGTGATTCACAGAGAATGAGATCAACAGTCTAATAGCTTCTAATATTGCTACTGGGGCAAACGTTTCAGTATAATCTATCCCTTCTTGCTGACTGTAGCCTTGAGCAACTAGCCTTGCTTTGTTTCTGACTACTTCTCCTTTCTCATTGAGTTTGTTTCTGTAGACCCATTTGGTTCCAATAATATGAGCACCTTTGGGTTTCTAGACTCTTCCATACATCATTCTTGGAGAATTGATTCAACTCTTCTTCCATGGCCAGAATCCAGTCCTTGTCTTGAAGAGCCTCATCAACTGACTTTGGTTCAATTAAAGACACCAATCCCTTCAGGCTTAGTAGAGTCTCTTCAGAGGGTCTGAATGCTGATCTGGTTCTGACTGGTTCATCTTTGATTCCCAGAATCAGTTCTTTAGGGTGAGAGGCAATTATTCTGCTCTTCTTCTGAAGTTGCGGATCAGAGGGACCAGCTTCTTCTGGTGAGTCTGCCTCTGGCTCAGCTTGCTCTGAAGCTTTGCCTTTATCAGAAACAATTATGCTCATATCTGCAAACTTATCAGCTAGCTTTTTTTTTTTTTGATAAGCAAAGATTTATTTAGGGGTACAAGGGGTATCACAAGCCCAAAGTTACAAAAGTTAGAAAAGATAGATCAAACAAACAGATATGACACAAGATATATTTTCAATAGAAACAGACTGATAAGGTAAAAACGGATCTGTTACTAAAACAGAACCCAGGATTGTATCTGTTCCTTGCACAAGCAGTAATCACCTCTTTATCCCTTCTTCAACCATCAGATACCCATCTCTATTTAACGCCTACCTCATCACCCCTCCAAGCCACCAAGACTTATTTATAGCTGTGCAATACACTGCATCGGGTTCGAAACCCATTCAAAGAGTGAACAGCGAAACTCCTTCATGCGTGCCGTGAGCCACCTCCAAGCCTTTACCTGAGCAATCTTTAAGACCTTGCTCGAATCTCCTTGTTCATTCTTGAACACCATAGAGTTTCTCTGAAGCCAGAGGGACCAAACTATCGCCCCCCATACAGTCCACAATCCCTTTTTCTTCTTGTCTCCATATCCCCAGAATGAGTGTTGTAGAAAGTGAGCCCGCCTTTCCTGAGGGAGAGCTGTTATGATGCCCAGCCACTGATGGCAGTCGCACCATACTCTCGATGAGAAGTTGCACGTGAAAAGAAGATGCTCAGTGGTTTCCTCTGCACTCCTACATAGTGGGAAGTTCAAAGCCTCTCCATCATCCAGTATGTAAGACCCTAGACTTACTTATGTAATGCTTAAGTGATAGATTGAATAAAATAAGACTTTTGGCTAAGTTTGAGTTTTGACAGATTACAACTGTCAACTTGTGGGAATTTTTAGAGGGTCTTAACGACCTCATTTGGGAAAACGTCCTTCATGAGAGTTGTAGCCCTTTAAGTGTAGAAAATTCTCTAAGTGGAATCAGGTCATGCCGACCTCTGTATCCCGAGATATTCGAATTTTACTGAGCAAGGGTCGGGCTGTAATGTGCCAGCGGATTAAGTGTTGTATTTTCTTTTTAATTCCGAGTTTAATTGGGTTTTAATTATAAAGAGTGGGGCCTATCTGTAATTTGGACCTGGTTAAGTGGTGATTACTAATGGGTCAAGGGTGGTTGCAGGCTTAAGTGAAAAGAAGAAAAAAAAAATGAAACCCTAGCCCACATGTGTGTGAGGCCGCGGGTTGCATGGGAAATAAGGGGGGGAAAACCCTTATTTTCCCCTCATTCTGAATAAGAACAGAAACCATACAGCTCCACATGAAAACCTGAGAGAGAGCAAGAGAGAGACGCCGCCGATCAAGCCGCCACCACCGCCAGTAACGCACGCGCGAGAGGGAGAACCTTGCGAGAGAGAGAGAGCTGCGAGGGAGAGTGAGGGGACGTGGACAGCAGCGTTCTTGGACCTTTTCTTCACCAAAACCTTTTCCTTTTCACCAAGTTAGCCAAGGTAAGGGCTGGTCCTAGGAGTTGGGTAGCATGTCTAGGCCATATTGCCATGCTTTGACATGATTTTATGTATGAACTTAATTGATGTGCTTGAGGTTTTGAATATGCGATGTGTGCTGGACTTTTTCCATGTCATATTGGGTTACACTGTGAACATGTTACTATATTTGATGCTGGTAGATGACTTAGAACCCTTAGAATAGAATGGCTAAAACGAAATTGATGGCAAATGCATTCTCTGTCAGATTTCTGTGCTGGACAGTAAACTTCAGGTCCTATTTTCACTTGTTTCTGGTCGCCAAATAAAGAAATGATTAACATACAAATTGTAGATCTTCGAAAGATCTTTCCAGGCATATAAAGATCATAAATTTTGGTCTAGTATTGTGTGTTGCAGGTCGTTTTGGGTAACTGTCATACCTGCTGTTTTTCCCTGTGTCGGACAGAAACTTTAAGGAGTAATATCACCTAATTCTGGGGCTCAAATGAAAACTATTTTAACTAGAGAGTTGTAGAACTTTAAAATAGCTTTCCAGAAAGATATTATACATGATTTTTTATTGGAGGACGCATTCTGTAGACCAGTTTCAATGAACGTTGTTTCTGCTGTCCAAAAAGCTAAGTTGCGAAAATGTGTTGTTTTCCATGCATAAGCCTTATGTTACCTTATTTGATAATTTATGCCATGATGTGCCATCGTAAGTGTAAGTTTATGCTATGCCTTACGTGAATTGTGATATTATTGGAAATTGTTCAAAGGGTCGCTCATCTAGCTGTAATTCCCGATGTGTCTGTGATCGTTTAATTGTTGTATTTATGCGATGTTGATGTAAGACTCTAGGTTGACTTTAGAGACTCAAACAAAGAGAAACATGTAATTAACTCGCTTGCAAGTAAATGTGAATAATATGGGCATAGGTCTAGTGTAGACTATAGTCCATGAGAACGATGGGCTTGCACGCGAGGGAGAATTGTGGATTGACTGTTGGTCTCCAGGTGAAAAAGGAACCGACTGCGGTCACCTAGAGATTTTGTGGATCATTGCGGCTCCACGTGTTTGGTTGACTGCGGTCACCATGAGATTTTGTGAAGTATTGCAGCTTCACGTGATTGTACATCTGCGGATGTAAGTGATTGGCCAAGGCAGGATTGGTGGGTTGTGTGATGTGAGATTCCGTTAGTAACTGACTCTTTCCCATAAAAGACATATAATGTACTTATATTATGTTGTTGTTGATTTTGTCATTATCATCCTTTTTGTTGGACCTGACCCTGCTTGTTTGCTATGTGTTTATTTGGGGGGAGGGGGGTAGATGGTCGTGAAGATAATGGCGACGACTCATTCTTGGGAGTTGATGCTACGTGACGAGCCACTACCGGATGACGACTACACTTCTGATGAAGAGGAAGAGGATAAAGAGGAAGGGGCCAAGGATATGGTTGGGTTGTGAGACATCCATTTTTCTTTTGGGTTGAGAGTACCGAGCTTTGGAAGTATTGAACCATTACTTTATTTTAGTTGAGATAGTTTAACTTGATGTAATTTACTTTGAAGTTTTCTTCCGGATATTTATTTCATACTCTTTTCAATGATTAATAAAGTTTGAGGTTTACGTTGATGATTATTTCCGCAAGTTTGAAATGGTTAAGTTTCGAGAATTTAGTAAAATTGAACTTTTATCATTAATTCAAGATTAATAAATGAATCGACGAAAACTCTTTACGAAAATGGGTTAATTAGTTACTGTGTAACACTCGAGAAATAAGGGCGTTACACAGTATGCCCCTTCTCCTGAGGTTTGCCTTCAACTGAATTCTTTCCCAAGTAGTTTTAGCTTCAGTATTATAAAATCTAAAACCTTTAGAGCGATCAGAGTAACCAAGTAATAGACATTTAGAAGATTTAGAATCAAATTTATGCAATCTATGTAACGCCCCGATTTCTCGAGTGTTACACAGTAACTAATTAACCAATTTTCGTAAAGAGTTTTCGTCGATTCACTTATTAATCTTGAATTAATGATAAAAGTTCAAAGTTACAAAATTCTCGAAACTTAACCATTTCAAACTTGCGGAAATAATCATCAACGTAAACCTCAAACTTTATTAATCATTGAAAAGAGTATGAAATAATTATCCGAAGAAAACTTCAAAGTAAATTACATCAAGTTAAACTATCTCAACTAAAATAAAGTAATGGTTCAATACTTCCAAAACTCAGTACTCTCAACCCAAAAGAAAAATGGATGTCTCACAACCCAACCATATCCTTGGCCCCTTCCTCTTTATCTTCTTCCTCTTCATCAGAAGTGTAGTCGTCATCCGGTAGTGGCTCGTCACGTAGCATCAACTCCCAAGAATGAGTCCTCGTCATTATCTTCACGACCATCTACCCCCCCCCCAAATAAACACATAGCAAACAAGCAGGGTCAGGTCCAACAAAAAGAATGATAATGACAAAATCAACAACAACATAATATAAGTACATTATATGTCTTTTATGGGAAAGAGTCAGTTACTAACGGAATCTCACTTCACACAACCCACCAAAACTTCCATGGCCATCTTCGTGCTTCCGCAGAGGCACGGTTATCACGGTGACCGCAGTCAACCAATTCACGTGGAGCCGCAATGATCCACAAAAGTTCACGGTGACCGCAGTCAACCAAATCACGTGAAGCCACACCGGCCCACAAGGTTCACGGGAGACCGCAGTCAGCCCAAATAACTCCCTCGCGTGCAAGGTACCATCGTTCTCATGGTCCATAGTCTCACTAGACCTATGTCCAATAAAATTTCATTCACAATCTTCTTGCAAGCGAGTTAATTACGCGTTTCTCTTTGTTTAAGTCTCTAAAGTCAACCTAGAGTCTTACATCAACATCGCATAAATATAACAATTAAACGATCACAGACACATCGGGAATTACAGCTGGATGAGCGACCCTTTGAACAATTTCCAATAATATCACAATTCACATAAGGCATAGCATAAACTTACACTTACGCATGGCACATCATGGAATAAATTATCAAATAAGGTAACATAAGGCTTATGCATGGAAAACAACACATTTTCGCAACTTAGCTTTTTGGACAGCAGAAACAACGTTCATTGAAACTGATCTACAGAATGCGTCCTCCAACAAAAATCATGTATAATATCTTTCCGGAAAGCTATTTTAAAGATCTACAACTCTCTAGTTAAAATCATTTTCATTTGAGCCCCAGAATTAGGTGATATCACTCCTTAAAGTTTCTGTCCGACACAGGGAAAAACAGCAGGTATGACAGTTACCCAAAACGACCTACAACACACAATACTAGACCAAAATTTATGATCTTTATATGTATGGAAAGCTCTTTCGAAGATCTACAATTTGTATGTTAATCATTTCTTTATTTGGCGACCAGAAACAAGTGAAAATAGGACCTGAAGTTTACTGTCCAGCACAGAAATCTGACAGAGAATGCATTTGCCATCAATTTCGTTTTAGCCACTCTATTCTAAGGGTTCTAAGTCATCTACCAGCATCAAATATAGTAACATGTTCACAGTGTAACCCAATATCACATGGAAAAAGTCCAGCACACATTGCATATTCAAAATGATACGCCCCAAGTTGATGCAAGGGCTGCAATGGATCGTCTAGGATTGATCTTGGATGATGAGAACTCTGAAATGTGAGAAAGAAGAAGAAGAATTTCGTGATGGAAGGGAAATGGACAGAAAAGAGGGGAAGTTTTAGTGAAATGGAAGATGAAGACTTCACACAAAGGTGGTGACAAACCCTTGATAAGCCTAATTCTTGAATCACTCAAGAACTATGAGAATCACTCTCACAAATCTGAATCACTCAGAAAAGAAAATACTAATTCATTCATAATCTGTCTATTACATTGAAGGAGTGGTCCTTATAAAGAAGAAGGAAATTCAGCCTAGTTACAAAAAAATGATGAGGTGTAATTTCTCTAGAAGAATCCTAGGCTAGGAGTTACAAATTAAAAGAGGAAGATAGTGATATGCTTCAGCCCTGAACGTGTTTTTAGTGGCTGATTGCTTCATGTAACTCCCTTTCTTGATTGTTATTCTGACCAGGGAATATAGCATTCAATGCTCTTTATGAACTTAATTTCCCTTTCTTTGTAACTCCATTCTTGGCTTTGAAAGCTCTTCAATCCTTTGACTTTGCTGATGTAACTCCTCCATTCAGAACTTATTGAAATTCAAACACATTCAAAGAGTTTTAAGAAAGGAATGGATCCCTCCCTTTAAGCCCTTCATGCGCCACATGCAAACACACACCACTTGAAGTGGATTAAACACACTAAAATAAAATTCAGCAACATAATGCATTTGGATCCAACTTATTCAATTGGTCCTTTGCATTTTTATTGAAATAAAATAAAACAGAACATCACATGGCAGCCCCTATGCGTGGGCTGGCTCTTCTTCTTGGGCCTGAATGATCATCATGATTTTTGGTTCCATCTCTTCTACCACTTTGTCTTCAAGAATGGTTGCCACTACTTGCTGAAGAGTCTCTTTGGCCTTTTTAGCTCTAGCCCTTGTCATTGGTCCTCCAAGTCCTTTTAGGGCTCCATGACCCTTGTCCTTGTCCTTGTCCTCATCATTCCCTCCCTCTTGAAAAGGATTTGACCTCAAATCAAATTCTCCGCCATCTGCATCAAAGAGAGATAAATCAGAGACATTAAAGGTTGAGCTGATGTTATACTCACCTGGAAGCTCTATTTTGTAGGCATTGTTATTGATTCTCTCAAGCACTTGAAAAGGTCCATCCCCTCTAGGTTGGAGTTTGGATTTCCTTTGTTCTGGAAACCTTTCCTTCCTCATGTGCACCCAAACCCAATCTCCGGGTTGGAACACCACCTCCTTTCTTCCCTTGTTAGCTTGCCTAGCATAACTCTCATTCTTTCTCTCAATTTGAGCCTTCACACGCTCATGCATCTTCTTGACATATTCAGCTTTGCCCTGTCCTTCCTTGTGCTTGAAAACAGAAATGTTAGGCATAGGCAACAAATCAAGAGGAGTCAAAGGGTTAAATCCATACACTACTTCAAATGGAGAGCAATTGGTAGTGCTATGGACAGCCCTATTGTAAGCAAATTCAACATGAGGCAAACACGCCTCCCAAGCCTTTAAATTGGCCTTAAGGACAGTCCTAAGCAAGGTGCCTAGGGTCCTATTAACCACCTCAGTTTGCCCATCAGTTTGTGGGTGGCAAGTGGTAGAGAACAAAAGTTTGGTGCCTAACTTCCCCCATAAAGTCCTCCAGAAGTGACTTAGGAACTTGGTGTCCCTATCACTAACTATGCTTCTAGGCATCCCATGAAGTCTTACAACTTCTTTAAAGAACAAATCAGCAACGTGACAAGCATCATCAGCTTTCCTGCAAGGAATAAAGTGAGCCATTTTTGAAAACCTATCAACAACCACAAAAATGGAATCCTTACCATTCTTTGTTCTAGGGAGGCCTAAAACAAAGTCCATAGACAAGTCAACCCAAGGGTATTCAGGGATTGGCAAAGAAGTATACAAACCATGTGGCATCACCTTAGACTTAGCCTTCTTGCAAACAATGCAATGTTCACAAAACTTGATCACATCATGTTTCATTTTGGGCCAATAGAAATGTTCCTGTAAAGTTTCTAGAGTCTTTTGGACTCCAAAATGACCCATTAGTCCCCCAGCATGGGATTCTTTAACAAGCAGTTCTCTAATGGAACTTTTAGGCACACACAACCTGTTTTCCTTAAATAAAAATCCATTGTGCCTATAAAATCCATTTTGAGAAACTTTCTCACAAGCCACAAAAATTTCAGCAAAGTTATCATCTTTTTCATACATTTCTTTCACATGTTCAAGTCCTAGCAATTTAGTCTCTAACATGGAAAGCAACACGTGTCTCCTGGATAAAGCATCAGCCACAATGTTACTTTTCCCCTTTTTGTGTTTTATGACATAGGGAAATTGTTCCAAAAATTCAACCCATTTGGCATGCCTTTTGTTCAACTTACCTTGCCCCTTCAAGTATTTCAGCGACTCATGATCACTATGAATCACGAATTCCTTGGGCAAAAGATAATGCTGCCAGGTCTTCAAAGCTCTCACCAAAGCATACAATTCCTTATCATAAGTAGAATAGTTAAGGGCAGCTCCGCTTAACTTTTCACTAAAATAAGCAATTGGGTGGCCTTCTTGAAGCAACACAGCTCCAATACCTACATTTGAAGCATCACATTCAAGTTCAAAAGATTTAGCAAAGTTAGGTAAAGCAAGTATAGGTGCATGGGTAAGCTTATGCTTTAGGGCAGCAAAGGCCTCTTCTTGATTCTTTCCCCAATGAAAACCCACATTCTTTTTCACCACTTCATTTAGGGGTGCTGCCAAGGTACTAAAGTCCTTTACAAACCTCCTGTAGAAACTGGCCAAGCCATGAAAACTTCTTACATCACCCACGGATTTAGGAGTGGGCCACTCTTGAATGGCTTTGATCTTTTCCTCATCAACCTGCACTCCTTTCGAACTCACAACAAAACCAAGAAACACAACATGGTCAGTGCAAAAAGTGCATTTCTCAAGATTGGCAAACAATTGTTCCTTTCTAAGCATACTCAAGACGGATCTTAAGTGCTCAACATGCAGCTCAAGAGTAGTGCTATAGACCAAAATATCATCAAAGTACACAACCACAAATTTCCCAATGAATTCCCTCAAAACATGGTTCATTAGTCTCATAAAAGTACTAGGTGCATTAGTTAAACCAAAAGGCATAACCAACCATTCATACAAACCATATTTAGTTTTGAAAGCAGTTTTCCATTCATCCCCTTCTTTAATCCTTATCTGATTGTAACCACTTTTCAAATCAATTTTAGAAAAATAACATGCTCCATGCAATTCATCAAGCAAATCATCAAGTCTAGGAATAGGGTGCCTATACTTAATGGTGATGTTATTCAAGGCTCTACAATCAGAGCACATTCTCCAAGTCCCATCTTTCTTTGGTACCAAAATCACCGGTACAGCACAAGGACTCATGCTATTTCTTACCCACCCTTTGTTCAAGAGTTCTTCCACTTGTCTTTGAATTTCAGTGGTTTCTTGTGGGTTGCTTCTATATGCTGGCCTATTAGGCAAAGAAGCTCCCGGAATGAGATCAATTTGATGCTCAATTCCTCTCAGTGGTGGTAGACCACTTGGAACACTTGTTGGAAACACATCCTCATAATCCTGCAAAAGAGATTTAACACTAGAAGGCAGCTCAAAATTTTCAAAAGTGTTAGTGTTCAAAATCTGATTTTTGCAAAACATCAAGTATAGGATCTGTTTTGAAGCTATCATCCTTTTCACCTCTCTCTTTTTGATCAAACAAATTTCTTTTCTCTCAAGTATTTCACTCTTTTCTTTTTGCTCTCTCTCAAGTGTTTCACCCTTTTCTTTTTGCTTTCTCTCAAGTGTCTCACTCTTTTCTTTTCTCTCTTGTTCAATCTTTTCTCTCATTTTCTTTTGATCCTCACGCACCTCCCTAGGGCTCAAAGGTTTGAGCGTAATTTTCTGGCCATGATGTTGGAATGAGATCTTGTTGGTGCTTCCATTATGATCAGAGTTGGTGTCATATTGCCATGGTCTTCCCAGCAGTATGTGACTAGCCTCCATGGGAACAACATCACAAAGAACCTTATCCCTGTATTTGCCAATGGAAAAGTCAACTTCAACTTGCTTACTTACTTGTATTTCTCCATAGTGGCTGAGCCATTGAAGTTTGTATGGCCAAGGATGTGGTTTTGTGACCAGGTTCAGCTTCTCCACCATTCTTTCACTAGCCACATTAGTACAGCTTCCGCCATCAACAATCATCAAGCAAATCTGCCCATTGACAGAACATCTTGTGTGAAAGATATTCTCTCTTTGGCTTTCTTTCTTTGGCTTTTGTTGGCTACCAAGCATTCTTCGGATCATCAACAGTTCACCATTCATGGCTGCCTCCTCTTCTTCTTCACTTTGTTCTCCTTCGGACTCACTGGTGTAGTCTCCATCATCCTTAAGAATCATGGTCTTTTTGGAGGCACATTCATAAGCATAATGTCCCATACCTTGGCATTTGAAGCACTTGACCTCTTTGCTCTTTTTGGATGGTTGTTCAAGAGGTTTTGAAGAAGCTGAAGCTTGTGGTTTGGTGGCTGGTTTGCTAAGGGTGCTCGGCCCTTCATTCTTCATTCTGTCTCTCCAAGATGAATTGGAATTGGTAGAACTCTTCCTTGCAAGCCCTTTCCTTTTGAGTTGTTGCTCAACTTTAGTGGCCTTGTGCAGCAATTCTTCCATGTCTACATATTCCTGAAGTTCTACAATATCTCTAACATCATTAGATAGACCATTAATAAATCGAATCATGGTTACCTCTTCATCCTCCTCAAGATTGGCTTGCAACATAAGCACCTCAAGTTCTTTGTAATACTCCTCAACACTCTTGCTGCCTTGGGTAAGTTTTTGAAGTTTAAATTTTACATCCCTAGCATGGCTTGAAGGGACATATCTTTTCCTCATGATTCGTTTCATTTCAGCCCATGTTTCCACCGCTGGCTCCTCATTTCTCAATCTCTCTTTTGCAAACTTATTCCACCAAACAAGAGCATAGTCTGAAAAGTGAGCAGCTGCAAGTTTCACCTTTTGGTCCTCCTCATAGTTGTTGCAAGCAAAGACATGCTCTATTTTGAGTTCCCACTCCAAGTATGCCTCTGGATCACTCTTTCCCTTAAAAGGAGGAATTTGGAATTTGACTCCTTCAATCCGAGCAGGTCTAGGATTTTCATGAATTCGTCGTGGCCTCCCGCCTTCACTGTCACTATTGTTCCGGTTCTCCATTTGATCCAGCCTTTCGTGGATCTCTTCAGTTTGCCTCCTCATTAAGTTTTCCAGATGTTGTGTAAGAGCCCGCATTTCGATGGTCGAGAGTCGCACTGCTGGTTGCTCCTCCTCTTCTCCTGACATCTTTGACAAATGAAAAGATTCAAGTAGAACAAACAAATGTTAGTGTTTACCTCACTTCTCTCGTGTTTCCCTCAAATTGGCTTTTCTATGATGTGCACTCTTGCCTTTTTCCACTCAAAAATTCTCACAATCTCTTGAGTAAATCAAAGTTAAGACACACAAAGAATTATGCCACCAAATTTGTGTAGAGTCACACAGATTAGAATAGACTTTAGAATATGAAACAAAAGAAGACAAGACAAAATCACCACAGAAATGGAAAGGACTCCAAATATTTAGAGACTAAAGAAGAATTCAAGAACAAACAGAAAGAAGAAAATAAATTGGAATGCTAGCAACAAAATTACCTTGAACAATTGAATTTGGCTAATTAAACAAGAACCATTCAGCCATTTTTTTTTTTTGAATTTTCGTTTTTTTTTTTTTTTGAATTTTCGTTTTGTAATTTGTTTTTGATTCTGAACAATTAACAAGGCTTAACTTTTGCAATGGTTCAGCCAAAAGAAACAAAAACTAAAATCAAGGTAACAAGAAATGACAAAGAGTTGCTAACCAGAATTCCAGATAAGAAAAGAAACCAAAATCCTAGAACCGGAGCTCTGATTACCAAATGATACGCCCCAAGTTGATGCAAGGGCTGCAATGGATCGTCTAGGATTGATCTTGGATGATGAGAACTCTGAAATGTGAGAAAGAAGAAGAAGAATTTCGTGATGGAAGGGAAATGGACAGAAAAGAGGGGAAGTTTTAGTGAAATGGAAGATGAAGACTTCACACAAAGGTGGTGACAAACCCTTGATAAGCCTAATTCTTGAATCACTCAAGAACTATGAGAATCACTCTCACAAATCTGAATCACTCAGAAAAGAAAATACTAATTCATTCATAATCTGTCTATTACATTGAAGGAGTGGTCCTTATAAAGAAGAAGGAAATTCAGCCTAGTTACAAAAAAATGATGAGGTGTAATTTCTCTAGAAGAATCCTAGGCTAGGAGTTACAAATTAAAAGAGGAAGATAGTGATATGCTTCAGCCCTGAACGTGTTTTTAGTGGCTGATTGCTTCATGTAACTCCCTTTCTTGATTGTTATTCTGACCAGGGAATATAGCATTCAATGCTCTTTATGAACTTAATTTCCCTTTCTTTGTAACTCCATTCTTGGCTTTGAAAGCTCTTCAATCCTTTGACTTTGCTGATGTAACTCCTCCATTCAGAACTTATTGAAATTCAAACACATTCAAAGAGTTTTAAGAAAGGAATGGATCCCTCCCTTTAAGCCCTTCATGCGCCACATGCAAACACACACCACTTGAAGTGGATTAAACACACTAAAATAAAATTCAGCAACATAATGCATTTGGATCCAACTTATTCAATTGGTCCTTTGCATTTTTATTGAAATAAAATAAAACAGAACATCACATGGCAGCCCCTATGCGTGGGCTGGCTCTTCTTCTTGGGCCTGAATGATCATCATGATTTTTGGTTCCATCTCTTCTACCACTTTGTCTTCAAGAATGGTTGCCACTACTTGCTGAAGAGTCTCTTTGGCCTTTTTAGCTCTAGCCCTTGTCATTGGTCCTCCAAGTCCTTTTAGGGCTCCATGACCCTTGTCCTTGTCCTTGTCCTCATCACAAAACCTCAAGCACATCAATCAAGTTCATACATAAAATCATGTCAAAGCATGGCAAGAATCATAGTTTTTCCAAGAAAACTCATGATATAACAACCCCTATTCTACCCAAAAGATCCTAAGACCAGCCCTTACCTTGGGTTCTTGGTCTGAAAAAGAGAAAAGATGTGGGTTCATAACTCAGTTGCTTGCTGTCCACGTCCCTCTTCTCCTCCTCCACGCGAATCCTCTCCCTCTCGCAAGGCTCTCTCACGCGCGCGGCGTCACGGGTTGCGGTGGTGGTTTGGTCGGCGGCGGCTAAGGGTTCAAGGGGTGGTTCTCTCACTCTTTTCTCTTCTGTTTTCTTTACGTAAGGAGTGCAAGGGTTTCTGTTTCAGAACTGAATGGAAAAGAAATTTTCCCCCCCTGCAGAACCCTAATACAACCGCGGGCTCCCCCTCATCATGGGTTTAGGTTTCTTTTCTTTTCTCTTGAGCCCGCTCCAAGTCAAACCCTTGACCCAATAACTTAATCAGACCTGAATCTAATTAAAAACTTAAGCCTTCTTAAGTAATTTCATAATCCAATTCGGAATTAGAAGAAAACAAACTAATTTACTCGCTGGTACTGTACAGCCTTAACGACAGTCACTAAAACGCAAATAGCTTAAGCTATAGAGGTCGGATTGACACGAAATCACTTGGAGAATTTTCTAGACTTAAAGGGCTACAACTCTCATGAAGGAAGTTTTCCCAAATGAAGTCGTGAAGACCCTCTAAAAATTCGCACAAGTTGACAGTTCTAATCTGCCAGTTATCAAACATTAGCTAAAACCCCAATTTTATTCAAACTTTCATAAAATCGTTCCAAATTGAACTTAGGGCCTTACAATACCACCCCCCTTGAAATAGTTTCGCCCTCGAAACTTAAGGGTTTACAAATAAATCGGGATGTGACTCCCGCATCTTATCCTCTAACTCCCAGGTCGCATCACCAGTTTCTTGGTTCCACACGACCTTCACTAAAGGTACCTCCTTGTATCTTAAGCGCTTTATGCTTCGGTCGACGATCTTGATGGGTGGTACCTCCATTGTCAGATCATCTCTCAGCTGTATATCGTCTGGCGTAATCACATGCGAATCATCTGCCATGTACTTCCGCAACTGCGACACATGAAGAACGTCATGGATGTTGGATAGAAACGGTGGTAGGGCGATCCTGTACGCCACCGGTCCAACTCGCTCCATGATCTGGTACGACCCAATAAACTTCGGAGTAAGCTTCTTGGACTTGATTTCCCTTCCGACACCTGTCATCGGGGTAACCCGCAAGAAGACATGGTCTCCGGCCTGAAATTCCAACTCCTTTCGTCGGTTGTCGGCGTAACTCTTTTGGCGACTCTGCGCGGTTCTCATCTTTTCCTGAATTCTCCTGACTTCCTCGGTGGTCTGTTGCACCGATTCCGGGCCAATCACCAAATTTTCTCCATCTTGATGCCAGCATAAGGGCGTACGACACCTCCGACCGTACAAAGCTTCGTAAGGTGCCATGCCGATGCTCGCATGGAAACTATTGTTGTAAGTGAATTCGATCAATGGCAGCATCTCATCCCAACTGCCCTTGTGATCCAACACACAGGCCCGTAGCAAATCTTCCAGCGACTGGATTGTCCTCTCTGTCTGCCCATCGGTTTGGGGATGATAGGCAGAGCTCAACCTCAACTTAGTTCCGAGGGCCTGCTGCAAGGCTCCCCAAAAGTGAGAGGTAAACCTCGGATCTCTATCTGACACGATGCTGGTCGGTACACCATGTAGACGCACAACCTCAGCCACATAAATCTCCGCCAATTTCTCCACCTTGTACTTCAGGTTGATCGGGATAAAATGAGCGGTCTTTGTCAAACGATCAACAACAACCCAAATTGCATCGAACTTCCTCCGAGTTAAAGGTAAAGCCATCACGAAGTCCATAGAAATACTGTCCCACTTCCACTCTGGGACATCTAGTGGTTGCAGCTTCCCTGCGGGCTTCTGATGCTCTACCTTCGCTTTCTGACATGTCAAGCAAGTAGAAACATACTCTGCAACCTGCTTCTTCATCCCAGACCACCAGAAGTGAAGTTTCAAGTCCTGATACATCTTGTTCATTCCGGGATGGATACTCAGTCTACTCTTGTGTCCTTCATCCAGGATCAATCTTCTCATCTCTACATCGTCATGCACACATATCCGTCCCTTGCATCGTAGAATATTGTCATTCCCAATAGAGAACTCTGGTGCCTTTCCCTGAGTCACACGGTCTCGCCACTCAGCTATCCCTTCATCAGTCTCTTGTCTAGACTTGATCTCTTCCAAAAGTCCACTTGACACCGTCACCATTCCGAAACTCAGTCTTCCTGGTGCGAGCTTAACGTTCAAGCTCAGATCTCGGAAAGCCTCCAATAGTTCTAACTCCTTGACCATCATTGAGGACACATGTATAGCCTTCCGGCTGAGAGCGTCGGCTACGACATTGCTTTTCCCCGGATGGTACTGTAGAGTGAACTCATAGTCCTGAAGGAATTCCATCCACCTCCGCTGCCTCATGTTCAGATCCTTCTGATCAAATAAGTACTTTAAGCTCTTATGATCGTTGTAGATCGTGAACGTACTGCCATAGAGGTAGTGTCTCCAAATCTTAAGAGCATAAACTATGGCAGCCAACTCCAAGTCATGTGTGGGGTAGTTCTTCTCATGAGTCTTCAACTGCCTTGAAGCATAGGCAATTGCTTTCTTATCTTGCATCATTACACACCCCAAACCATTGTGCGACGCATCACAATATACGTCATAAGGTTCTCCTTCCTTAGGTAAAGCTAGTATGGGTGCGGTGGTCAGCCGCTTCTTCAACTCCTGGAAACTAGCCTCACACTTCTCCGTCCACGCAAACGGTTGATTTTTCTTCGTCAACTGGGTCAACGGCGAAGTCAACTTTGCATAATCTTTGACGAATCGTCTGTAGTAGCCAGCAAGCCCAACAAAACTTCTGATGTCGCTTGCCGTCTTAGGTTGTCCCCATGACATGATCGATTGAATCTTGCTAGGGTCAACAGCCACACCTTGACTTGATATGACGTGACCAAGGAACTTCACTTCTTCCATCCAGAATTCGCACTTCGAGCCATTAGCATATAGCTCCTTCTCCCGCAATACTCTCAGCACTTGGCGCAAATGCTCTTCGTCTTCTTCTTTACTCTTCGAGTAAATCAGAATATCGTCAATGAACACCACCACGAACTTGTCCAGAAATGGTCTGAATACCCTGTTCATGTAGTCCATAAACACTGCGGGTGCATTGGTAACTCCAAACGGCATCACAAGGTATTCATAATGCCCATATCGAGTTTCGAATGCGGTCTTCTGAATATCGGCCTCCTTAACTCGGATCTGGTGATATCCTGACTTCAGATCTATCTTCGAGAAAACAACAGCACCCCGAAGTTGATCCATCAAATCATCTATCTGAGGCATCGGATAACGATTCTTCACTGTCACCTTGTTGAGTTGTCGATAGTCCACACATAATCTGGACCTCCCGTCCTTCTTCTTCACCAACAACACTGGTGCACACAAACGCCCACAGGCGTACACCTTGGGGCGCAAAAGGGATTCCAAAGCTCACTCTTCCTTCGATTGACATTCCATCAAACGATCTCAGAGTTCAAACATCTTAATATAATCAAACAGTTAATCTCAAGTATCAAGGCAATGATACAAATCAGACAATCTCACAGTCAAGCAAACATCTTAGCACACAAGTCTACCCAATCTCACCGCGAAGCTTTGAAAACATCTTTATCAAAAAAAAACAAAACAAAAACACCAACAAGTTCGGAAACTCGTAAGCCCAAAACCCTTAGTGCTCTGGTTTCTCAACCGGAGCTCTGATACCACAATGTAACGCCCCGATTTCTCGAGTGTTACACAGTAACTAATTAACCAATTTTCGTAAAGAGTTTTCGTCGATTCATTTATTAATCTTGAATTAATGATAAAAGTTCAATTTTACAAAATTCTCGAAACTTAACCATTTCAAACTTGCGGAAATAATCATCAACGTAAACCTCAAACTTTATTAATCATTGAAAAGAGTATGAAATAATTATCCGAAGAAAACTTCAAAGTAAATTACATCAAGTTAAACTATCTCAACTAAAATAAAGTAATGGTTCAATACTTCCAAAACTCAGTACTCTCAACCCAAAAGAAAAATGGATGTCTCACAACCCAACCATATCCTTGGCCCCTTCCTCTTTATCTTCTTCCTCTTCATCAGAAGTGTAGTCGTCATCCGGTAGTGGCTCGTCACGTAGCATCAACTCCCAAGAATGAGTCCTCGTCATTATCTTCACGACCATCTACCCCCCCCCCAAATAAACACATAGCAAACAAGCAGGGTGAGGTCCAACAAAAAGAATGATAATGACAAAATCAACAACAACATAATATATGTACATTATATGTCTTTTATGGGAAAGAGTCAGTTACTAACGGAATCTCACTTCACACAACCCACCAAAACTTCCATGGCCATCTTCGTGCTTCCGCAGAGGCACAGTTATCACGGTGACCGCAGTCAACCAATTCACGTGGAGCTGCAATGATCCACAAAAGTTGACAGTGACCGCAGTCAACCAAATCACATGAAGCCACACCGGCCCACAAGGTTCACGGGAGACCGCAGTCAACCCAAATAACTCCCTCGCGTGCAAGGTACCATCGTTCTCATGGTCCATAGTCTCACTAGACCTATGTCCAATAAAATTTCATTCACAATCTTCTTGCAAGCGAGTTAATTACGCGTTTCTCTTTGTTTAAGTCTCTAAAGTCAACCTAGAGTCTTACATCAACATCGCATAAATATAACAATTAAACGATCACAGACACATCGGGAATTACAGCTGGATGAGCGACCCTTTGAACAATTTCCAATAATATCACAATTCACATAAGGCATAGCATAAACTTACACTTACGCATGGCACATCATGGAATAAATTATCAAATAAGGTAACATAAGGCTTATGCATGGAAAACAACACATTTTCGCAACTTAGCTTTTTGGACAGCTGAAACAACGTTCATTGAAACTGGTCTACAGAATGCGTCCTCCAACAAAAATCATGTATAATATCTTTCCGGAAAGCTATTTTAAAGATGTACAACTCTCTAGTTAAAATCATTTTCATTTGAGCCCCAGAATTAGGTGATATCACTCCTTAAAGTTTCTGTCCGACACAGGGAAAAACAGCAGGTATGACAGTTACCCAAAACGACCTACAACACACAATACTAGACCAAAATTTATGATCTTTATATGTCTGGAAAGCTCTTTCGAAGATCTACAATTTGTATGTTAAACATTTCTTTATTTGGCGACCAGAAACAAGTGAAAATAGGACCTGAAGTTTACTGTCCAGCACAGAAATCTGACAGAGAATGCATTTGCCATCAATTTCGTTTTAGCCACTCTATTCTAAGGGTTCTAAGTCATCTACCAGCATCAAATATAGTAACATGTTCACAGTGTAACCCAATATCACATGGAAAAAGTCCAGCACACATTGCATATTCAAAACCTCAAGCACATCAATCAAGTTCATACATAAAATCATGTCAAAGCATGGCAAGAATCATAGTTTTTCCAAGAAAACTCATGATATAACAACCCCTATTCTACCCAAAAGATCCTAAGACCAGCCCTTACCTTGGGTTCTTGGTCTGAAAAAGAGAAAAGATGTGGGTTCATAACTCAGTTGCTTGCTGTCCACGTCCCTCTTCTCCTCCTCCACGCGAATCCTCTCCCTCTCGCAAGGCTCTCTCACTCGCGCGGCGTCACGGGTTGCGGTGGTGGTTTGGTCGGCGGCGGCTAAGGGTTCAAGGGGTGGTTCTCTCACTCTTTTCTCTTCTGTTTTCTTTACGTAAGGAGTGCAAGGGTTTCTGTTTCAGAACTGAATGGAAAAGAAATTTTTCCCCCCTGCAGAACCCTAATACAACCGCGGGCTCCCCCTCATCATGGGTTTAGGTTTCTTCTCTTTTCTCTTGAGCCCGCTCCAAGTCAAACCCTTGACCCAATAACTTAATCAGACCTGAATCTAATTAAAAACTTAAGCCCTCTTAAGTAATTTCATAATCCAATTCGGAATTAGAAGAAAACAAACTAATTTACTCGCTGGTACTGTACAGCCTTAACGACAGTCACTTAAACGCAAATATCTTAAGCTACAGAGGTCGGATTGACACGAAATCACTTGGAGAATTTTCTAGACTTAAAGGGCTACAACTCTCATGAAGGAAGTTTTCCCTCTAAAAATTCGCACAAGTTGACAGTTCTAATCTGCCAGTTATCAAATGTAACACCCCGATTTCGGTGGCGTCACTTTAGTAACCGAAAGTAAACTTAATGCGGAAAAACGTGAAATATTTTTTTTTTGATAATAACTAAAACAAGACTGAATTAAATAAAACCCAAAAGCGAAGAGTAATAGAACTAATATACAGTATATAAACAGCCCCCGCTGTAAGTAACAACCTCGTCACGAGTAACCTCCAGTGACGGAAAGAAAAGTGCAACGCCCGTAGGCAATATATACAAATCAAATGAAAAGGTTAAGTGTCCGCAACACTATCCCTCAAAATGAGAATAAGCTGGCCCATCGGCCTGAAACAAGACTTCCTAAGTCCAACCAACTCTCTGTGATTCCCGTAAGGAAACCACACCAAAAAGCTATAGGTGGGAAACTACCCTGTCCCCAAAGAAACAAATGATGTTCAGAGCTAAGACTCTACTCCTACACTAATCCCATCTCGAGGAGCTCACACTAACACTCATTCCTACATGCTAGCATGATCGTCGTCCGAATTCGAAATCCAGAACGACCTAGTCTACATACACCATCCGTCCTCCTCTCGTAACCGCGATACGCTCCAGTTCCTGCATCTCAACCCTAGTTCCTCCCGAAGGATGAACCATCATGGATCAGCCCGCCAAAGACATCTGACAAAGGGCGTTTGTTCGCCAAAGCACACACAGAAGACGCGAGGGTCAACTCCAAAGAATTATGTAAATAATAGCACCGATAGATACAGATAATAGAATAGCCACTTAGGCTTATAGCTAGGGATAACATCCTAGGGTTGCATATTTCTCAATGAACATAAAGGACAGTAAATCACAGTTAACATGCCTCAAATAGAATTAACAAGTACCAAACACACTCATCAACTAAGTCAGTATTCATGTCGCATGAAATGATATGCAGGTTAACCCAGTCAACCAATATGCAATCCGGAACGGATGGGCATCAAACGGATCAATCCTAGCACCAGCCACGGTGGGACCATTTCTGCCCGCGTGCCTCTTACACCACACAAAGGTAGCCAGATCAGCATAAAACCCGAAGGCCTGCCATTTCGGTCTGCTACTAAGAGTCACCTAGCAGCGCTCTGATGAGGACAAGGACAAGGACAAGGGTCATGGAGCACTAAAAGGACTTGGAGGACCAATGACAAGGGCTAGAGCTAAAAAGGCCAAAGAGACTCTTCAGCAAGTAGTGGCAACCATTCTTGAAGACAAAGTGGTAGAAGAGATGGAACCAAAAATCATGATGATCATTCAGGCCCAAGAAGAAGAGCCAGCCCACGCATAGGGGCTGCCATGTGATGTTTTGTTTTATTTTATTTCAATAAAAATGCAAAGGACCAATTGAATAAGTTGGATCCAAATGCATTATGTTGCTGAATTTTATTTTAGTGTGTTTAATCCACTTCAAGTGGTGTGTGTTTGCATGTGGCGCATGAAGGGCTTAAAGGGAGGGATCCATTCCTTTCTTAAAACTCTTTGAATGTGTTTGAATTTCAATAAGTTCTGAATGGAGGAGTTACATCAGCAAAGTAAAAGGATTGAAGAGCTTTCAAAGGCAAGAATGGAGTTACAAAGACAAGGAAATTAAGTGCATAAAGAGCATTGAATGCTATGTTCCCTGGTCAGAATAACAATCAAGAAAGGGAGTTACATGAAGCAATCAGCCACCAAATACACGTTCAGGGCTGAAGCAAATCACTATCTTCCTCTTTTAATTTGTAACTCCTAGCCTAGGATTCTTCTAGAGAAATTACACCTCGTCATTTTTTTTTTGTAACTAGGCTGAATTTTCTTCTTCTTTATAAGGACCACTCCTTCAATGTAATAGACAGAATATGAATGAATTAGTATTTTTTTTTTTCTGAGTGATTCAGATTTGTGAGAGTGATTCTCATAGTTCTTGAGTGATTCAAGAATTAGGCTTATCAAGGGTTTGCCACCACCTTTGTGTGAAGTCTTCATCTTCCATTTCACTAAAACTTCCCCTCTTTTCTGTCCAATTCCCTTCTATCACGAAATTCTTCTTCTTCTTTCTCACATTTCAGAGTTCTCATCATCCAAGATCAATCCTAGACGATCCATTTCAGCCCTTGCATCAACTTGGGGCGTATCATTTGGTAATCAGAGCTCCGGTTCTAGGATTTTGGTTTCTTTTCTTATCTGGAATTCTGGTTAGCAACTCTTTGTCATTTCTTATTACCTTGATTTTAGTTTTTGTTTCTTTTGGCTGAACCATTGCAAAAGTTAAGCCTTGTTAATTGTTCAGAATCAAAAACAAATTACAAAACGAAAATTCAAAAAAAAAAAAACGAAAATTCAAAAAAAAAAAAATGGCTGAATGGTTCTTGTTTAATTAGCCAAATTCAATTGTTCAAGGTAATTTTGTTGCTAGCATTCCAATTTATTTTCTTCTTTCTGTTTGTTCTTGAATTCTTCTTTAGTCTCTAAATATTTGGAGTCCTTTCCATTTCTGTGGTGATTTGTCTTGTCTTCTTTTGTTTCATATTCTAAAGTCTATTCTAATCTGTGTGACTCTACACAAATTTGGTGGCATAATTCTTTGTGTGTCTTAACTTTGATTTACTCAAGAGATTGTGAGAATTTTTGAGTGGAAAAAGGCAAGAGTGCACATCATAGAAAAGCCAATTTGAGGGAAACACGAGAGAAGTGAGGTAAACACTAACATTTGTTTGTTCTACTTGAATCTTTTCATTTGTCAAAGATGTCAGGAGAAGAGGAGGAGCAACCAGCAGTGCGACTCTCGACCATCGAAATGCGGGCTCTCACACAACATCTGGAAAACTTAATGAGGAGGCAAACTGAAGAGATCCACGAAAGGCTGGATCAAATGGAGAACCGGAACAATAGTGACAGTGAAGGCGGGAGGCCACGACGAATTCATGAAAATCCTAGACCTGCTCGGATTGAAGGAGTCAAATTCCAAATTCCTCCTTTTAAGGGAAAGAGTGATCCAGAGGCATACTTGGAGTGGGAACTCAAAATAGAGCATGTCTTTGCTTGCA
Organism: Lotus japonicus; assembly: GCF_012489685.1. NCBI lineage: Eukaryota > Viridiplantae > Streptophyta > Magnoliopsida > Fabales > Fabaceae > Lotus > Lotus japonicus. The sequence continues at coordinate 53,754,753 of NC_080043.1, read as the reverse complement.
ACAACTATGAGGAGGACCAAAAGGTGAAACTTGCAGCTGCTCACTTTTCAGACTATGCTCTTGTTTGGTGGAATAAGTTTGCAAAAGAGAGATTGAGAAATGAGGAGCCAGCGGTGGAAACATGGGCTGAAATGAAACGAATCATGAGGAAAAGATATGTCCCTTCAAGCCATGCTAGGGATGTAAAATTTAAACTTCAAAAACTTACCCAAGGCAGCAAGAGTGTTGAGGAGTATTACAAAGAACTTGAGGTGCTTATGTTGCAAGCCAATCTTGAGGAGGATGAAGAGGTAACCATGATTCGATTTATTAATGGTTTATCTAATGATGTTAGAGATATTGTAGAACTTCAGGAATATGTAGACATGGAAGAATTGCTGCACAAGGCCACTAAAGTTGAGCAACAACTCAAAAGGAAAGGGCTTGCAAGGAAGAGTTCTACCAATTCCAATTCATCTTGGAGAGACAGAATGAAGAATGAAGGGCCGAGCACCCTTAGCAAACCAGCCACCAAACCACAAGCTTCAGCTTCTTCAAAACCTCTTGAACAACCATCCAAAAAGAGCAAAGAGGTCAAGTGCTTCAAATGCCAAGGTATGGGACATTATGCTTATGAATGTGCCTCCAAAAAGACCATGATTCTTAAGGATGATGGAGACTACACCAGTGAGTCCGAAGGAGAACAAAGTGAAGAAGAAGAGGAGGCAGCCATGAATGGCGAACTGTTGATGATCCGAAGAATGCTTGGTAGCCAACAAAAGCCAAAGAAAGAAAGCCAAAGAGAGAATATCTTTCACACAAGATGTTCTGTCAATGGGCAGATTTGCTTGATGATTGTTGATGGCGGAAGCTGTACTAATGTGGCTAGTGAAAGAATGGTGGAGAAGCTGAACCTGGTCACAAAACCACATCCTTGGCCATACAAACTTCAATGGCTCAGCCACTATGGAGAAATACAAGTAAGTAAGCAAGTTGAAGTTGACTTTTCCATTGGCAAATACAGGGATAAGGTTCTTTGTGATGTTGTTCCCATGGAGGCTAGTCACATACTGCTGGGAAGACCATGGCAATATGACACCAACTCTGATCATAATGGAAGCACCAACAAGATCTCATTCCAACATCATGGCCAGAAAATTACGCTCAAACCTTTGAGCCCTAGGGAGGTGCGTGAGGATCAAAAGAAAATGAGAGAAAAGATTGAACAAGAGAGAAAAGAAAAGAGTGAGACACTTGAGAGAAAGCAAAAAGAAAAGAGTGAAACACTTGAGAGAGAGCAAAAAGAAAAGAGTGAAATACTTGAGAGAAAAGAAATTTGTTTGATCAAAAAGAGGGAGGTGAAAAGGATGATAGCTTCAAAACAGATCCTATACTTGATGTTTTGCAAAAATCAGATTTTGAACACTAACACTTTTGAAAATTTTGAGCTGCCTTCTAGTGTTAAATCTCTTTTGCAGGATTATGAGGATGTGTTTCCAACAAGTGTTCCAAGTGGTCTACCACCACTGAGAGGAATTGAGCATCAAATTGATCTCATTCCGGGAGCTTCTTTGCCTAATAGGCCAGCATATAGAAGCAACCCACAAGAAACCACTGAAATTCAAAGACAAGTGGAAGAACTCTTGAACAAAGGGTGGGTAAGAAATAGCATGAGTCCTTGTGCTGTACCGGTGATTTTGGTACCAAAGAAAGATGGGACTTGGAGAATGTGCTCTGATTGTAGAGCCTTGAATAACATCACCATTAAGTATAGGCACCCTATTCCTAGACTTGATGATTTGCTTGATGAATTGCATGGAGCATGTTATTTTTCTAAAATTGATTTGAAAAGTGGTTACAATCAGATAAGGATTAAAGAAGGGGATGAATGGAAAACTGCTTTCAAAACTAAATATGGTTTGTATGAATGGTTGGTTATGCCTTTTGGTTTAACTAATGCACCTAGTACTTTTATGAGACTAATGAACCATGTTTTGAGGGAATTCATTGGGAAATTTGTGGTTGTGTACTTTGATGATATTTTGGTCTATAGCACTACTCTTGAGCTGCATGTTGAGCACTTAAGATCCGTCTTGAGTATGCTTAGAAAGGAACAATTGTTTGCCAATCTTGAGAAATGCACTTTTTGCACTGACCATGTTGTGTTTCTTGGTTTTGTTGTGAGTTCGAAAGGAGTGCAGGTTGATGAGGAAAAGATCAAAGCCATTCAAGAGTGGCCCACTCCTAAATCCGTGGGTGATGTAAGAAGTTTTCATGGCTTGGCCAGTTTCTACAGGAGGTTTGTAAAGGACTTTAGTACCTTGGCAGCACCCCTAAATGAAGTGGTGAAAAAGAATGTGGGTTTTCATTGGGGAAAGAATCAAGAAGAGGCCTTTGCTGCCCTAAAGCATAAGCTTACCCATGCACCTATACTTGCTTTACCTAACTTTGCTAAATCTTTTGAACTTGAATGTGATGCTTCAAATGTAGGTATTGGTGTTGTGTTGCTTCAAGAAGGCCACCCAATTGCTTATTTTAGTGAAAAGTTAAGCGGAGCTGCCCTTAACTATTCTACTTATGATAAGGAATTGTATGCTTTGGTGAGAGCTTTGAAGACTTGGCAGCATTATCTTTTGCCCAAGGAATTCGTGATTCATAGTGATCATGAGTCGCTGAAATACTTGAAGGGGCAAGGTAAGTTGAACAAAAGGCATGCCAAATGGGTTGAATTTTTGGAACAATTTCCCTATGTCATAAAACACAAAAAAGGGAAAAGTAACATTGTGGCTGATGCTTTATCCAGGAGACACGTGTTGCTTTCCATGTTAGAGACTAAATTGCTAGGACTTGAACATGTGAAAGAAATGTATGAAAAAGATGATAACTTTGCTGAAATTTTTGTGGCTTGTGAGAAAGTTTCTCAAAATGGATTTTATAGGCACAATGGATTTTTATTTAAGGAAAACAGGTTGTGTGTGCCTAAAAGTTCCATTAGAGAACTGCTTGTTAAAGAATCCCATGCTGGGGGATTAATGGGTCATTTTGGAGTCCAAAAGACTCTAGAAACTTTACAGGAACATTTCTATTGGCCCAAAATGAAACATGATGTGATCAAGTTTTGTGAACATTGCATTGTTTGCAAGAAGGCTAAGTCTAAGGTGATGCCACATGGTTTGTATACTTCTTTGCCAATCCCTGAATACCCTTGGGTTGACTTGTCTATGGACTTTGTTTTAGGCCTCCCTAGAACAAAGAATGGTAAGGATTCCATTTTTGTGGTTGTTGATAGGTTTTCAAAAATGGCTCACTTTATTCCTTGCAGGAAAGCTGATGATGCTTGTCACGTTGCTGATTTGTTCTTTAAAGAAGTTGTAAGACTTCATGGGATGCCTAGAAGCATAGTTAGTGATAGGGACACCAAGTTTCTAAGTCACTTCTGGAGGACTTTATGGGGGAAGTTAGGCACCAAACTTTTGTTCTCTACCACTTGCCACCCACAAACTGATGGGCAAACTGAGGTGGTTAATAGGACCCTAGGCACCTTGCTTAGGACTGTCCTTAAGGCCAATTTAAAGGCTTGGGATGCGTGTTTGCCTCATGTTGAATTTGCTTACAATAGGGCTGTCCATAGCACTACCAATTGCTCTCCATTTGAAGTAGTGTATGGATTTAACCCTTTGACTCCTCTTGATTTGTTGCCTATGCCTAACATTTCTGTTTTCAAGCACAAGGAAGGACAGGGCAAAGCTGAATATGTCAAGAAGATGCATGAGCGTGTGAAGGCTCAAATTGAGAGAAAGAATGAGAGTTATGCTAGGCAAGCTAACAAGGGAAGAAAGGAGGTGGTGTTCCAACCCGGAGATTGGGTTTGGGTGCACATGAGGAAGGAAAGGTTTCCAGAACAAAGGAAATCCAAACTCCAACCTAGAGGGGATGGACCTTTTCAAGTGCTTGAGAGAATCAATAACAATGCCTACAAAATAGAGCTTCCAGGTGAGTATAACATCAGCTCAACCTTTAATGTCTCTGATTTATCTCTCTTTGATGCAGATGGCGGAGAATTTGATTTGAGGTCAAATCCTTTTCAAGAGGGAGGGAATGATGAGGACAAGGACAAGGACAAGGGTCATGGAGCACTAAAAGGACTTGGAGGACCAATGACAAGGGCTAGAGCTAAAAAGGCCAAAGAGACTCTTCAGCAAGTAGTGGCAACCATTCTTGAAGACAAAGTGGTAGAAGAGATGGAACCAAAAATCATGATGATCATTCAGGCCCAAGAAGAAGAGCCAGCCCACGCATAGGGGCTGCCATGTGATGTTTTGTTTTATTTTATTTCAATAAAAATGCAAAGGACCAATTGAATAAGTTGGATCCAAATGCATTATGTTGCTGAATTTTATTTTAGTGTGTTTAATCCACTTCAAGTGGTGTGTGTTTGCATGTGGCGCATGAAGGGCTTAAAGGGAGGGATCCATTCCTTTCTTAAAACTCTTTGAATGTGTTTGAATTTCAATAAGTTCTGAATGGAGGAGTTACATCAGCAAAGTAAAAGGATTGAAGAGCTTTCAAAGGCAAGAATGGAGTTACAAAGACAAGGAAATTAAGTGCATAAAGAGCATTGAATGCTATGTTCCCTGGTCAGAATAACAATCAAGAAAGGGAGTTACATGAAGCAATCAGCCACCAAATACACGTTCAGGGCTGAAGCAAATCACTATCTTCCTCTTTTAATTTGTAACTCCTAGCCTAGGATTCTTCTAGAGAAATTACACCTCGTCATTTTTTTTTTGTAACTAGGCTGAATTTTCTTCTTCTTTATAAGGACCACTCCTTCAATGTAATAGACAGAATATGAATGAATTAGTATTTTTTTTTTCTGAGTGATTCAGATTTGTGAGAGTGATTCTCATAGTTCTTGAGTGATTCAAGAATTAGGCTTATCAAGGGTTTGCCACCACCTTTGTGTGAAGTCTTCATCTTCCATTTCACTAAAACTTCCCCTCTTTTCTGTCCATTTCCCTTCTATCACGAAATTTTTCTTCTTCTTTCTCACATTTCAGAGTTCTCATCATCCAAGATCAATCCTAGACGATCCATTTCAGCCCTTGCATCAACTTGGGGCGTATCACGCTCTTACGCGGAAATCCTGGTCTTATAACCAATTTTGGAATCCGCCGTGGTCCGGTATCTCGCCGTGTTTAAACCACTTAATGAGTGCATGCAATGCAGTGATTAGCCAAACAACGTCTCCGACCTCACTCGACACGTCGCCACGTGTTCTAGCTAAATTAATGTCTCTAAAAGCTTACCCTAAGGTAAAGTCGATTCTGCGACAAAATACAATAATCATAAAATGAGTGCAACCACTCACGATGACTCTTCGGGTCATCAATGCTCTCACGAAGTCTCACGCTTCAGTGAAGTTTCATGCTCTCACAAGGTCTCACGCCTCAGTGGAGTTCCATGCTTTCCACAAGGTCTCACGCCTCAGTGGAGTATCCCGCATTCACAAGGTCTCACGCCTCAGTGAAGCTTCATGCTGTTCACGAGGTCTCACGCCTCAGTGAAGATCCATGCTTTGCACAAGGTCTCACGCCTCAGTGGAGTATCACGCATTCACAAGGTCTCACGCCTCAGTGAAGCTTCTCGGCTCATCCCTTGGATGGCTAACAAACTGCTCAACGAGCGAAGGAGTACCAACATACTCAGAACTTCTTAACATTCCCATTACTTGGGATCCGACGACACTTCTCGCTTTCCACAACTAAGATTTGCATCCAAAGCTTCCTTTCGAGGTTAACGCCATTACTTAAAGATTTAGAGGTTGTTTAATGTCTTATGAGTTTTCTTTTCAAAATAATATCCTTTTAGTCTTATCGCAAATCCTATAAGTTCTCGGGATCTCCAAATCCCCAAATGACTCCAGAGAATGTCTCGATCCATAAACATCATAACAAGGCCCGAATCTCATTCGTCCTATCAAGCTTCCTCCAAAACTCTCAAAATAAAATCGGCATGACCTGCCCGCTATCCTCACCATTCAGAATCTCAGTTTCTAGTGCAAAGCATATTTAAATCATCACAATCAACAACATGTCATATATCCATAAATCTCATCATAAACACTTAACACTTAGCGTATAAAGCATGCACCACACATCCTAGATTACCCACATAGCACATAGCATGTAAGTCAATCTCAAAAACATTCAGTAGATGAATCATCTACATTGTCAGCCGAAGCCTCAGAAAACATTTTCCAATCACACACAATTCCAGTGCATAAACAGTAAACAATGTCGAAACATCGACCCTAAGCATTAACTAGAGATTCAGTGAGAAGCCCTCACCTGTAGATTCTCCAGGACGATCTCCTAACACTTCTTCACAATCAAAGGCTTGCTCCTCTGGGAATTCCTCAAAAGTTCCTTTAAAGCAAAGTCACAGAATTACTATCAGAATCTATCGAGAACTAAGCTATCGATTCTTACTAAGGTTATTCGAAGTAATCTATACTCTAAGGTACGATAATCTAGCGCGAAAGACAAGTTTTCGGAAAAGGAAATTTTCCTCCTCCTCCCCTATAGGGCTCAGCCACTTTTGGTAATTGTGGGGCTCGATTTTTCTTCGATCAAACTTGGTTCCTATACTATCATTAGCCGTAACTAAGGGTATTCTGAACTCGGAAAAATTATCGGATCAAAAACTGTCGCAGGGGTATTTTGGTCATGATTTTTAACTTAGGATTTTCAAAACTGAAATCCCAAAAATCAAATTTTGCAGGGACGTCACCAACGACGTTTATGACAACTAATCCCACTAGCACTAAGCTAAGGCGATAGTTTTCAGCCTAAAGGTTGAAGTTTTACTCCAAAAACTCCAAAAATGGGTATTTTAGGCTAAAATTGATTCCGGCGGAATTCCGGCGACATAACGGAAAATCTAACCCGACAGAAGTGATCTTGGGCGCATAAGGAAGAGGTTTAGAATCAGAAATGAAAGATTCAGGATAGTTTTGCAAAAACCCATAAACTATCCACTCAGAAAACTCTACAGAAAAGCTATGGAAAAAGCGATCGGAGGTAAGGATTAGCGACTATACCTCGAAACCTTGAAGCAGCAACTGATTGATCGACGATCAAGCAAGTAATGAAGAAAAGCTCTTCTTCCTCTTCCTTCTTTGGAGCTCGCGGCCTTGGAGAGAAAATGGAGGAGTTTTGTATTTTTTTCTCACTTGTTTGCTATATATAGAAGATGGAAATTCGCGGGAAAATGAAAGTTTCGCGAATCTGATTTTTCCGGCGTCATTCTCCGTGAATTAATAGATATGTTTTGGCAAAAGAATTCCAAAACTATAAAGAGGTCTCCTTGTATTTTTGGCAACTAATGCATTGTCGGTATAAAACTATTTTACCCGATAAGTTGCTTTTTGCATCGAATGTCGGAATAGAAAACTTCCTTCGGAAGAAAGATTGAAATCATCAAGAGAAATGGGTGTACGCGGGTAGAATATTCATTTGAAGCTCTGAATAGAAAAAGTCTTCATTGTCGAGAAATTCTAGGGTTTTGAAATACCAGGGATTCGGTTTCGGCAAACTTCCGATGATTGGAATCGGACGTTCGTAGATCCTAGAGTTTCGCCTCGAAACAATTGTGATATATGGAAAAAGAGAAGTTCTAACATTTCTCTGAAGATTTTTGGAATTAACTTCCGTCGTGCCTAAAAGTGAAAATTAGCTATATACTAGGGTTTCTGACCTAGGTTTAAGCGTATAACGATCGTACTATAACTTTTATCGATCATGATGTAATCCTTTGACTTTTCCTGAACTTTCTCCTTCATAAATTTATTTCATTTGCTAAACTCTAGTTCAGGTTTCCTTTCACGATACCTCAAGCATAATCGTAAATGGAAATCTCTTCCACTTATTCTAAGCTTAAAAACTTGGGTCTTACATTACTACCCTCCAAAAAGAAAGTTTCGACCTCGAAACTTAAGGGTCAGTAAATAGTTCTGGATATTGTTCCTTGATCTTTTACTCTAACTCTCACATAGCATCGTCCGTGTCTTTATTCCAAATAACCTTCACTAAAGCACTCTGCTTTCTCCTCGATTGTCTCACTCTTCTAGCCCCAATGCTGGTTCGACGGCGTCTCAACAGACATAACATCTTTCAACTTGCCGAGGTTTAACTACAATCGTCAATGATGACACCACTAAAACTCTTACTCAAATATGATCTTCAGCTTCTAACTTCTTGTTAAACGCATTGGTGCAGAACTACTTTTTAGGTTTACCGTGTTATTCTAAACCTCGTGTAATTTCTATAGCTAAAATACGAGCTACGGTCAAATAAGGTGTTAATAGGCGTAATAACTATAAGGTCAAAGCTTAGACAGTATAAATAAGTTAGGTGTGTTTGCACACGCTACGAGAGTAATGGAATATATTATACTGAAATGAGAAGAAATGGTTAGAAGGTTACCATCGTTCTTGCGCTCTCCTCTGACAAACCCCTCAGCTCTCTCACCGTCCATGGTGTAAACTCTTGCTTTAGCAGCAGGACGCTTTCCACGAGCAGTGTTCACGGTTGGCTCCGTCTTGGGTGCTCTGCACTGATCGGCAGTGTGCCCCATTCTGTTACAATTAAAGCATTTGGGCCTCTTGTCGGGACAAGCATTAGCATAATGCCCCGGCTCCCCACATCTGAAACAGGTCATCTCCTTCTTCAAAGTCTGATCTCCGGGACCTCCAGCAGTACCTGTCATGGGTATGTAAGATCCTGAAGTAAATCTTCTTCCAGCAGGACGCTGATATGGCCCCCTGCTCTGAAATTTCTCTCTGCCCTGAAAATTTTGAGAGCCCGACCTCATCGGCCCTCCAGTTTCAGTCCGGTTCATTCTCCGGTTCTTCATCAGTTCCACTTCCGTGGCTTTCTCAACCAACGACTGGAATCGCATGATTCCCAGCGGCCTCACTGAGTCCTCAATATCAGGCCTCAGTCCATTTACAAAGCGCTTGCACATGTAGCGCTCATTCACATGATCATGAAAGAATTGAAAATGCTTCGCCAAAGATTCCAGCTTTGAAGCAAATTCCGGTACTGACATACCTCCCTGACGGAGTGTCAGAAATTGTGACTCCCGCTCATCCCGAGCACTTGTTGGAAAATACTTTTCCAAGAATGCGGTCCGGAATGAGTTCCAGCTAATCTCCTCGTGATTGTCTTCCATAATTCCTCTGGTGCCCTTCCACCAGTACTCAGCATCCCCGAGTAGCAGATAAGTCGCCATGCCCACTTTGGCACCCTCAGCAGTTTGTAGTACGCCGAATATCTTCTCGATTTCCTGAATCCAGAGATCCGCTTTGTCTGGGTCAGTACCACCAGAGAACTTTGGTGGGTTTTGCCTCCTGAAGTCATTGAGGCCTTTGTTTTGGTCCAGAGTTACTTCCCTCTGGCGCTGATGCTGATCACGTGCCTCCTCAGCAGCACGCCTCATCGCATTATCATTTGCCTACGCTGTTACCGCTTGGGCCTGCGCTGTTACCGCTTGGGCCATAGTGGCCATCATCTCAGCTAGCTGATTAGTATTCACCATGTTCTGTTAAGTTAAACAAACAGTTAGTACTCATCATAAGATAGCATCTAGTATAACTATACAATATGATTAAGCAATAACTTCAATCAATTCTAAGCGAAAAATCTCTTGCAGACAATCAATTTTCACTCTTTGCAAAGTCACACAACCTAGCACAGAAGACCTATTCCCCAACAACTCCCGAAAGACTCGACCGTGCTCTGATACCACAATGTAACACCTCGATTTCGGTGGCGTCACTTTAGTAACCGAAAGTAAACTTAATGCGGAAAAACGTGAAATATTTTTTTTTTTATAATAACTAAGACAAGACTGAATTAAATAAAACCCAAAAGCGAAAAGTAATAGAACTAATATACAGTATATAAACAGCCCCCGCTGTAAGTAACAACCTCGTCACGAGTAACCTCCAGTGACGGAAAGAAAAGTGCAACGCCCGTAGGCAATATATACAAATCAAATGAAAAGGTTAAGTGTCCGCAACACTATCCCTCAAAATGAGAATAAGCTGGCCCATCGGCCTGAAACAAGACTTCCTAAGTCCAACCAACTCTCTGTGATTCCCGTAAGGAAACCACACCAAAAAGCTATAGGTGGGAAACTACCCTGTCCCCAAAGAAACAAATGATGTTCAGAGCTAAGACTCTACTCCTACACTAATCCCATCTCGAGGAGCTCACACTAACACTCATTCCTACATGCTAGCGTGATCGTCGTCCGAATTCGAAATCCAGAACGACCTAGTCTACATACACCATCCGTCCTCCTCTCATAACCGCGATACGCTCCAGTTCCTGCATCTCAACCCTAGTTCCTCCCGAAGGATGAACCATCATGAATCAGCCCGCCAAAGACATCTGACAAAGGTCGTTTGTTCGCCAAAGCACACACAGAAGACGCGATGGTCAACTCCAAAGAATTATGTAAATAATAGCACCGATAGATACAGATAATAGAATAGCCACTTAGGCTTATAGCTAGGGATAACATCCTAGGGTTGCATATTTCTCAATGAACATAAACGACAGTAAATCACAGTTAACATGCCTCAAATAGAATTAACAAGTACCAAACACACTCATCAACTAAGTCAGTATGCATGTCGCATGAAATGATATGCAGGTTAACCCAGTCAACCAATATGCAATCCGGAACGGATGGGCATCAAACGGATCAATCCTAGCACCAGCCACGGTGGGACCATTTATGCCCGCGTGCCTCTTACACCACACAAAGGTAGCCAGATCAGCATAAAACCCGAAGGCCTGCCATTTCGGTCTACTACTAAGAGTCACCTAGCAGCGCTCTTACGCGGAAATCCTGGTCTTATAACCAATTTTGGAATCCGCCGTGGTCCGGTATCTCGCCGTGTTTAAACCACTTAATGAGTGCATGCAATGCAGTGATTAGCCAAACAACGTCTCCGACCTCACTCGACACGTCGCCACGTGTTCTAGCTAAATTAATGTCTCTAAAAGCTTACCCTAAGGTAAAGTCGATTCTGCGACAAAATACAATAATCATAAAATGAGTGCAACCACTCACGATGACTCTTCGGGTCATCAATGCTCTCACGAAGTCTCACGCTTCAGTGAAGTTTCATGCTCTCACAAGGTCTCACGCCTCAGTGGAGTTCCATGCTTTCCACAAGGTCTCACGCCTCAGTGGAGTATCCCGCATTCACAAGGTCTCACGCCTCAGTGAAGCTTCATGCTGTTCACGAGGTCTCACGCCTCAGTGAAGATCCATGCTTTCCACAAGGTCTCACGCCTCAGTGGAGTATCACGCATTCACAAGGTCTCACGCCTCAGTGAAGCTTCTCGGCTCATCCCTTGGATGGCTAACAAACTGCTCAACGAGCGAAGGAGTACCAACATACTCAGAACTTCTTAACATTCCCATTACTTGGGATCCGACGACACTTCTCGCTTTCCACAACTAAGATTTGCATCCAAAGCTTCCTTTCGAGGTTAACCCCATTACTTAAAGATTTAGAGGTTGTTTAATGTCTTATGAGTTTTCTTTTCAAAATAATATCCTTTTAGTCTTATCGCAAATCCTATAAGTTCTCGGGATCTCCAAATCCCCAAATGACTCCAGAGAATGTCTCGATCCATAAACATCATCACAAGGCCCGAATCTCATTCGTCCTATCAAGCTTCCTCCAAAACTCTCAAAATAAAATCGGCATGACCTGCCCGCTATCCTCACCATTCAGAATCTCAGTTTCTAGTGCAAAGCATATTTAAATCATCACAATCAACAACATGTCATATATCCATAAATCTCATCATAAACACTTAACACTTAGCGTATAAAGCATGCACCACACATCCTAGATTACCCACATAGCACATAGCATGTAAGTCAATCTCAAAAACATTCAGTAGATGAATCATCTACATTGTCAGCCGAAGCCTCAGAAAACATTTTCCAATCACACACAATTCCAGTGCATAAACAGTAAACAATGTCGAAACATCGACCCTAAGCATTAACTAGAGATTCAGTGAGAAGCCCTCACCTGTAGATTCTCCAGGACGATCTCCTAACACTTCTTCACAATCAAAGGCTTGCTCCTCTGGGAATTCCTCAAAAGTTCCTTTAAAGCAAAGTCACAGAAATACTATCAGAATCTATCGAGAACTAAGCTATCGATACTTACTAAGGTTATTCGAAGTAATCTATACTCTAAGGTACGATAATCTAGCGCGAAAGACAAGTTTTCGGAAAAGGAAATTTTCCTCCTCCTCCCCTATAGGGCTCAGCCACTTTTGGTAATTGTGGGGCTCGATTTTTCTTCGATCAAACTTGGTTCCTATACTATCATTAGCCGTAACTAAGGGTATTCTGAACTCGGAAAAATTATCGGATCAAAAACTGTCGCAGGGGTATTTTGGTCATGATTTTTAACTTAGGATATTCAAAACTGAAATCCCAAAAACCAAATTTTGCAGGGACGTCACCAACGACGTTTATGACAACTAATCCCACTAGCACTAAGCTAAGGCGATAGTTTTCAGCCTAAAGGTTGAAGCTTTACTCCAAAAACTCCAAAAATGGGTATTTTAGGCTAAAATTGATTCCGGCGGAATTCCGGCGACATAACGGAAAATCTAACCCGGCAGAAGTGATCTTGGGCGTATAAGGAAGAGGTTTAGAATCAGAAATGAAAGATTCAGGATAGTTTTGCAAAAACCCATAAACTATCCACTCAGAAAACTCTACAGAAAAGCTATGGAAAAAGCGATCGGAGGTAAGGATTAGCGACTATACCTCGAAACCTTGAAGCAGCAACTGATTGATCGACGATCAAGCAAGTAATGAAGAAAAGCTCTTCTTCCTCTTCCTTCTATGGAGCTCGCGGCCTTGGAGAGAAAATGGAGGAGTTTTGTGTTTTTTTCTCACTTGTTTGCTATATATAGAAGATGGAAATTCGCGGGAAAATGAAAGTTTCGCGAATCTGATTTTTCCGGCGTCATTCTCCGTGAATTAATAGATATGTTTTGGCAAAAGAATTCCAAAACTATAAAGAGGTCTCCTTGTATTTTTGGCAACTAATGCATAGTCTGTATAAAACTATTTTACCCGATAAGTTGCTTTTTGCATCGAATGTCGGAATAGAAAACTTCCTTCGGAAGAAAGATTGAAATCATCAAGAGAAATGGGTGTACGCGTGTAGAATATTCATTTGAAGCTCTGAATAGAAAAAGTCTTCATTGTCGAGAAATTCTAGGGTTTTGAAATACCAGGGATTCGGTTTCGGCAAACTTCCGATGATTGGAATCGGACGTTCGTAGATCCTAGAGTTTCGCCTCGAAACGATTGTGATATATGGAAAAAGAGAAGTTCTAACATTTCTCTGAAGATTTTTGGAATTAACTTCCGTCGTGCCTAAAAGTGAAAATTAGCTATATACTAGGGTTTCTGACCTAGGTTTAAGCGTATAACGATCGTACTATAACTTTTATCGATCATGATGTAATCCTTTGACTTTTCCTGAACTTTCTCCTTCATAAATTTATTTCATTTGCTAAACTCTAGTTCAGGTTTCCTTTCACGATACCTCAAGCCTAATCGTAAATGGAAATCTCTTCCACTTATTCTAAGCTTAAAAACTTGGGTCTTACATCAAACATTAGCTAAAACCCCAATTTTATTCAAACTTTCATAAAATCGTTCCAAATTGAACTTAGGGCCTTACAATCTATCCTTAGTATTCAAAACATAGCAAACGCAACCAAAAGGATGAAAATAAGAAATGTTGGGCTTTATATTCTTCCACAATTCATAAGGAGTCTTATTCATAATTGGTGTGATAGAGATCCTGTTATGAATGTAACATGTTGTATTTACTGCCTCTGCCCAGAAGTGCTTTGCCATGTCAGAGTCTTGGAGCATGGTTCTAGCCATCTCTTGAAGAGTTCTATTTTTCCTCTCAACAACATCATTCTGTTGAGGAGTTCTAGGACAAGAGAAATCATGTGATATCCCGTAGGTATCAAACAGACTCTCAAACTTATCATTTTCAAACTCTCCACCATGATCACTTCTGACACGCACAATCCTGCAACTCTTCTCGTTTTGCACTTGGGCAATGAAGGTAGAGAACACAGAATGAGGCTCATCCTTGCGGCTTAAGAATTTTACCCATGTCCAGTGGCTAAAGTCGTCAACAATGACCATCCCATATCTCTTGCCACCTATAGACTCAGTTTTCACTGGTCCAAATATGTCGATATGCAGAAGTTCCAACGGCATTGAGGTGGAAACAACATTCTTTGCCTTGAAAGGGACTTTTGTAAATTTACCTTTCTAACATGCTTCACAAAGAGCGTCTGAAGAGAACTTCAGAGTGGGTAAGCCCCTGACAAGGTCAAGCTTACTCAGCTGAGAAATCTTTCTCATACTGGCATGCCCTAACCGTCTATGCCATACCCATTGCTCTTCATTAACAGAAAGAAAGCACTTTACTTTCTGAGATTCCAACTCAGATAATCTGATCTTATAGGTGTTGTTCCGCCTCTTGCTGTTAAACAGAGTAGAGCCATCGATCTGACTTACAGCCCTGCAAGACTTTTGATTGAAAATAACATCATAACCCTTGTCAGCTAATTGACTTATTGACAATAAGTTATGTGTTAAACCATCTACCAATAGAACATTATCAATGCATGGACTATTATACATACCAATAGTACCAGAACCAACAATTTTACCCTTCTTATTGCCTCCAAAACCAACTTCGCCTCCAGGCTTAAGTTTCAGGTCTTGGAACATACGCCTTTCTCCCGTCATGTGTCGCGAGCATCCACTGTCTAGATACCATGATGGGTGTTTCAGTGGAGCGATCAAGGATATCTGCAACATAGATGATCTTTTCCTTAGGTACCCACTTTCTGGGTCCTTTCTTGTTAGTTACCCCAGAGGTTCTGACGACCTTGGGTTTCTCAACATGGTAATGCAAAGGAATCTGAGCATGATATTTAGACATAGAGAAAGTTCCCTTTTTGAGAGGGGGGTTAGCAATTTTATCAGGCAATGGTTCAGGCAGTGGTTCAGGCAATATAGTACCAGAGGGTACAAAATGTTCATACAAAGATTTTGCCTTAGGCATAGGAGGCTCATTTCTACTTGGTCTAGAATAGCCAATGCCATACATTTCATTTCTGCTTTCGCCATAGATCATTGAAGCCATTAAGCTTTTGTCTACGCTTTTAGCTAGGAATCTTTGAAAAGACTTTTCATATTTTGATCCATTCTTACTATCAGAGGCATCACAAGCTTCCCTCTGACTCAGATCACCAAGATTCACAAGTTCCAACATGAAGCGTCGCCTGATCAGAAGTCAATTAGGATAAGACTCACGTCGCTATCCAAGTACAAAAGCAATTGTACTATCCTGACGGCCATACCTAAGATGTTCAACCACAGCAGAATCTGGAAGTTCCGGATTTGCCCTCCAACGGTAGCATTTCAAACAACGGATACAACCCTAATCCTTGGAGTATAAATAGATGTTGAAGTTGGAAGAAGACGCTAAGAAACATTGTGCAATACTCAAGCGATATTCAATCTTTCTCTTAGTAATCTTTCTTCACCGTTCTTATTGTGTTTACCCTAGCTTTAAGCACTTCATTGTAAACCAAACCTTTCAAACAGTGAGTTTGTATTTCCTTAAGGGACCAAGTTTGGTCAGCTCCTTGAGAAGACTAAGAGTGTGAATCTTAGTGTTTGCTAGTTCATTGTATTGTTAGTCATTGAGCAGGTTTCTAGTGCAGTTAACAAACACTGAATAGTGGATTGCCTTCATTCCAAGAAGGAAGAAATCACCTTAACGGGTGGACTGGACTAGCTTGAGCGATTATCAAGTGAATCAGGATAAAATACTTGTGTGCTTCTCTTCATCTCTTATCTTTGCACCTTGTGTTGTTTGTTCGAGAGATTTGTCTAAATCTTAAGAGGGAAAAGTTTTTAGTTTAAAACGCTATTCAAACCCCCCCTTTCAATCGTTTTTCATACCTTCAGAAGCGTCGCCAGATCAGAAGTCAACTAGGATAAGGCTCACGTCGCTATCCAAGTACAAAAGCAATTGTACTATTCTGACGGCCTTACCTAAGATGTTTAGCCATAGCAGAATCTGGAAGTTCCGGATTTGTCCTCCAACGGTAGCATTCCATGCAACAGATACTGTTGGTATATGCGCTAGTAGCTTAATATTTATATTTAAATATTACAACCTAAATATGTAAGAGATACCTATAGGGTCACACGCATAGAATTAGCCCACTAGAATTATGTCTTATTGGACCAGCCCATTGGATAAGCCCAATAAGGCTCCAATAAGAATTAGGGTTAGCCTCCTTGTGGGTGCTTATAAATAGAGCATGAGATGCTCAAACCCATCATCAGAAAATTACACACTCTTGCCTCTGCTAGTACAAAGAGCCGCAAGGGAGATCTAGTGGGAGAGTTCGCGTGGACTTCTGTAGAAATAAGGCTACCAGTGTCTTGTTTACCCAAACTGTCTTTAAGAGTTAATCCTTATTACTCCTTTACGTGTTTGATTGCAACATGTACTTTGAAACATGTATTTTGCAAGATCTTCTCATATAGGGAATTTTATTCCGCTGCGGTAATCAACTGCTTGTTTCCCTTCAGTGGTATCAGAGCCTTGCTTGCAAAACATGTTTTGGGTATTATTTGTTTCTCCGAAAATCATTAAACATGGTTTGTATTTGAAGAATGAATTATATGATAGTACTTTGTCTGGGATTGAATTGATTTGATCGTTCTAACATGTGATGCTTTAACAATTTAAGTGATTATAAAGTATATTGTGAAAAGCATGAATCCCTTAGATCATCTATGAATCTATTTAATAGAATACCGTGATGTTTATAACATGAGTTATATGATCCTTTTGATTCAAATATTGATTCAATGTCTATCTTACTGCTTCCATGAACGTGATTCCTTCACATATCGATTATAGAGTCAAAATTTGTTCATCGAAATTAAAACCAATTTCTCGTTCACGCGTGGATGAACAAAATCTGTTTCTTGTGAATATTGAATCACTCATTATATGTTATAATATATTAGCTTATAACTTATGATTTTGAATGGTATGATGACTTGTTATTGTTATGTGATAACATATATGTGTTTTATGCATGATTCAATCTATATATGTATAAACTGTTTATACGTTTTAATAGTTTGTTCATCTATTCATATGCTAAATTTGAATATGTTTAGACTGTTACGAGCAATTTTATTCATATGATGATAGGATTGTTTAAACCACGATTAATTTTGTTCGTTTATTGATCGTTAGATCTTCAAGAGGTTGCCGTTATGCAGTATATGAAGAGTTCGTGTTTGGGGGCACAAAATTAGGGTTTAAGAGTTGAACCCTAGCCTTCATCCTTGATGCATGGATGGTTCATGTATTTAAGGAAAGATTGGATGTGATCCAATCATTTAATTTGAATAAGAAATATCACAACTATAATGGTTGTGATTTGATTCATTTTATTTTGAGTAAGAGATATCATAACTATAATGGTTATGATTTGGTTGAGATATGTTGGATTCTGGCTAAGGAAAGGCTTGGTACTTAATTATGTCCGCGTGACTCTCATCCCTTTCCTGGGAATCATTATCTCATTCAAATCGTAGATCTTATTCAAAACATAAATGCATTCAAGTCTTAGATCTTGTTCAAATTTTCTAGACGGAAACTCCTTGCAAATCTGCGTAGTGTGATTTTTCGTACACGCTTAATTAATTAATTGTTTTTTTTAATTAAACGACAACCTTTAAACAAATCGTATTGCTTGGTGAACGGTTATGGACATACAATTTTATATTATTCTTAGGTGGCCATAACTATGTCACGTTTGTGTATGTGATGCATGCTCTCGCGTTTAAATAAATTATTTAAACAAAGCCCTCAATATATATAAAGTCGATCTGCCTTCCAATTAAATAACACTCGTCCAGGTTAACATCAACAAGTGAAGGTCTGCCAAAGCAGGGTGATCTTGTTAATATTAACAAGGCGCGATGGCATAAAGGTAATATCCAACTGTTATGTTAATTGGGCCACACTTAACTAGGTCGACCTAGAGGCGAAAAGTTGGGCTTAAATTCATGAGATGAATTTGAATAAGAGTTGTTCACCCAGATAACCAAGAATTGTATGAGATGCAATTGGAAAGAGTTTCCTACCTAAATAACCTACTTTTAAGCGATCAGCCAAAGCTGACTTAAGAATAAGAGAAATATGGATCTTGGCCCACTATGTATAAGTTTGATTCAATGAGGGTTGGTTTTATGAGTCAAATAGTGAGAAATATTTATTTAAAGACCTAATTAAGTATTTTTATTTTGATACTTACACGCATATTTTCTGTTTATAGATAACCATGTCGAACACATCAAGTAACTTGTCGTTGCGATCGATCCTTGAGAAGGAAAAGTTGTCAGGAACTAATTTTCTTGACTGGTATCGAAACTTGAGGATAGTCCTCAAGCAAGAGAAAAAGCAACATGTCCTGGAAGAAGCACTTCCTGAACCACCCGCTGAGGAAGCCCTAGCTCGCGATAAAACAGCTTTTAAGAAGCTGGAAGACGATGTTATAGATGTTAGTTGTCTCATGCTGGCTTCCATGAACTCTGAGCTTCAGAAGTAACATGAGAACATGGAAGCGTACGATATGATCGTGCACTTGAAGAAGCTCAATCAAGGGTAAGCTAGGCATGAGCGGTTTGAGGTTTCCAAGAAGCTTTATCAATGTAGGCTGGCAGAGGGAAGTCCTGTAGGGGCTCATGTACTCAAGATGATTGGGTATGTTGAGAACCTTGAGAGGCTTGGATTCCCACTTTTCCAAGAGTTGGCTGTTGATCTTATCTTGCAATCATTGCCTGATAGCTTCAATCATTGTCTTAACGCGTTAGATTATCGTACTTCGGAGTTTAAAATGCTTCGTGTAACCCTAGTGCTTATTGTTTGCTGAGTTTCTGACTCATTGTGATTGATTTCTGTGAATTTGCTCTAAGGTTCGTTTGAGGAACTCTGTGGAGTCGGAGAGGAAGGTTGTGAAGGAGAACTTGAGGAACACCCTGGAGGAACTACAGGTGAGGGCTACTCACCGAATACTAGATAATGCTTTAGGTGTCGACGAATTCGACTTGATTTACTGTTTATGCACTTGATTGTGTTTTGACTAGGAAAAATGTTTTCTGAGGCTACGGCTGACAATTGATAATCATTTATCGCTTGAATTGTTTTTGAGATTGATTCACATGCTATGTGCTAAATGGTTAATCTAGGATGTGTTGATATTGATTCACATGCTATGTGCTAAATGGTTAATCTAGGATGTGTTATATATGTGCCATGACTGTTGGATTGTGTTACTTTGATTATGAGATTACACATATATCGGTTGTACGTCAGAGAGGATAAACGGGCTGTTATGCCAGAACTTATCATGAGACTTTGGGAAAGATTGACGGGACGAACCGAGGTTCGGACCCTTAGTAATATTTTAGTGGATCGAGACCTTCTCTGGGAGTTGTAACACCCCGATTTCCAGGTGTCACTTTAATAACCAAAAATAAACTTTACGCGGAAAACAGGTAAATTTTTTTTTTTTGATTGTTTCCTTTTAATAAAAGCAATAAAGAAATAAAGACAAAGCCCAACAACTAAACTAACCGATAAACAACATATACAAAGGTACAGCCTCTGCTGCACTATCCCGTCACGCGCACACGCAGTGACTCCAAGGTAGCGTGCCCGTAGGCGAATATATACAAACCAGAACTGTACGCAAAAGCATCAAATATACCACTATCCAAGAGAAAGTCGGCCTCAAAATGGCCTCAACCCAAGACCCCTATAGTCCGACAGACTCTCTGTGATCCTCAGCAAGAGAACCACACAAAAAGCCATATATCGGGAACCTACCCGGTCCCAAAAGTAAGACGAATCAGAGCTATGACAGTGACAACCAACTCAAAAGACTCTAACCACCCATATCCCACACTACTATTATCGACTCTCCCTCGATCAGCCATGAAGTCCGGGTCCTCGTCGAAAGCTTCAGTAATAGACATTTCGCTCCGGGTCTTTCCCGCACAACGAATCATCACGAACCGGCTGACAGACGCCTGGCAGCAGGCCGAGCGCCCAAACACAAACATACAAACAAAGCCAAGGTGCTAGGGTCAACTTACAGAATACAATAGATATACAATCAACATGCGATAAAGGGGGTATATATATATGTTGTATATATACATATAAGTTATGTATTGTATCAACTCCCTAATACAATTCAATCATCAAAACACATAACGATGTTTATCAACATCAAATCATCAATATCTCAACAGATATAGTTAGAGTGCATGATATGTCAATGCAACGTCAATTAAGAAGGTTCCGGAAGAAATAGGTTGGGCACGATCGAGTCGGTCCTAGCACTAGCATTGTGCCGACCATAACCCACGGGTGTCACTTACAACCTTGACATAGTCGGATCAGTCCTAACCCTGCGGGTCGACTTTTCCCTCCAACGAATGCCCGAGTTACCCGAAGGCATGCTGTACCCGAAGGTATATACTGTACCCGAAGGTATATAGATATACTGTACCCGAAGGTATATACTGTACCCGAAAGTATATAGATATACTGTACCCGAAGGTATATAGATATACTGTACCCGAAGGTATATACTGTACCCGAAGGTATATAGATATACTGTACCCGAAGGTATATAGATATACTGTACCCGAAGGTATATACTGTACCCGAAGGTATATAGATGTACTGTACCCGAAGGTATATAGATATACTGTACCCGAAGGTATATATTGTACCCGAAGGTATATAGATATACTGTACCCGAAGGTATATACTGTACCCGAAGGTATATGTCGATTCGGCGACAAAAGACAATTATTTATGAAAGGAGTGCGATCACCCTTGATGACTTCTTGAGTCATCTGACTCATCAAATCTCGATGGTCAAAAACTGCTCCGACCCAATCTCAAAACAACCCAAGAGTTAGTGTCGGTCAATACAACACAACTCCACCAACAAGATTACACGAGGGTCTAGTGTCGGTCAATACAACACAGCCCAAACAACAAGAGCACTAGGTGTCGGTCAATACAACACGGCTCCACAACACTCCCCAAGAGTACTAACGTACTCGGTGACTTTCAATCATCACCATAGCTCACCTTAGTGGCTTTCCCAATTCCGATAACTCTCCAACCCACAACAAAGGTCGACTTTTCCCCGCCTTTCGTAAATATTTTTCCCCTTCAGTTCTCCTATGCTTAAACGTTAATAAAAATGATTTCAATTCAAATTAGTCAAATTATGAGTTTATTTCTCAAAGTCTAAGTTTCCCAAGTCTTTATTTTTCGAAAGCTCTATCATTCTAAGTTTCCAAAAATCAACCACCCAAAATACATTTCCCGGGGAAAGTCTAGGAATTCCAACAAATCCCAACAAATGGCTAAGTCTCAAACCACACATTCGGACTTGCCTAGGGTTGTTCATCCAACCCGAAATGTCAAAGATCACCAGGTCAATGAACCTCCACTCCGAAGTTGCGTCAAAACGCTCAATTCAACACATCATCAATATCATAAGTTATGAAAACAATCATAACAATAAATCATCATCATAAACAACATCAGATAAAGCATAAGTCGAATTTATCGACGCCTATCATGCAATCATAGCTAAATATAGCAAGTTGCCCTAACCTCGAGCTGTTCCAGCTTCGCAAACAAAGTTCTCCTCAAACAATTGCTCTGAGTATTCCAAAGTTCCTTCAACTGAACCTCGGAGGAAAACAAAGCAGAAACCAAACAAAATCGATTAGTTCGATCGCAAAACAATACATAAACGATAGACAAAGCATTAAAGCTTCAGAATACGACAATCGGGTACGAAAGGACAAGTTTTCGAAAACGAAAAACTCCCCCCCCCCCTTAGGAAATAGCCCACGGCCATAAGGAGAAAAGGGCTTCGGCTCTTTTTCTTCGATCAAATCAATTCACAAGGTAGTTTTAGGGTAAAACTAAGGCAAAGAAACTGTCGGAACAATTTTCGGACAATCGGGCCGAAATACAACTATCCAGGGGCATTTTGGTCCAAAATAAAGGCTCAAAACTTCAAAGTTATCAGTTCTGAAAACAAATTTGACAGCAATGATCCTCATGACATCCGTGACAACAAATCCTAAAGGCACGAAGTCAAATTAAGTCTTTTCGACAATAAAGTTTCGAAATGTGAGACAAAAAGGGTTTTGAAACAGTTTTTCAGATCCTGGACAACTGGATCACAATCAGCGTTTACTGACAGAGGTTTTAGACTCAGGGGAACGTAAGGAACATAACCTAACCAAGAAATCGAAGAAATCGAACCATTTTAGAAAAAGCTCAAAACTGTGAGCACAGAAACGACTTTAGAAACGCAACAGAAACAACAATCAGAGGTAGGAATCGTGTTAGTTACCTCGATACCTAGAAGTAGGGACGAACTGCGCGAAGATTGGTCAAGTTTTCGCGAAAATCTCCTCCCCCCTTGCTCTCCACGAAATTCAGCCACAATAGGAAGAAAATGAAGGAATTTTTGCTTTTTGAGCTATTTATAGGTAGGCGAAATCACGCGAAAATGAAAATTTCGCGATTCCGATTTTTGCAGCACGATCACCGTGGAATTCTAAGAGAGATTCTGGCGTCAGAATTCCAGAACTCAAAACAAATATCTAAGATTTAGGAAAAACGATATCCAAAACGCCAAAAGCGGTGTAAGTTAGTCTGTCCCGAAAAACTACTTTTTGCTGTGATGCTCAGACGACAAAACTTCCAACAGAAGAAAGATTGGAAATGTCGAAACAAGTCTGGCATCGCGGACGGAATCTTCGTTAGAAGTCCCGAATAGAAAAAGTCTTCATCATTCGCTCAAAACTAAGGTTTCGAAGCAAAGAAATTAGCGTCGGCGGACATCCGAAAAGTAAATACTATCGTGCGTACAGTCCAGAGTTCCGAAATGAAATGCTGGTCGAAGGAAAAATAAAGAGAATCTTTAAATTTTCCAAGAATTTGAAATATCGCCTAAACATTGCTTTAAAAGCGAAATTAGCCTATTCTGGACATGCTCGCCATAAGGCAGGTGTGCAGACGACTCGCACTACCTCCGAAAGAAACAACGCCACATTCCTCGAGCAATTCCTGAACTTTCTTCTTCATTAATCTTTCTCAAATATCAAACTCCTGTCACACTTACACTGATTCCACGCGTGAGTCGGAAATTAACTTGTTCCGAAAATCCGGGTCTTACAATACTCCCCTCCAAAAAGAAAGTTTCGTCCTCGAAACTCAGAGTTCTGAGAAAATTCCGGAATACAGTTCCTTGATCTGGTCTTCCAATTCCCATGTAGCATTGCCCGTGTCATTGTTCCTCATAACCTTTACTTAAGCAAGTTGTTTTCCCCTTAACTGTTTCACTCTTCTATCCCCACTGCTAACTGTCGGTGTCTCAAAAGACAAACCATCATTCAACTTCATGTCGTCTGGCTCGCTCACTTGCGTCGGATCTCTGCTTGAAATGATACCGGTTGGTACTCCGTGCAGTCGCTCAATCTTAGCCACTTGTTTTTTTTTTACTGTCGGTCATCCGAAATCATTCTTAAACTCGGTGCCTCTCTGTCATCTCAAAGTAGATACTCAACTTGTCCTCGTGATCTTCACCTACAGTCCAAAACTCCGCTTGTTCGTTCGATAACTCCTAGACGAATCCTCCCCCTTGGAAACCGCTAGTCCATTAAAACACCTCTAACTTCGTAACTATCTTTACACACACCAAGAAATCACACTTCTACTTAGTCACTATTCGAATTAAAGCTCGACTTATGTCCTTATTTCTTGTCCTTCACTAATATTATCCCCTTCAACATCAATTTATCAACAACCTATAAGATAATCCTCCTCTTAATACCTAACAATCCATTATTATCGTCTTCTTCCTCAAAACTTCCCTCACTCAAACCTATTTACACTTACTGAAATCCCTAACACTTCGCACAAATCGAGACTTATCCTCTAGAAGATTAAATCATAACTATACCTCAAGGGACTTAACTAGCCATTTTATCATCCGATCCTTCAACATTCTGAGATTTAACTGTTATCGTAGCCGCTAACACCACTAAATCTCTTATGTGTACATGAATCTCAGCTCACTAGGTCAACCTTAGCCCTAGGATTCTCATTCAACTTTAGTAAAATTCACTTGTTACCCGTAATATGCATCATCAAAATCCATAACAAAGTCCCATTGACTCTTATACTCTACGAAACTCGTCAAAATATAACAACCTCAGGTATTCATCTTAATACTAACACCTTCCTTTTTGTGACTCAATCACCATCTCGTCAATCAACTTCTTAATCTCTCAATCAAATTCTGACAACCTTCGAGTCTTACACACCTTAGACAGACATTCATAGATTTAAAACCTAAACCTTCACCAAGTTTGGTCCTCTAGTGACCTTTAATCCTTCAATACTTCTTAAATGAATATCCGTTTCTTAAAAACTATAACTCCTTCACTTACCCAAACGACCTGACCAGTGGCGTCATGCTTTCACATTCACAACTTATTATGCTAACATCATTCAAATCTTGTCACATGGTCATTATGTCCGCAACCTCATAATCAACATCAATCGATCACCAACCTTAACACTCCACACAACCCAGAATTCCTTTACTTCAAGATCTCTCTTATATTATACCTCAATGGTCTTAACCCGAAGCTCACCTTCAGGTCTTCAATCTTCTAAGATTCAACTCCTATTGTCACACCTACAACCATAAGATCTCCTATTCGTACGCGATTCTCGACTCTCAAGATTCAATCTTAACCCTAAGATTTCAATCCAACTTAGTAAATCTCACTTAGTAATCTTAGCATATTTCTTTGGAATCCATATCAACAACCTCAAGTATTCAACTTATGCTAAAACTTTCTTTCTCCAACTTAATCATTAATTCAACACTTTTCAAGCGAAAATTCATCTCTTAAGACTATAATGTCTCCACATATTAATCCAACGCTTAGCAAAACTTATTCCTCGAACTCGACTATAACAATCTAGTTCAGAGTTAATTCTTCTCAATCTCGCTACCATCAAGCTATCATCTAAAACCTGATTACATTCAACTTATTTAGTCTCTAACAATTCCACTCAGTAATCACATAACCTATGACTTCATAACTTCCGAGAAACTACTTAATACTTTTCCGGCATTAAACCTCTTGACTTAGTCTACCTCTACTTGGAGTAATCACACGAACTAACCAATCAATGTCTATACGACACTCATCGAATTCCAAAGATTTAAATCTTAATCTTTCACAATCAAGTGCTTAACACGAACTTTCCTCCCAAATCTGACTAATCCTCAATCAATTCAAATTCATCTTACACATCCTTCTATCAAAGTCCATAACCAGCTGTGATTCCGAATATCACCCCCTCAATATTAGGTTGATCGGGCCTAATACATCGAAGGTGGAAATTTAGAAAAACCCACTGGAACAGTCAATGAGTTCCTATCCTCCAGTAGTCACAAATATCCTAATACTAAATCCTTTAAGGATCCCGCTACGGAACTACACACCCTCAACATAACACGTATACTACCCATACAGAATCTCCCTAAGATTCGTTCTTCAACTACTAGCTTCCTCATAAACGCATCGGTGGAAGACTACTTTCTAGACTTAGTGTGCTATTCCCAACCTCGTGTAACTTCTATAGTTAAATCACGAGCAACCTCGAATAAGGTCCTACATCGTTCCCACGTTCTTCCTCGTTCAACTCCTCAGCTCTTGCCCTCCTTGGCATGAATCCTTTCCTCTGGAGCAAGTTGTTTTCCTTTCCCAACATTCCCTGATGATTCGCCCCTGAGTGCCTTGCAATCTTGGGAGAAATGTCCCGGTTGGTTGCAATTGAAGCATAGACTTTCTTTGGTCTTGCAGTTCACAGCTAGATGCCCCTCTCGGTTACACTTGAAGCATCTCCGTCCAATCACTGAGCATTTGTTAGCAAAATGCCCAAACTTTCTGCAACGAAAACATGTCACTCCTTTGTCACCAACTGGCTTCCCCCCCAGTATCAGCAGTCATCGGTTTGTACTCTCTTGAGATAAGATTTCTTCCCTCGGAACGCTGATATGGTCCCCACTTATGGTAGCTCTTCCTTCCGTTGTAGCCTTGGGAACCTGACCTCATTGGTCCCCCAGCTCCAGTTTGGTTCATTCCTCTTTGTTGATACATTGTTGTCGCCATCAGTCGTTGATGATGCTCACGTGTAGCCTCCGCCATCCGGTTAAGATCCACCATCCTATATCCCATCGAACGTCCGATTAGTACTAACCATACGGTAGCACTAGACAAACCACTCAATCCGATTGAGTAGTAACGCAAGCAATTAGAGCGAAAATCGCTCTGCAGACAATCAATTTTCACTCTTTGCAGAGTCACACAACCTAGCACAGAAGACCTATTCCCCAAAGACTCCCAAAAGACTCGACTAAGCTCTGATACCACAATGTAACACCCCGATTTCCAGGTGTCACTTTAATAACCAAAAATAAACTTTACGCGGAAAACAGGTAATTTTTTTTTTTTTGATTGTTTCCTTTTAATAAAAGCAATAAAGAAATAAAGACAAAGCCCAACAACTAAACTAACCGATAAACAACATATACAAAGGTACAGCCTCTGCTGCACTATCCCGTCACGCGCACACGCAGTGACTCCAAGGTAGCGTGCCCGTAGGCGAATATATACAAACCAGAACTGTACGCAAAAGCATCAAATATACCACTATCCAAGAGAAAGTCGGCCTCAAAATGGCCTCAACCCAAGACCCCTATAGTCCGACAGACTCTCTGTGATCCTCAGCAAGAGAACCACACAAAAAGCCATATATCGGGAACCTACCCGGTCCCAAAAGTAAGACGAATCAGAGCTATGACAGTGACAACCAACTCAAAAGACTCTAACCACCCATATCCCACACTACTATTATCGACTCTCCCTCGATCAGCCATGAAGTCCGGGTCCTCGTCGAAAGCTTCAGTAATAGACATTTCGCTCCGGGTCTTTCCCGCACAACGAATCATCACGAACCGGCTGACAGACGCCTGGCAGCAGGCCGACCGCCCAAACACAAACATACAAACAAAGCCAAGGTGCTAGGGTCAACTTACAGAATACAATAGATATACAATCAACATGCGATAAAGGGGGTATATATATATGTTGTATATATACATATAAGTTATGTATTGTATCAACTCCCTAATACAATTCAATCATCAAAACACATAACGATGTTTATCAACATCAAATCATCAATATCTCAACAGATATAGTTAGAGTGCATGATATGTCAATGCAACGTCAATTAAGAAGGTTCCGGAAGAAATAGGTTGGGCACGATCGAGTCGGTCCTAGCACTAGCATTGTGCCGACCATAACCCTCCGGTGTCACTTACAACCTTGACATAGTCGGATCAGTCCTAACCCTGCGGGTCGACTTTTCCCTCCAACGAATGCCCGAGTTACCCGAAGGCATGCTGTACCCGAAGGTATATACTGTACCCGAAGGTATATAGATATACTGTACCCGAAGGTATATAGATATACTGTACCCGAAGGTATATACTGTACCCGAAGGTATATAGATATACTGTACCCGAAGGTATATACTGTACCCGAAGGTATATAGATGTACTGTACCCGAAGGTATATAGATATACTGTACCCGAAGGTATATATTGTACCCGAAGGTATATAGATATACTGTACCCGAAGGTATATACTGTACCCGAAGGTATATGTCGATTCGGCGACAAAAGACAATTATTTATGAAAGGAGTGCGATCACCCTTGATGACTTCTTGAGTCATCTGACTCATCAAATCTCGATGGTCAAAAACTGCTCCGACCCAATCTCAAAACAACCCAAGAGTTAGTGTCGGTCAATACAACACAACTCCACCAACAAGATTACACGAGGGTCTAGTGTCGGTCAATACAACACAGCCCAAACAACAAGAGCACTAGGTGTCGGTCAATACAACACGGCTCCACAACACTCCCCAAGAGTACTAACGTACTCGGTGACTTTCAATCATCACCATAGCTCACCTTAGTGGCTTTCCCAATTCCGATAACTCTCCAAACCCACAACAAAGGTCGACTTTTCCCCGCCTTTCGTAAATATTTTTCCCCTTCAGTTCTCCTATGCTTAAACGTTAATAAAAATGATTTCAATTCAAATTAGTCAAATTATGAGTTTATTTCTCAAAGTCTAAGTTTCCCAAGTCTTTATTTTTCGAAAGCTCTATCATTCTAAGTTTCCAAAAATCAACCACCCAAAATACATTTCCCGGGGAAAGTCTAGGAATTCCAACGAATCCCAACAAATGGCTAAGTCTCAAACCCCACATTCGGACTTGCCTAGGGTTGTTCATCCAACCCGAAATGTCAAAGATCACCAGGTCAATGAACCTCCACTCCGAAGTTGCGTCAAAACGCTCAATTCAACACATCATCAATATCATAAGTTATGAAAACAATCATAACAATAAATCATCATCATAAACAACATCAGATAAAGCATAAGTCGAATTTATCGACGCCTATCATGCAATCATAGCTAAATATAGCAAGTTGCCCTAACCTCGAGCTGTTCCAGCTTCGCAAACAAAGTTCTCCTCAAACAATTGCTCTGAGTATTCCAAAGTTCCTTCAACTGAACCTCGGAGGAAAACAAAGCAGAAACCAAACAAAATCGATTAGTTCGATCGCAAAACAATACATAAACGATAGACAAAGCATTAAAGCTTCAGAATACGACAATCGGGTACGAAAGGACAAGTTTTCGAAAACGAAAAACTTCCTCCCCTTAGGAAATAGCCCACGGCCATAAGGAGAAAAGGGCTTCGGCTCTTTTTCTTCGATCAAATCAATTCACAAGGTAGTTTTAGGGTAAAACTAAGGCAAAGAAACTGTCGGAACAATTTTCGGACAATCGGGCCGAAATACAACTATCCAGGGGCATTTTGGTCCAAAATAAAGGCTCAAAACTTCAAAGTTATCAGTTCTGAAAACAAATTTGACAGCAATGATCCTCATGACATCCGTGACAACAAATCCTAAAGGCACGAAGTCAAATTAAGTCTTTTCGACAATAAAGTTTCGAAATGTGAGACAAAAAGGGTTTTGAAACAGTTTTTCAGATCCTGGACAACTGGATCACAATCAGCGTTTACTGACAGAGGTTTTAGACTCAGGGGAACGTAAGGAACATAACCCAACCAAGAAATCGAAGAAATCGAACTATTTTAGAAAAAGCTCAAAACTGTGAGCACAGAAACGACTTTAGAAACGCAACAGAAACAACAATCAGAGGTAGGAATCGTGTTAGTTACCTCGATACCTAGAAGTAGGGACGAACTGCGCGAAGATTGGTCAAGTTTTCGCGAAAATCTCCTCCCCCCTTGCTCTCCACGAAATTCAGCCACAATAGGAAGAAAATGAAGGAATATTTGCTTTTTGAGCTATTTATAGGCAGGCGAAATCGCGGGAAAATGAAAATTTCGCGATTCCGATTTTTGCAGCACGATCACCGTGGAATTCTAAGAGAGATTCTGGCGTCAGAATTCCAGAACTCAAAACAAATATCTAAGATTTAGGAAAAACGATATCCAAAACGCCAAAAGCGGTGTAAGTTAGTCTGTCCCGAAAAACTACTTTTTGCTGTGATGCTCAGACGACAAAACTTCCAACAGAAGAAAGATTGGAAATGTCGAAACAAGTCTGCAGCGCGGACGGAATCTTCGTTAGAAGTCCCGAATAGAAAAATTCTTCATCCTTCGCTCAAAACTAAGGTTTCGAAGCAAAGAAATTAGCGTCGGCGGACATCCGAAAAGTAAATACTATCGTGCGTACAGTCCAGAGTTCCGAAATGAAATGCTGGTCGAAGGAAAAATAAAGAGAATCTTTAAATTTTCCAAGAATTCGAAATATCGCCTAAACATTGCTTTAAAAGCGAAATTAGCCTATTCTGGACATGCTCGCCATAAGGCAGGTGTGCAGACGACTCGCACTAGCTCCGAAAGAAACAACGCCACATTCCTCGAGCAATTCCTGAACTTTCTTCTTCATTAATCTTTCTCAAATATCAAACTCCTGTCACACTTACACTGATTCCACGCGTGAGTCGGAAATTAACTTGTTCCGAAAATCCGGGTCTTACAGGAGTTACTTGGGATTATGGGATCTTTTAAACTCATAAGATTAGAGACAAAACTAAATGGAAACCATTTCACAAGGAAAATTCATAATACATTAAACAACCTCTGAACCCTTTAAAGAATGATAACAATCTCATATGAAAGCTTAGGGTTTGGATATTAGCTTTGGAAAATGAGAAGTGTCGCCGAATCCAAGATTCAGGAAAACTAATAAGTTTCTGAGTATTTTATACTCTTTGCTCGATGAGCAATTTATTTATTTGACTATCTAAAGGATAAGTCAGGGAACTATAAGTTTCCAAGTACAGTGTTACTCTTCGCTCGCTGAGCAGTTTTTGACCATCGGAATTAGATGAGTCAGATGACTCGAGAAGTCATCATGAGTGGTTGCACTCTTTTTATATTTAATTATCTTTTGTCGCAGAATCGACTTTTACCTTAGGGTATTCTTTTTAGAGACAATAAGTTAGCTAGAACACGTGACGAGTGAGGTTGGAGACGTTGTATGGCTAATCACTTTGCATTCATGCACAAATTTTGAGGTTTATACACGGCAGGAAGTCGGACCTCGATGGATTCCAAAATGGTCCTAAGACCTGGATTTCCATATAAGAACACTACGGTGAATCTTAGTAGCAGACGGAAATGGCAGACCTACGGGTTCACTGCTGATCTGACTACCTTTTGTTTGGTATAAGAGACGCCCGAGCAGAAATGGTCCCACCTTGGCCGGTGTTAGGGTTGACTCGATGGTGCCCATCCCTCCGGAATGCATCTTGTCAACCGGCATCTCATTGATGCACCATGCATACTGACTTAGTTGCCGAGTGTGATTGTTACTTGTTAATCTTATTTGATACATGCTAATTGTCATTATTTGTCTTTTATATTCATTGGAAATTATACAATATATAATGCTATCACAAACTTCTAAGCCTAAGTAGCTATTCCTTAATCTTTACCTACTGGGGGTATTACTTATGTAATTCTTTGGAGTTGACCCTCGCGCCTTCTGTGTGTGTTTGGGCGGACTACGCCTTTTGTCAGATGTTCATGCCGGATTGGTTCACGATGGTCCACCCTTCGGGGGGGACTAGGTTTGAGATGTTAGATCAGGAGATCCCCAGCTCTTGGGTGGTCGACCCCGCTGGCCACAGAGCGACCTACTCGGGGAGAATAATGGAAGATCGTGTCGACAGTCTGGGACACTTGACGGAGGGAGTTCTGAGGCATTACACCGTCAGCTTCAACCTGCTACCCGGCGTACACTGCGGACCCGGAGTAGGAGCACCACCAGAACCGTCGTCTTCTGACGACGAGGACCCCTCGGAGGAGGAGCCTGTGGGAGGGACTTCTTTGGGCTCTAGCTCACCTACTGTTGCCGTCGCTGCTGACCTTGGTTCGGGTTCTAGACCCGAGAGACCAGCACAGGAGCTTGTAGCAGCAACGAGAGGAGGGATGGTCACAGACATTGACCTAGTCGTCCTGGATTCTGACTCGGACGATGATCACGCTAGCATGTAGTTGTGAGTGCTGGGGTGTACTCCTCTAGACAGGATTGTAAGACCCAAGTTTTTAAGCTTAGAATAAGTGGAAGAGATTTCCATTTACGATTAGGCTTGATGTATTGTGAAAGGAAACCTGAACAAGAGTTTACCAAATGAAATAAATTTATGAAGGAGAAAGTTCAGGAAAAGTCAAAGGATCGTATCGAAGTCGATAAAAGTTATAGCACGATCGTTATACGCTTAGACCTAGGTCAGAAACCCTAGTATATAGCTAATTTTCACTTTTAGGCACGATGGAAGTTAATTCCAAAAAATTCTTCAGAGAAATGTTAGAACTTCTCTTTTTCCATATATCACAATCGTTTCGAGGCGAAACTCTAGGATCTACGAACGTCCGATTCCAATCATCGGAAGTTTGCCGAAACCGAATCCCTGGTATTTCAAAACCCTAGAATTTCCCGACTATGGGGACTTTATCTATTCAGAGCTTCAAATGAATATTCTACACGCGTACACCCATTTCTCTTGATGATTTCAATCTTTCTTCAGAAGGAAGTTTTCCATTCCGACATTCGATGCAAAAAGCAACTTATCGGGTAAAATAGTTTTACACCGACTTTGCACCGACTTTGCATTAGTTGCCAAAAATACAAGGAGACATCTTCTTAGCTTAGGAATTCCTTTGCCAAAACCTATCTTAGAATTCATGGAGAATGATGCCGGAAAAATCAGATTCGCGAAACTTTCATTTTCCCGCGAATTACCATTTTCTATATATAGCAAGAAAGGTGAGAAAAATTACAAGAACTCCTCCATTTTCTCTCCAAGGCCGCGAGCTCCATAGAAGGAAGATGAAGAAGAGCTTTTCTTCAAACCTTGCTTGATCGTCGATCAATCAGTTGCTACTTCAAGGCTTCGAGGTATAGTCGCTAATCCTTACCTCTGATCGCTTTTTCCATAGCTTTTCTGTAGAGTTTTCTGAGTGGATAGTTTATGGGTTTTTGCAAAACTATCCTGAATCTTTCATTTCTGATTCTAAACCTCTTCTATATGTGCCCAAGATCACTTCTGCCGGATTAGATTTTCCGTTATGTCGCCGGAATTCCGCCGGAATCAATTCTAGCCTAAAATACCCATTTATGTAGTTTTTGAGTAAAGTTCCAACCTTTAGGCTGTAAACTATCGCCTTAGCTTAGTGCTAGTAGGATTAGTTGTCATAAACGTCGTTGGTGACGTCCCTGCAAAATTTTATTTTTGGGATTTCAGTTTTGAAAATCCTAAGTTAAAAATCATGACCAAAATACCCCTGCGACAGTTTTTGATCCGATAATTTTTCCGAGTTCAGAATACCCTTAGTTACGGCTTATGAAAGCATAGGAACCAAGTTTGATCGAAGAAAAATCGAGCCCCATAATTAGCCAAAGTGGCCGAGCCCTATTAGGGGGAAAGAGGAAAATTTCCTTTTCCGAAAACTTGTCCTTTCGCGCTAGATTATCGTACCTTAGAGTATAGATTACTTCGAGTAACCTTAGTAAGTATCGATAGCTTAGTTCTCGATAGATTCTGATAGTATTTCTGTGACTTTGCTTTAAAGGAACTTTTGAGGAATTTCCTGAGGAGCAACGCTTTGCTTGTGAGGAAGAGTTATAAGATAAGCCTGGAGAATCTGCAGGTGAGGGCTTCTCACTGAATCTCTAGTTAATGCTTAGGGTCGATGTTTCGACATTGTTTACTGTTTATGCACTGGAATTGTGTGTGATTGGAAAATGTTTTCTGAGGCTTCGGCTGACAATGTAGATGATTCATCTACTGAATGTTTTTGAGATTGTCTTACATGCTATGCGCTATGTGGGTAATCTAGGATGTGTGGTGCATGCTTTATATGCTAAGTGCTAAGTGTTTATGATGCGATTTATTGATATATGACATGTTGTTGATTGTGATGATTTAAATATGCTCTGTACTGGAATCTGAGATTCTGAATGGTGAGAATAGCGGGCAGGTAATGCCGATTTTATTTTGAGAGTTTTGAGAAAGTTTGATAGGACGAACGAGGTTCGGGCCTTAATTTTGTTTAGTGGATCGAGACATCCTCTGGAAGCGACTTGGGATTGGGAGATCCTGAAAATGTATAAGACTTGCGATAAGACAAAAGGGAATCTATTTTATAAAGAAAATTCATAAGACCTTAAATAACCTCTAAATCTTTAAGTAATGATAACAACCTCGAAGGAAGGCATCGGAAGTGAAATCTTAATTTTGGAAAACGAGGAGTGTCGTCGGATCCAAGTGTTGAGTAGGTCGTTGTGGTGCTGTTGGAGCAGCGTTTGATGTCGTGCTGTTGGAGCAGCGTTTGTTGTTGTGCTGTTGGAGCAGCTATGTTGTTGGGCCATCCTGGGGATAAGTCCGGGGAATTGATAGTTCCCGAGTATGTGATACTCTTGTGCTGTTGGAGCAGCTATGTGTTGTCGTGAAGTGTGTGCTTTGACCCGAAGAGTCATCGTGAGTGGTTGCACCCATGCATATACGCGATGAAGTGCCAAGCAGAGTACTTCGGTATAGCAGGAAGTAACGATCAGCCATGCAGAGTTGGATCGGTCCTGACTATACCTGGCACAACAGGAGGTAACGATCATCCATGTAGAGTTGTATTGTGCCTGTTGATGTTCGGCATAGCAAGCAGAAATGGTCAAACCATGTAGAGTTTGTACCGTCTTGACTATAGCCAAAGGTGATAAGTGACGCCCGAGCAGAAATGGTTAAACACGAGGCTAGTGTTACGACCGTCTCGAGGTGCCCAGCCTATAAGTGGCAATACCTTTGGTTTGTCCCGTCGCCAAGCAGAGTGACGTTGTTGTTTTGTTCCGTCGCCAAGCAGAGTGACGTTGTTGTTTTGTTCCGTCGCCAAGCAGAGTGACGTTGTTGTTTTGTTCCGTCGCCAAGCAGAGTGACGTTGTTGTTTTGTTCCGTCGCCAAGCAGAGTGACGTTGTCGGTTTGTTCCGTCGCCAAGCAGAGTGACGTTATTCGGGTTTTATGCTGATCTGACTACATGATGAGTGTGTTTGATACTTGTTAGTTCTACTTGATGCATGTTAACTGTGATTTACAGTCGTTATATTCTTTGTGGAAGTATGCAACCCTAGGATGTTATCCCTAGTTATAAGCCTAAGTGGCTATTATCTCATTTATATTTATTGGTGCTATTATTTACATAATTCTTTGGAGTTGACCCTCGCGTCTTCTGTGTGTGCTTTGGCGAACAAACGCCCTTTGTCAGATGTCTTTGGCGGACTAGTTCACGACTGTTCACCCTTCGGGGGAAACTAGAGTTGGGATGCTGGAACAGGAGCGCATCGCGATAGCGAGCGGAGGACGGAGGATGTACCTAGACTTAGTCGTTCTGGATTCAGATTCGGACGACGATCACGCTAGCATGTAGGATTGAGTGTTAGTGTGAGCTCCTCGAGATGGGATTAGTGTAGGAGTAGAGTCTTAGCTCTGAACATCATTTGTTTCATTCGGGACAGGGTAGTTTCCCACCTATAGCTTTTTGTCTGGTTTCGTTACGGGAATCACAGAGAGTTGGTTGGACTTAGGAAGTCTTGTTTCAGGCAGATGGGCCAGCTTATTCTCATTTTGAGGGATAGTGTTGCGGACACTTAACCTTTTCTTTTGGTTTGTACTTTTGCCTACGGGCGCTACTCTTCTATTAACCGTCACTGGAGGTTCACTCGTGACGAGGTTGCTACCTACAGCGGGGGCTGTTCATATATTGTATATTAGTTCTGATTATTGTTATTGTTGGGTTTTATTTAATTCAGTCTTGTCTTAGTTATTATCGGAAAAAAAAATATTCACGTTTTTCCGCATTAAGTTTATTTTGGTTACTAAAGTGACGCCACCGAAATCGAGGTGTTACATTGTGGTATCAGAGCACGGTCGAGTCTTTCGGGAGTTGTTGGGGAATAGGTCTTCTGTGCTAGGTTGTGTGACTCTGAAAAGAGTGAAAATTGATTGTCTGCAAGCGATTTTTCGCTTAGAATTGATTGAAGTTATTGCTTAATCATATTGTATAGTTATGCCAGAGACTATCTTGTGATGAGTACTAACTGTTTGTTTGACTAAGCATAGGATGGTAAGCCCTGATCGTATGGCAAAGGCGATAGCTACAATGATTGAAGCAATGATGAACCAGGCTGCTGAGGACGCTTACAGACACGCGGAGGAGGCTGCACGTAAGCAACCTCAACTGTTAAACGTGGTGTCCAAGTACCAGCATAGTGGATTGGACCGAGTTGGAACTGGGGGACCAGTGAGATCAGGTTCTCAGGAGTACCGACCGTGGAAGCCATACCAGCATCCTGAGGGAAGAGACCCTATTCAAGGATCACGCAAGTCGACGACCGCAACTATTGGCCAGGAGGCTGTGTCATGCTACCGTTGTGGAAAGCTTGGACACTACGCCTTTCAGTGCTCAGTGGCTGGACCAAAATGTTGCAAGTGCAGACAACGTGGACATTTGGTCGTGAACTGTAGGACGTTCCAGGCGGGACCGTCTGACAAGAAGATGAAGGGCAAGTTTCCTGCCATAGCTGGAGGTGCAAGGAAACAAGTGTCATGTTTCAGATGTGGGGAGCCGGGGCATTATGCTAATGCTTGTCCCGACAAGAGGCCCAAATGCTTTAATTGTAACAGAATGGGGCACACTGCCGATCAGTGCAGGGCACCCAAGACGGAGCCAACCGTGAACACTGCTCGTGGAAAGCGTCCTGCTGCTAAAGCAAGAGTTTACACCTTGGACGGTGAGAGAGCTGAGGGGTTTGTCAGAGGGGAGCGCAAGAACGATGGTAACCTTCTAACCATTTCTTCTCATTTCAGTATAATATATTCCATTACTCCCGTAGCGTGTGCAAACACACCTAACTTATTTATACCGTCTAAGCTTCGACCTTATAGTTATTACGCCTATTAATACCTTATTTGACCGTAGCTCGTATTTTAGCTATAGAAGTTATACGAGGTTTAGAATGACACGCTAAGCTTAGAAAGTAGTCTTCTACCGATGCGTTTAAAAGGAAGCTAGAAGCTGAAGAATGAATCTCATAGAGATTTCTTATGGATAGTATACGTATGATGTCGAGGGCATGTAGTTCCGTAGCGGAATCGTTGAGGATGTGAGGTCAGGATAATTGTGACTATTGGATGATAGGAACTCATTGACTGTTCCAGTGGGTTTTTCTAGATTTCCACCTTCGATGTATTAGGCCTGATCAACTTAATATTGAGGGGGTGATATTCGGAATCACAGCTGGATATGGACTTTGATAGAAGGATTGGTAAGATTAACTCGATTCGATCGAAGATTAGTTGAATTTGGGAGGAAAGTTTGTATTAAGCACTTGATTGTACAAGATTAAGATTTGAACCTTTGGAAGTTGATGATTGTCGTATAGACATTAATTGTTTGGTTCGTGCGATTACTCCAAGTAGAGGTAGACTAAGTCAAGAGATTTAATGTTGGAAAAATATTAGGTATTTTCTCAGAAGTTATGAAGTCATAGGTTATGTGATACTGAATGGAATTGTTAGAGACCAAATATGTGGGATTTAATCAGGTTATAGAGAATAGCTTGATAGTAACAAGATTGAGAAGAATTAACTTTGGACTAGATTGTTGTAGTCGAGTTCGAGGAATAAGTTTTGCTAAGTGCATGATTAATTTGTGGAGACATTATAGTTTTAAGAAATGGATATTCACTTAAGAAGTATTGAAGGATTAAGGGCCATTAGAGGACCAAACTTGGTGAAGGTTTAGGTTTTAAATCTATGGATTTCTGTCTAAGGTGTGTAGGACTCGAAGTTTGTCAGAACTTGATTGGGGATTAAGAAGTTGATTGACGAGATGGTGATTGAGATACAGAAAGGAAAGTGCTAGTATTAAGATGAATACTTGAAGTCGTTGTATTTGGGCAAGTTTCATAGAGTTTAAGAGTGAATGGAACCTTGTTATGGATTCTGATGAGGTATACTAGAGTTAACCAATGAATTCTACTAAGTTGAATGAGGATCCTAGGGCTAAGGTTGACCTAGTGAGCTGAGATTCATGTACGCATAAGGAATTTAGTGGTGTTAGCGGTTACAATAACGGTTAAACCTCGGAAAGTTGAAGGATCGAACGATAAAATGACGAGTTAAGTCCCTTGGGGTATAATTATAAGTTGATCTTCTAGGGAATGAGTCTAGTGATGCACTAGGTATTAAGGCTCAAGTCGAGATTTAATTTGAATGGTGACTAAGTAGAAGATTGATTTCATGGTGCGAAGGAGGATAATTACGAGGTTGGAAGTGACGTTAATGGACTAGTAGGTTCCAAGGCAATAGTTCGTCTAGGAGTTATCAAGCGACTGAGTTGAATTGGACCATGAGTGAACGTCACGAGAACAAGTTGAGCATTCACTTCGGAACATAGAGAGGTACCGAGTTTCTAATCAGCATTTTGGATGAACAAAAGCAAAGGAACAAGTGGTTAAGGTTGTACGATTGCACGAATGCCAACCAATATTGTTTCCAACGGGGACCCGACACAAGTGGTCGAACCGGACACCATAGAGCTGGAAGACGATATGTTTTTTTTGAGACGCCGTCGGTCAAACTTGGGACTAGAAGAGTGAAACGATCGGAGGGAAAGCAGAGTACCTTAGTGAAAGTTATTTGGAACAAAGACACAGACGATGCCATATGGGAGTTAGAGGAAAAGATCAAGAACAATAGTCAGAGCTTTTACTGAACCCTAAGTTTCGAGGACGAAACTTTCTTTTTGGAGGGTAGTAATGTAAGACCCAAGTTTTTAAGCGTAGAATAAGTGGAAGAGATTTCCATTTACGATTAGGCTTGATGTATTGTGAAAGGAAACCTGAACAAGAGTTTACCAAATGAAATAAATTTATGAAGGAGAAAGTTCAGGAAAAGTCAAAGGATCGTATCGAAGTCGATAAAAGTTATAGCACGATCGTTATACGCTTAGACCTAGGTCAGAAACCCTAGTATATAGCTAATTTTCACTTTTAGGCACGATGGAAGTTAATTCCAAAAAAATCTTCAGAGAAATGTTAGAACTTCTCTTTTTCCATATATCACAATCGTTTCGAGGCGAAACTCTAGGATCTACGAACGTCCGATTCCAATCATCGGAAGTTTGCCGAAACCGAATCCCTGGTATTTCAAAACCCTAGAATTTCCCGACTATGGGGACTTTATCTATTCAGAGCTTCAAATGAATATTCTACACGCGTACACCCATTTCTCTTGATGATTTCAATCTTTCTTCAGAAGGAAGTTTTCCATTCCGACATTCGATGCAAAAAGCAACTTATCGGGTAAAATAGTTTTACACCGACTTTGCACCGACTTTGCATTAGTTGCCAAAAATACAAGGAGACATCTTCTTAGCTTAGGAATTCCTTTGCCAAAACCTATCTTAGAATTCATGGAGAATGATGCCGGAAAAATCAGATTCGCGAAACTTTCATTTTCCCGCGAATTACCATTTTCTATATATAGCAAGAAAGGTGAGAAAAATTACAAGAACTCCTCCATTTTCTCTCCAAGGCCGCGAGCTCCATAGAAGGAAGAGGAAGAAGAGCTTTTCTTCAAACCTTGCTTGATCGTCGATCAATCAGTTGCTACTTCAAGGCTTCGAGGTATAGTCGCTAATCCTTACCTCTGATCGCTTTTTCCATAGCTTTTCTGTAGAGTTTTCTGAGTGAATAGTTTATGGGTTTTTGCAAAACTATCCTGAATCTTTCATTTCTGATTCTAAACCTCTTCTATATGTGCCCAAGATCACTTCTGCCGGATTAGATTTTCCGTTATGTCGCCGGAATTCCGCCGGAATCAATTCTAGCCTAAAATACCCATTTATGTAGTTTTTGAGTAAAGTTCCAACCTTTAGGCTGTAAACTATCGCCTTAGCTTAGTGCTAGTAGGATTAGTTGTCATAAACGTCGTTGGTGACGTCCCTGCAAAATTTTATTTTTGGGATTTCAGTTTTGAAAATCCTAAGTTAAAAATCATGACCAAAATACCCCTGCGACAGTTTTTGATCCGATAGTTTTTCCGAGTTCAGAATACCCTTAGTTACGGCTTATGAAAGCATAGGAACCAAGTTTGATCGAAGAAAAATCGAGCCCCATAATTAGCCAAAGTGGCCAAGCCCTATTAGGGGGAAAGAGGAAAATTTCCTTTTCCGAAAACTTGTCCTTTCGCGCTAGATTATCGTACCTTAGAGTATAGATTACTTCGAGTAACCTTAGTAAGTATCGATAGCTTAGTTCTCGATAGATTCTGATAGTATTTCTGTGACTTTGCTTTAAAGGAACTTTTGAGGAATTTCCTGAGGAGCAACGCTTTGCTTGTGAGGAAGAGTTAGAAGATAAGCCTGGAGAATCTGCAGGTGAGGGCTTCTCACTGAATCTCTAGTTAATGCTTAGGGTCGATGTTTCGACATTGTTTACTGTTTATGCACTGGAATTGTGTGTGATTGGAAAATGTTTTCTGAGGCTTCGGCTGACAATGTAGATGATTCATCTACTGAATGTTTTTGAGATTGTCTTACATGCTATGCGCTATGTGGGTAATCTAGGATGTGTGGTGCATGCTTTATATGCTAAGTGCTAAGTGTTTATGATGCGATTTATTGATATATGACATGTTGTTGATTGTGATGATTTAAATATGCTCTGTACTGGAATCTGAGATTCTGAATGGTGAGAATAGCGGGCAGGTAATGCCGATTTTATTTTGAGAGTTTTGAGAAAGTTTGATAGGACGAACGAGGTTCGGGCCTTAATTTTGTTTAGTGGATCGAGACATCCTCTGGAAGCGACTTGGGATTGGGAGATCCTGAAAATGTATAAGACTTGCGATAAGACAAAAGGGAATCTATTTTATAAAGAAAATTCATAAGACCTTAAATAACCTCTAAATCTTTATGTAATGATAACAACCTCGAAGGAAGGCATCGGAAGTGAAATCTTAATTTTGGAAAACGAGGAGTGTCGTCGGATCCAAGTGTTGAGTAGGTCGTTGTGGTGCTGTTGGAGCAGCGTTTGATGTCGTGCTGTTGGAGCAGCGTTTGTTGTTGTGCTGTTGGAGCAGCTATGTTGTTGGGCCATCCTGGGGATAAGTCCGGGGAATTGATAGTTCCCGAGTATGTGATACTCTTGTGCTGTTGGAGCAGCTATGTGTTGTCGTGAAGTGTGTGCTTTGACCCGAAGAGTCATCGTGAGTGGTTGCACCCATGCATATACGCGATGAAGTGCCAAGCAGAGTACTTCGGTATAGCAGGAAGTAACGATCAGCCATGCAGAGTTGGATCGGTCCTGACTATACCTGGCACAACAGGAGGTAACGATCATCCATGTAGAGTTGTATTGTGCCTGTTGATGTTCGGCATAGCAAGCAGAAATGGTCAAACCATGTAGAGTTTGTACCGTCTTGACTATAGCCAAAGGAGATAAGTGACGCCCGAGCAGAAATGGTTAAACACGAGGCTAGTGTTACGACCGTCTCGAGGTGCCCAGCCTATAAGTGGCAATACCTTTGGTTTGTCTCGTCGCCAAGCAGAGTGACGTTGTTGTTTTGTTCCGTCGCCAAGCAGAGTGACGTTGTTGTTTTGTTCCGTCGCCAAGCAGAGTGACGTTGTTGTTTTCTTCCGTCGCCAAGCAGAGTGACGTTGTTGTTTTGTTCCGTCGCCAAGCAGAGTGACGTTGTCGGTTTGTTCCGTCGCCAAGCAGAGTGACGTTATTCGGGTTTTATGCTGATCTGACTACATGATGAGTGTGTTTGATACTTGTTAGTTCTACTTGATGCATGTTAACTGTGATTTACAGTCGTTATATTCTTTGTGGAAGTATGCAACCCTAGGATGTTATCCCTAGTTATAAGCCTAAGTGGCTATTATCTCATTTATATTTATTGGTGCTATTATTTACATAATTCTTTGGAGTTGACCCTCGCGTCTTCTGTGTGTGCTTTGGCGAACAAACGCCCTTTGTCAGATGTCTTTGGCGGACTAGTTCACGACTGTTCACCCTTCGGGGGAAACTAGAGTTGGGATGCTGGAACAGGAGCGCATCGCGATAGCGAGCGGAGGACGGAGGATGTACCTAGACTTAGTCGTTCTGGATTCAGATTCGGACGACGATCACGCTAGCATGTAGGATTGAGTGTTAGTGTGAGCTCCTCGAGATGGGATTAGTGTAGGAGTAGAGTCTTAGCTCTGAACATCATTTGTTTCATTCGGGACAGGGTAGTTTCCCACCTATAGCTTTTTGTGTGGTTTCGTTACGGGAATCACAGAGAGTTGGTTGGATTTAGG
This sequence comes from Lotus japonicus, assembly GCF_012489685.1. Taxonomy (NCBI): domain Eukaryota; kingdom Viridiplantae; phylum Streptophyta; class Magnoliopsida; order Fabales; family Fabaceae; genus Lotus; species Lotus japonicus. The sequence goes on along the minus strand of NC_080043.1, from coordinate 53,712,414 downwards.
AAGTCTTGTTTCAGGCCGATGGGCCAGCTTATTCTCATTTTGAGGGATAGTGTTGCGGACACTTAACCTTTTCTTTTGGTTTGTACTTTTGCCTACGGGCGCTACTCTTCTATTAACCGTCACTGGAGGTTCACTCGTGACGAGGTTGCTACCTACAGCGGGGGCTGTTCATATATTGTATATTAGTTCTGATTATTGTTATTGTTGGGTTTTATTTTATTCAGTCTTGTCTTAGTTATTATCGAAAAAAAAAATATTCACGTTTTTCCGCATTAAGTTTATTTTGGTTACTAAAGTGACGCCACCGAAATCGGGGTGTTACAAGGATTAGGGTAGGAGTAGAGTTAAAGCTCTGGTCTTCATGTTCGTATTTTGGGGAAGGGTAGGTTCCCGACCGTTAGCTTTTTGTGTGGTTTTCTTTATGGAAATCACAGAGAGTTGGTCGGACTAGGAGGTCTTCGGGCTGTTTTGGGCTGACCTACTTTCATTTTGGAGGACTGTATTGCGAACACTTGACCTTTCGCTTAGTATTGTACATATTGCCTACGGGCACTACTTTCGACTACTTTCCGTCACTGGAGGTTACTCGTGACGTGGCTTGTTACTTACAGCGGGGGCTGTAAATATATCTGTACATTAGTCATGTTTATCTTTTGTCGATGGGTCTTTATTTTCGACAAGTTTTTTTTTTATTTACTTAAAACAAATATCTCGAAAAAAAAAATATTCACGTTTTTTCCGCTTTATCTTCTTTTTGGTTACTAAAGTGACGCCACCGAAATCGGGGTGTTACAACCCTAAAGACCACACCTAGAACACGTGCCTCGTTAAAACCTTCCTAGGAAAAACTGAATGGGAAAAACCATAGGGAAAGAAAAAGAGTACAACATCCCTAGATGTGCCTTTGAATCTCCCTAAGCAAATATCAATACAATAAAACATAAAAACCCAAATCTAACCAAAATAATCCAACAAAAAGCAACCCTAACAGCATCACTGAAACAAACAAGGCGGAAGGAAAACAACTCAATCCACAAAGAACTAAAGCCTCACATCCCTCAATGACCACCTCTGAGATGCTGCACACATCCCTCAATGACCACCTCATCAGAGCCATCCCAAACAAGACCTAACTCTTTGTCAACCGTCCACATCTTCCAAGCGCGCTTATAAACGCAATCCTGGGACTGAGATGGAGACATACCCACAGGATCCACCTTACCAGACGCAGTGTCAGACACACCCAATGCCTCTACAACATTAGAGCCAACAACCTGAAACCTTGGTTTTTTCTTCCCCTCTTAGCAACATTCCTAGGCCTACCTCTTTTTCTCCCAATAGAAAAATCAGGGTCCTTAGAGGGCTCCTTCTCCACATAAGGAATACGAGAAAGAGGATCAAACCTTGAGAAAATCACATCAAGGGGAATCACCGAGGGAACAGAGTGGTCCAACACATGACGCTGATCAAGTGAAACCTCAGGATCCTCCAAACACGCTGCCTCATAACTACCATGATCATGAAACAACTCGAGGTCTGAACCATCAGCTACTCCACCGTTTAAGCCTGTATCCACCGGACACAAAAGCGCACCGGAAGACCACCACGAAGAACTACATCTAGAAGGGGCAAAATATCACGCCTCTCAAAAGACGCATAGTCCCCGCGCCGTAAGAGCATCAGTCCTCGCCTCAAAATCCTTCAGAATAGCATAGGTAGCCAAACCCCCATAGGTAGTCCAATCCATAATATCCAACACGACTGAAGAATCAGGCCCGACATGAAACTTTACGTCACCATCAATTAAACTTGAAAGTTTACATTAAGTAAATATTGTCATCACTAAATAATTCTTATTAATATTTTTGTTTTATCATTTTTTATTAAAATTGACTTGATTTTTTCATCAGTGACAAGTTTAATTAGTTATTTACTTTAATTTTAATTATTCTTAATATAATATTTTGAAAAATTCTTATATATATAAATAATTCTTTTAATATAGTAAGTAGTTTTTTTACAGTAAAAATAGTAAGTATTTAAAACATTAATTATCGACCTAAAGGTGAAAAAAAGAATTATACAAAGTAATATCTTTTATATAAAATAAATATGCTAAATATTTAAAATTTTCAATGGTTAAATTCCTTTTATAAATACAGGGCGTATCTCGGGATAGGTTGACAGGGGCCACAACCCCCGCAATTTTTTTTTTTTACCGACTATAGGTATTTTTATGTAGTTTTGTTTGTGGTCCCATTCCGTCCCCTACAAAGTTTTGTTATGGAATTTTAGTCTCATCCCTCTATTATTACAAATTGATACTTTACAACATACCGGTGAAACTAGATGGAGTTCTCATTTTAAATTAATAACAAGTTTCATAAACTTATTCGGTGAAATTGCTAAGGTTCTTGAAAATATAAATGAGAGTGAATTTAATTCTTCTCAACAAAGAGTTATGAGTGCAACTTCTAAAAAATGGTTGAGTTTTGAATTTTCTTTTATGTTAAATGTGATGAAAGAAATATTGAGAATCAATGTTACCCTTTGCCAGTGAAGGTATGAAAAAACACTAGAAAATGGGGGTTTGAATAGGGTGTTGAAGTTTTAAAGCTTTCTCTCTAAGATTTTGGTAAATCTTTTCGGTATATAGAACACAAGGTGCAAGAGATAAAGGATAGAGAAAAGCACACAAGTATTTTATCTGGTTCACTTGATAAATCACTCAAGCTAATCCAGTCCACCCGTTAAGGTGATTTCTTCCTTCTTAGAATAAAGGCAATTCACTATTCAAAGATTGTTACAACTGCACTATCACACCTTGCTCAGTGACTAACAACCTATGAACTAGCAACTCTAAGACACACAAGTCTTCGTCTTCTCAAGAATCCTGACCTCACTGATCTCTCAAGAAAAAATACAAACAAAGTTTGTAAAAGGTTTGGTTTACAAAGAAATGCTTCTCAACAAGCAAAGGTAAACACAATAAGAACAATGAAGAAATATTGCTAAGGTATTCGCTTGAAGGTTTTGTGTTGCACAATAGTTTCTTAGCCAATTTATTCTATCTTTAGCCTTTAAATACTCTAAGGTTTAGGGTTTGTATCCGTTGAAAGAATTCATCCGTTTGAGAGCAATTCTGGAATTTCCAGGAACCTGCTGTGGCTGATCATCGTAGGTAAGACGGTCAGAATAGTACACTTGCATTTGTACTATTGACAATGACATTGCCTTAGCCTAGTTGACTCCTGATCTTGGGCGACGCTTCGTGTTGGAACTTGTAAAGCAATGAGATCAGAGTCAGAAAGAAGCTTGGATCCTCTGACCTTCAGAACTTCTGCTTCTGGACCGTTCACTCTGAACTTCTGGTCTTCAGAATTTGAAGTACTTTGGTCTTGGAAGCCAGCTTACACTTGGACTGCAGAATCTTCAAGTCTTCAACTGCCACCTTTCTTGTCCAACATTCATGATGTTTTGCATGTGTCCCAGTTGAGGAAGTATGTATCCGATCCGTCACACGTGATTGAGCCGGATCACATTCAACTGAAGGATAATCTCAACGTTGAGGTACCACCAATGAAGATCGAAGAGCGAAGGATCAAGCAATTGAGGAATAGGCAAGTTTCCCTAGTCAAGGTGATTTGGAATCAATCCACGGGAGATGCCACCTGGGAGCTAGAGGATAAGATGCGGGAACAGTATCCCGAGCTATTCGTAGACCCTTAGCCTTAGTTTCGAGGACGAAACTATTTTAAGGAGGGTGTTGTAAGACCCGGTTTTAGGGCATACTATTTTAATAATAATATTAAATAATATTCTGTGAATTGCTTGTGCTAGATGTGATTTTATGCCTTTTAAAAAGGTGATTAATTTTTAGAAGCAATATTAAGTCCTAGAAACCTCTAGACGTTGATGAGCGCAACGATACAAGCATTTTGACTGTAATATTACTAGGGTTCGGCGACGGCGACTTTTAGGTCAAAATTGACCCGACAGCAGCGATGAGTTGGCGAATTGAGTCGACGATGACGATTTCGTGGGCCGCACCTTATGGGGAGGTGCTGGGCATGATTTTAAGAATATTCTAGGAGATAATATTCCTTGGTTTTATTTTTGAAGTTTTTATTTAAATAAAATGGAGTTTTATTTAAATGCATTTAAATAATTTTAACCTATGGTTTAATATCAAAATTAATTCTGAAAATATTTTTGAGATATTATGGAGCTGGTGCACGAATTTTTGGAGCCAAAATTATTGATAAGGATTTTTTATTTTAAAATTGAAGTTTTGGGTGCATTTAGGAGGGAAATGGTGCATTTAATGCATTAATTATTATGGGGTTTTTATTTAAATTATTATTTTAAAAATTTTTGGTGAAAATCTGAGCATGGAGAGTGTGTGGTCGGCCAAGACTTGTGGATGAAGGAAAAAAGGAGACTTTTGCAAAAAATTCCTTTTCTAGCTAGGTTTATGATGGAGAGATATTAGGGATTTTTGATTCTTTGACTTTCTATTAATGGTGGATTGATTTCCAAATTTTTAAAACTTCCAAGGATCTCTCCACATCTGATTTAAAACCTTGGTGATTCAGATTGGATTATTTTAATTAATTAGGGATTTAAATGCTAATTTCTTAAAGGTTTAATTAGGAAATAAACCTAAATTTGAGGGCTAAAAATGGGGAGTTTGGAAAACTTTGAAAACCCTAGAATGGGCTGAAGGGGGGTGCGGCCATGGGCCTCACTTGGAGAGGAAGAAAAGCAATTAATGCTTTGCTCTCACCTCTCACTATAAATAGAGAGCTCCTCCCTCTCATTTTCTTCACATCAAGCTCATTTGCTCTCTTCTCTCTCTAGCCGTGAGCTTCTCCTCCCTCTCTTGTCTTTCTTTTATTTTTATTGCTTTAGTTTCTAAGCCTTGAGCAAGGTCATTCTCAATATGCTCTGTGGTTGCAGCTTAAGCTGATATGCCAAAAACCAGAAGAGAATGATCTTGATCGAGTTGCTTAGGAATGTTTATGATTTTGGGAGTTTTTCTTAAGAAATTTATGATGTTCTTATAACGTTCTTATGATCTTCAAACAATTATTTTAGAAAAGAGGTTTTGATCTTATGAAAGAGAAAGTTTTGATTTTTCGAGGTTTTTAAGATAGTATTTTTGAAACGACGGGGAAGGGATATATTATCGCTAAACGACTACTAATTCGTACCGTTACTCTGTCCACATGGCTAGGAAGTTCGGAGCGAGCGTGATCCCGCCAAATCCAAAGTCCTAGGACGTGTTCTGCTGTGACTAAGGTAAGGGCACTTCGGCCTCGGCCTAGATAAATTGTTTGTGATTGTTATTGTTAGCAAGCATGATGCAAGGACTTTTGATGATGTATGTACTAGATATGCTATATGATGATGATGCAATAAATGCTAGCTATTGTTATTATGAACATGCCTATATGACTAGGGTGTTAGCTATATTTATTGCAATGCATGCAAGTTATTATGCGATGATATGTTGTTCATAAGAGATGAACGTGATGGGCTTAGGGCCTAGTGATGATGACTGACTTGCATGGCATGCATTGTGGACCAAGTGACCTGGATTGGGCTTGGTTGGCCACAACTAGTGACCTGGATTGGGTTAGTCGATGGTCACATTCAGGGGAGGCCCTGAATAAGGACGAGCAAGAGACGACGATGTTGGAGAGCTCCATCCCCGATCGCGGAGTCGTGTTCGTCCAGCCTTTCCAAGAGGGATCGACTTGAGGATATCCAAAGCGTCTGCATGCATACCCCACATCGACTAACTATGACTTAGAGACATGATAGTTCCCCTTATGTGAAAATGTTAGCATAGGGCTTATCTATGAATGTTAGACAAACACAATACTTAACTTGAGTGGTTGCTTTCTAGAAGTTGACCCTTGCTTGTTTGTTTGTTTGCTGTTTGGGGCGCTTAACGCCTAGATGGATCGCCAGAGAATGGGCCTCACTTTGCATAGCATGGATGAAGACACCGCCTGGGAGATAGACCACTCCCTGGATCGGTATGTGTATAAAGGCTTTATGTTTCTATCGACCTACAACCCGGACGACACACATCTGAAGGTGACAGGCTTTGTAACGCCCCGATTTCTTGGACGTCACGAAAAACCAAAAATCATGATTTTCACAAAGAATTTTCGCCGTCCATTTATTAATCTTCATTAAATGACAAAGATCCAATTATTACGAAAGTTCTCAGCGTTAAATATAAATCAAATAAACAAACGTGCGAGTAAGGAAAACGAACGATTGATATAAATCCAATAACTGAAATAATGTACGGTGGCCACACCCATGTGTGTAAACAAAACCACCCTAGTAATCTGACAAAATTGTTTACATTTGAAAATCAACTACAAGTACTTCAAAGTAAAATAAAAGCTCCAAAAATAAAACAGCGCTCTCAACCCAATCAAGGCCACTCGTTGCAGTCTGCATCTTCTTTGGCCCACATGTTGGAAGGCTCCGGCGTCTCCTCTCCTGGCTTCGGAAGCTCAACTTTCATGTCCAGGTTCCACTGCCTCAATGCCTCCAAGCTCCACCCAAACCCTAATGGTACGGGATCCATGAGTCCCTGATTCAGCTCTTGCTCGGGTGGTGCAATGGGGCTCACCGGCTCCTCCTTCGGCACCAAAAGTCCCTCTGTCGGATTCCGGTACTCGGAAGTCACTGAAGGCTCGCTCCCCTCGCCTGAGTCGTAGCCTGGCCCCTCACTAGGGTCCGACTCCGAACCGCTGAGAAAATCCATCCCTAAGGGGAGTCCAAAACGGAAGGGTGCGTAAGGAAACCGAATCTTCCCTCTGATAGGCTGAGTCTCAACAATCTGCCCAGCTTGGTCTCTTTTGAAGATGGTCGCGCCGCCGACGTACACGTTCTTCTCCTGGCGGTAGTCGACACCCCAGGCCGTGTCCTCATCAAAACTATGGAGATAAATCTCCCAGTCCTGATCCACTAGCTCCTTCCGGATCACCATCTGTTGGCGTTAAGCGCCCAAACAACAAATAGCAAATAGAGAGGGTCAACTTCTGACTCTCAAATATCTCTAGTCTCTAGCATGTTATAGACAATATAATATCATCATTAATCAACAGAACATAACTAAAAGGTTAATCACATAGCCTAAGTTTCAATTAGTCTATGCGTCCTCACTTTTCACACAACCACCTTTCACCTTGGATCCAACACCATTCGTCCAGCAGACGAACAACACCATGAGCAAAGCTCACAACATCATGGCGTTCCTTGGAACGACCACAGCACACCATGGGTCAGACACCCACAAGTCATAACATCACGGTTCAAACCGCATTCACCCTCGTGTGCAAGTTATCCGTTTTGTCTCTAACGGAACCACTGTTCTCATGGTTCATAGTCCTAACCAGACCTATGTTCCACTAATCATAATTTACTTGCATGCGAGTAAACATCATAAAATCCTAGTCTCATGTTACTACGTCAAGTAAATAGACAGGCATTTTATCTCATGTTATTGAAATTAAATAACATCATGCATAATTTCACTTAGCAAATAAGGCATACTTGAACTAGCATACATCAACTAACTAGTTCTATAGCATACTAAGAATTTATCATATTAACTTAGTAATAAATCATACATCATATCATCACTTAGCATAATATTGAATACTAATACTAAGCATGTTATCAACCACACTCGCATACAACTTCACATGCAGGAAAGCAGTAAGACTTCTCTATACGGAAGTGCCCTCACCTTGGCTACGCTTTCCACGCGAGATCGAGTACGTTCGATCTAACCTTTCCGTGCGCGAACCTGCACGGACCAACAAACTAGGGTTAGAATTTGAAGGAAAAAGGAGCATCATTTCCCCCCTTCAAATATTCGAACCCCATCCCCTAAAACCAAACAATATTTCATCTTCTTCTAGTAAACAAGAAGAAAAAGTACTTGAGTTCACTACTTCCCGAAGGAAGCAGAGCTTAGTTACTATAGGAATTATTTCCTATAGAGGTCAAGAAGAACTCTGGAGAGGGAGAGATAGAGACTCACAAAAATTTGGAGAGCTCTGAGTTGTGATTTTCCCTTCACTAGAGACTCCTATTTATGGTGGAGGATGTGGAGGTAAAAATACGATAAAACCCTTAATTTTAGCCCAAGCCCAAGGGCAAAAATATAATTTTAATTAATTTTTATTCAAATTAATTACTTTTCCACTAAGCAAGTAACAAACTCCCCTAAATTCCCTCTAACAACCTTGGCCGTCCCCCCCCTTCTAGTTTGTTAGGAAATTTGTTATTTTTTTTTTATTATTAAAACACTAAACACATGGAAATAATTTTCAAATTTGAAAAACCAAACCATTATCCTAACAAAGTTTCGGCCACTCCCTAGAAGAAAATATATCTTCAATTCTTTTTTTTTTCTTTTCTTATTTCCAAAATAACATTAAATCCAATTAAAAAAAATTATTTAAATAAAAACTCCAAAACACTTTATATTTACTTAACAAATAAATAAGTAAATCTCCTCCTCCAATATAATAGATATAAGTCTCGAAAATTCCCTTTTTGCATATTTTATGCACTACCCAAAATTATGCATGTGCATGCATGCATATCGACTACTCGCGCTTTACGTAATAATTAATTACGTAATAAATTACTATACAAGCGTTATAGTAACAATTAATCAGTATTTTCTCCTTACTGAAAATAGAACATCGTACTTTATATTATTCTTCAATAATACAAAACATAAATAAATCACCGGGTCTTACAATACTCCCCCCCTTAAAATAGTTTCGACCTCGAAACTTAAGGGTCTACAAACAACTCGGGATGTGATTCCCGCATTTTATCCTCTAATTCCCAAGTCGCATCGCCCGTAGCTTGATTCCATACAAACTTCACTAAGGATACTTCCTTGTTCCTCAAGCGTTTGGTGCTTTTGTCGACGATCTTGATGGGCGGCATTTCCATCGGTAGATCATCCTTCAGCTGAATATCATCAGGTTCAATCACATGAGAATTATCAGCCATATACCTCCGAAGTTGCGACACATGCAGCACATCATGTATGTTGGATAGGAACGGCGGTAAGGCAATCCTATACGCCACGGGTCCAACACGCTCCGTAATCTGGTACGGTCCGATAAACTTTGGAGTAAGCTTCTTTGACTTGATCGCCCTTCCGACACCTGTCATCGGGGTAACCCGCAAGAAGACATGATCTCCAGCTTGAAACTCCAACTCCTTCCTGCGATTGTCAGCATAACTTTTCTGACGACTCTGCGAAACCCTCATCTTCTCTTGGATTCGCTTCACCTCTTCTGTGGTTTTCTGAACTAATTCAGGTCCAACAATCAAGTTCTCCCCATCTTGATGCCAGCACAAGGGTGTACGGCACCTCCGACCATACAACGCTTCATAAGGGGCCATCCCTATGCTTGCATGAAAGCTGTTGTTGTAAGTGAACTTGATCAATGGCAACATCTCATCCCAGCTGCCTTTGTGATCCAGCACACAAGATCTTAGCAAATCCTCCAAGGATTGGATGGTCCTCTCGGTTTGCCCATCCGTCTGTGGATGATAAGCGGAACTCAATTTCAACCTGGTTCCCAAAGCCCGCTGCAAAGCTTCCCAGAAACGCGAGGTAAACCTCGGGTCTCTGTCCGACACAATGCTAGATGGCACACCGTGCAAGCGTACAATCTCAGCAATGTATATCTCCGCCAACCTCTCTACCTTGTAGTTCAGATTGATTGGCACGAAGTGAGCAGTCTTCGTCAATCAATCAACTACAACCGAAATTGCATCGAACTTCCTTCGTGTAAGCGGCAACGCCGTCACGAAGTCCATGGAAATGCTATCCCATTTCCACTCCGGGACATCCAATGACTGCAGCTTTCCTGCTGGTTTCTGATGTTCCACCTTCGCCTTCTGACACGTCAAACATGTCGACACATACTCAGCTACTTGTTTCTTCATCCCAGGCCACCAGAAATGAAGTTTCAAGTCCTGATACATCTTATTCATCCCCGGATGAATACTCAATCTGCTTTTGTGACCTTCATCCAAGATCAGCTTCCTCATTACTGCATCATTGGGTACACAAACTCGTCCCTTACAACGCAGAATATTGTCGTTCCCAATAGCGAACTCAGACGCTTTTCCTTGTGCCACAAGCTTGCGCCATTCAATCAACCCTTCATCGGTCTCTTGTTTCGACTTTATCTCATCCAAGAGTCCACTAGACATCGTCACCATTCCAAAGCTCAGCTCCCCCGGTGCGAGTTCAACATTCAAACTCAGATCACGGAAAGCCTCCAACAATTCTAACTCCTTGACCATCAACGAGGATACATGTATAGCCTTTCGACTCAGAGCATCAGCTACAACATTGGTCTTCCCCGGATGATACTGTAATGAGAACTCATAGTCTTGCAGAAACTCCATCCACCGTCTCTGCCTCATGTTCAGATCCTTCTGATCAAACAAGTACTTCAAACTCTTGTGATCACTATAGATCGTGAACGTACTGCCATACAAGTAATGTCTCCAGATCTTGAGAGCATACACTATAGCAGCCAACTCCAAATCATGCGTAGGGTAATTCTTCTCATGGACTTTCAGCTGTCGCGAAGCATAAGCAATCACCCTCTTCTCTTGCATCATCACACAACCCAAACCATTATGCGACGCATCACAGTACACGTCGTATGGTTCTCCCTCCTTTGGCAAAGCTAGTACAGGTGCGGTGGTCAACCGCTTCTTCATTTCTTGGAAGCTAGCCTCACACTTCTCCGTCCACGCAAACGGTTGATCCTTCTTTGTCAAATGAGTCAACGGTGCAGTCAACTTGGCGTAATCCTTCACGAAACGCCGATAGTAGCCAGCAAGCCCAACAAAACTCCTGATATCACTTGCTGTCTTCGGTTGTTCCCATGCCAAAACTGATTCAATTTTGCTGGGGTCCACTGCCACACCTTTGCTAGATATGACATGACCAAGGAACTTCACTTCCTCCATCCAGAACTCACACTTTCCTCCATTAGCATAGAGTTCCTTCTTCCGCAACACCTCTAGCACTTGACGTAAATGCTCCTCATGTTCCTCCTTACTCTTCGAGTAAATTAGAATATCGTCTATGAACACCACCACGAACTTGTCCAAGAATGGCCTGAACACACGGTTCATGTAGTCCATAAAACTGCGGGTGCATTAGTAACTCCAAATGGCATCACGAGATATTCATAATGTCCATATCGAGTTCTGAATGCCGACTTCTGAATGTCAGCCTCCTTCACCCGAATCTGGTGATACCCTGATTTCAGATCAATCTTCGAGAAAACAACTGCTCCCCGAAGTTGGTCCATCAAGTCGTCTATCCGAGGCATCGGATAACGATTCTTCACTGTCACCTTGTTTAGTTGTCGGTAATCTACACACAACCTGGACCTCCCGTCCTTCTTCTTTACCAACAACACCGGCGCTCCCCAAGGAGACACACTCGGTCGAATAAATCCCTTTGAAGAGAGATCATCCAACTGTTTTGCCAATTCCATCAATTCCGCTGGTGCCATCCGATACGGCGCCATCGATATCGGTCCCGTGCCGGGCATGATGTCAATGGAGAACTCCGTCTCCCTTACTGGTGGCAATCCGGGCACATCCTCCGGAAAAACATCCACATAGTCTTGCACTATCGAGATGTTCCGTACATCACTATCGTTTCTTGCTTCCGCCACGATAGAGTTCACGAACGCCGGTGAACCCTTCTTCAAATGGTACGAATTCAAATAATCCGTAACGCCTGAATCCGGAAATACCACGGCCTTGTTAGCACAATCCAAAAGAACATGATATTGCGCCAACCAGTCCATCCCCAGAATCACATCGAGCTCTTTAAGCCCTAAACATATAAGGTTTGCAAGGAACTTCCGATCCTCGTAAACCAACGGACATTTCAAGCATGCCGTGCGAGTAACTAAGCGATCGGCAGCAGGGGTTGTCACCACCATATCGAAAAGTAACTCTGAGGTTAGCAACCCTATTTTCTTCGCACACTCATCAGATATAAACGAGTGCGTAGCACCCGAATCAAACAAAACCATCAAGGAGATACCAGCAATAGTACACGTACCCTGAATAAGATCTTCAACACCCTCAGCTTGCTTGCCAGTAACAGCAAAGACACGTCCCTTAGCAACTGGACGTCTCCCCCTTGCCGTATTCAACACAGGTTCAGCTTTTGGCGCATCAGGACAGTTTGTCGAGATGTGCCCCGTCTTCTGGCACTTCCAGCAAGTAATCTCTTTTCGACATTCATTGGCATAGTGCCCTTTCTCATTACACTTGAAACAAGTAACATCTTCTCTCGGAGTTTTTGCTCCGACTTTGGTAGATGATGTCCTACCAGTTGCATTCTGATAAGGCTTCTTCTGACCAGCCCTACCCTTTTCAGTCTTCCCAGCTTGTTTCTGACCAGACCTGATTGGCCCTCCACTTTCCTGTCGGTTCCCTAGACGATTCTTCATGACCTCAACCTCGCGAGACTTCTCAACCAGTTGTTGAAAGACTCTGACTCCCAAAGGTCTGACGGACTCCTCAATTTCATCCCTCAAACCAATCATGAAACGGTTGCAGAGATACCCTTCATCAACTTGTTCTCGGAAGAAGCGAAAGTACTTCGACAGACTCTCCAGCTTGGCTGCATATTCCCCAACAGTCATGCTTCCTTGTTTCAGTCTGAGGAAACGGTTCTCCATATCATCTCTTGCAGTCTCTGGAAAGTACTTGTTCAGAAAAGCTGTTTTGAATGAATCCCAGGTAATAGCCACCTGGTTAGTCGTCATCAACAGCCTGGTGCTCCTCCACCAGTACTCTGCATCCCCTTTCAGCATGAAGGTAGCGAGATTCACCTTCTCTCCATCAGTTGTGTGCAAAGCTTCAAAAATCTTTTCCAGCTCTTGGATCCAAAGATCCGCTTTCTCGGGTTCAACTTCCCCTTCAAACTTTGGCGGGTTCTGCCGATTGAAATCAGTTCTCATCCTGACCTGATCCTGGTTCAGCTCCCGTTCCAACCTCTGCGCCCTTCTGGCATGTTCTTCAGCCTCTCTCTGAGCTTGGGCAGCGGCCATCGTAACACTAGCATTGGCCTGCTGAGCCACCACTTGGGCCAATTGAGCCATGGCCTGAGCGAGCTGAGCGTTAGTTGGGTCCTGTCTAGGAGGCATGATGTCAAACCTGCTTGTTGATAAAACCACAACCAAACGACAGTTCCTCAGTCAGAGAGATCATCTAACAGTAAAAACTTTCAACCAAAGCATCATGGCATTGATACTCCACTCCAAATAAGATCACACTTCAAACATCTTAGCAAACAAGTCTACCCAATCTCACCGCGAAGTTTTGAAAACACATTTATCAAACAAAACACCACGAGTTCGGAAACTCGTAAGCCCAAAACCCTTAGTGCTCTGGTTTCTCAACCGGAGCTCTGATACCACAATGTAACGCCCCGATTTCTCGGACGTCACGAAAAACCAAAAATCATGATTTTCACAAAGAATTTTCGCCGTCCATTTATTAATCTTCATTAAATGACAAAGATCCAATTATTACGAAAGTTCTCAGCGTTAAATATAAATCAAATAAACAAACGTGCGAGTAAGGAAAACAAACGATTGATATAAATCCAATAACTGAAATAATGTACGGTGGCCACACCCATGTGTGTAAACAAAACCACCCTAGTAATCTGACAAAATTGTTTACATTTGAAAATCAACTACAAGTACTTCAAAGTAAAATAAAAGCTCCAAAAATAAAACAGCGCTCTCAACCCAATCAAGGCCACTCGTTGCAGTCTGCATCTTCTTTGGCCCACATGTTGGAAGGCTCCGGCGTCTCCTCTCCTGGCTTCGGAAGCTCAACTTTCATGTCCAGGTTCCACTGCCTCAATGCCTCCAAGCTCCACCCAAACCCTAATGGTACGGGATCCATGAGTCCCTGATTCAGCTCTTGCTCGGGTGGTGCAATGGGGCTCACCGGCTCCTCCTTCGGCACCAAAAGTCCCTCTGTCGGATTCCGGTACTCGGAAGTCACTGAAGGCTCGCTCCCCTCGCCTGAGTCGTAGCCTGGCCCCTCACTAGGGTCCGACTCCGAACCGCTGAGAAAATCCATCCCTAAGGGGAGTCCAAAACGGAAGGGTGCGTAAGGAAACCGAATCTTCCCTCTGATAGGCTGAGTCTCAACAATCTGCCCAGCTTGGTCTCTTTTGAAGATGGTCGTGCCGCCGACGTACACATTCTTCTCCTGGCGGTAGTCGACACCCCAGGCCGTGTCCTCATCAAAACTATGGAGATAAATCTCCCAGTCCTGATCCACTAGCTCCTTCCGGATCACCATCTGTTGGCGTTAAGCGCCCAAACAACAAATAGCAAATAGAGAGGGTCAACTTCTGACTCTCAAATATCTCTAGTCTCTAGCATGTTATAGACAATATAATATCATCATTAATCAACAGAACATAACTAAAAGGTTAATCACATAGCCTAAGTTTCAGTTAGTCTATGCGTCCTCACTTTTCACACAACCACCTTTCACCTTGGATCCAACACCATTCGTCCAGCAGACGAACAAACACCATGAGCAAAGCTCACAACATCATGGCGTTCCTTGGAACGACCACAGCACACCATGGGTCAGACACCCACAAGTCATAACATCACGGTTCAAACCGCATTCACCCTCGCGTGCAAGTTATCCGTTTTGTCTCTAACGGAACCACTGTTCTCATGGTTCATAGTCCTAACCAGACCTATGTTCCACTAATCATAATTTACTTGCATGCGAGTAAACATCATAAAATCCTAGTCTCATGTTACTACTTCAAGTAAATAGACAGGCATTTTATCTCATGTTATTGAAATTAAATAACATCATGCATAATTTCACTTAGCAAATAAGGCATACTTGAACTAGCATACATCAACTAACTAGTTCTATAGCATACTAAGAATTTATCATATTAACTTAGTAATAAATCATACATCATATCATCACTTAGCATAATATTGAATACTAATACTAAGCATGTTATCAACCACACTCACATACAACTTCACATGCAGGAAAGCAGTAAGACTTCTCTAGACGGAAGTGCCCTCACCTTGGCTACGCTTTCCATGCGAGATCGAGTACGTTCGATCTAACCTTTCCGTGCGCGAACCTGCACGGACCAACAAACTAGGGTTAGAATTTGAAGGAAAAAGGAGCATCATTTCCCCCCTTCAAATATTCGAACCCCATCCCCTAAAACCAAACAATATTTCATCTTCTTCTTGTAAACAAGAAGAAAAAATACTTGAGTTCACTACTTCCCGAAGGAAGCAGAGCTTAGTTACTATAGGAATTATTTCCTATAGAGGTCAAGAAGAACTCTGGAGAGGGAGAGATAGAGACTCACAAAAATTTGGAGAGCTCTGAGTTGTGATTTTCCCTTCACTAGAGACTCCTATTTATAGTGGAGGATGTGGAGGTAAAAATACGATAAAACCCTTAATTTTAGCCCAAGCCCAAGGGCAAAAATATAATTTTAATTAATTTTTATTCAAATTAATTACTTTTCCACTAAGCAAGTAACAAACTCCCCTAAATTCCCTCTAACAACCTTGGCCGTCCCCCCCCTTCTAGTTTGTTAGGATATTTGTTTTTTTTTTTTTTATTATTAAAACACTAAACACATGGAAATAATTTTCAAATTTGAAAAACCAAACCATTATCCTAACAAAGTTTCGGCCATTCCCTAGAAGAAAATATATCTTCAATTCTTTTTTTTTCTTTTCTTATTTCCAAAATAACATTAAATCCAATTAAAAAAAATTATTTAAATAAAAACTCCAAAACACTTTATATTTACTTAACAAATAAATAAGTAAATCTCCTCCTCCAATATAATAGATATAAGTCTCGAAAATTCCCTTTTTGCATATTTTATGCACTACCCAAAATTATGCATGTGCATGCATGCATATCGACTACTCGCGCTTTACGTAATAATTAATTACGTAATAAATTACTATACAAGCGTTATAGTAACAATTAATCAGTATTTTCTCCTTACTGAAAATAGAACATCGTACTTTATATTATTCTTCAATAATACAAAACATAAATAAATCACCGGGTCTTACAGGCTTCGATGGCGAGATTCAGATGCCCTATACTCCCGCGCGGTTCGCACCACCTGACGACGAGGAGTCCGCTATGAAGACGGACCCTTCGGAGGGCTCATCACCACAGGCCGTGTTCACACCACCCCCACCTGGGCCTGATTCTTCAGATTACTCCCCGGCATCGCTTGTACCTGACCCTCCCATCCCGGAGGCTCGCATGGAGGAAATGTTCGGCAGGGTGATCAAGCGCCAGGAGCAGAGGCTTCGGACATTGATCAGGGAGGCCGTGTATGAAGCTTTCAGGGCCAAAGGCATCGTCTGAGTCGGGTTGGGAAAGTGTTATGCGTCCGTACTGGGGGGTGAGGTCGAGTGTTGCTTTAGGGCTTGATACCTTCTTAAAGCCATCGTGTATGTGGATGAGCTTAAGTAAGATTGAAAGCACTAGTTTCCTTTATTGAGTCTTGATGTAATAAAAAGCCTTGGTCTATTAAATAAAATGAAGTTTATTCATCATTCATTCTATCTTTTATTTACTGTCATTAAAAGGTTTTATTTCGACAAAAATTTACACACGTTTTTTTGAAAAAGGTTACTAAAGTGACCCTCGAGAAATCAGGGCGTTACAGAGTCCACATTAGAGATTTAATTGTAAGGCCCGAGTTTTTAAGTTTATGCTAAGTGAATAAACTTCTTATTCACGATTAGGGTTGATGTAATGTGAAGGGAAACCTGAACGAAAGTTTATTAAATGAAATATATTTATGAAGGAGAAAGTTCAGGAAAAGTTCAAGGATTGCATTATGATCGATAAAAGTTATAGCACGAACGTTTTACGCTTAAACCTAGGTCAGAAACCCTAGTATATAGCTAATTTTCACTTTTAGGCACGATGGCAGTTAATTCCAAAAATCTTCAGAGAAATGTTAGAACTTCTCTTTTTCCATATATCACAATCGTTTCGAGGCGAAACTCTAGGATCTACGAACGTCCGATTCCAATCATCGGAAGTTTGCCGAAACCGAATCCCTGGTATTTCAAAACCCTAGAATTTCTCGACAATGAAGACTTTTTCTATTCAGAGCTTCAAATGAATATTCCACACGCGTACACCCATTTCTCTTGATGATTTCAATCTTTCTTCCGAAGGAAGTTTTCCATTCCGACATTCGATGCAAAAAGCAACTTATCGGGTAAAATAGTTTTATACCGACTATGCTTTAGTTGCCAAAAATACAAGGAGACCTCTTTATAGTTTTGGAACTCTTTTGCCAAAACATATCTATTAATTCATGGAGAATGAAGTCGGAAAAATCAGATTCGCGAAACTTTCATTTTCCCGCGAATTTCCAACCTTTATATATAGCAAAGAAAGGAAGAAAAACACAAATTCTCCTCCATTTTCTCTCCCAAAACCGCGGCCAAGAACAAGGAAGAAGGAAGAAGAGTTTTTCTTCATCGTTTGCTTGATCGTCGATCAATCAGTTGCTACTTCAAGGCTTCGAGGTATAGTCGCTAATCCTTACCTCTGATCGCTTTTTCCATAGCTTTTCTGTAGAGTTTTCTGAGCAGATAGTTTATGGGTTTTTGCAAAACTATCCTGAATCTTTCATTTCTGATTCTAAACCTCTTCCTTATGCGCCCAAGATCACTTCTGCCGGGTTAGATTTTCCGTTATGTCGCCGGAATTCCGCCGGAATCAATTTGAGCCTAAAATACTCATTTTTGGAGTTTTTGGTGTAAAGCTTCAACCTTTAGGCTGAAAACTATCGCCTTAGCTTAGTGCTAGTAGGATTAGTTGTCATAAACGTCGTTGGTGACGTCCCTGCAAAATTTTATTTTTGGGATTTCAGTTTTGAAAAATCCTAAGTTAAAAATCATGACCAAAATACCCCTGCGACAATTTTTGATCCGATAATTTTTCCGAGTTCAGAATACCCTTAGTTACGGCTTATGAAAGCATAGGAACCAAGTTTGATCGAGGAAAAATCGAGCCCCATAATTGCACAAAGTGGCCGAGCCCTATTAGGGGGGAGGAGGAAAATTTCCTTTTCCGAAAACTTGTCTTTCGCGCTAGTTTATCGTACCTTAGGGTATAGATTACTTCGAGTAACCTTAGTAAGTATCGATAGCTTAGTTTCCGATAGATTCTGATAGTATTCTGTGATTTTATTGTAAAGGTGCTTTTGAGGATTTCCCCGAGGACCAACACTTTGAGAGCGAGGAAGCACTAGTTGATCATTCTGGAGAACTTTCAGGTGAGGGCTTCTCACTGAATCTCTAGTTAATGCTTAGGGTCGATGTTTCAACATTGTTTACTGTTTATGCACTGGAATTGTGTGTGATTGGAAAATGTTTTCTGAGGCTTCGGCTGACAATGTAGATGATTCATCTACTGAATGTTTTTGAGATTGTCTTACATGCTATGTGCTATGTGGGTAATCTAGGATGTGTGGTGCATGCTTTATATGCTAAGTGCTAAGTGTTTATGATGCGATTTATTGATATATGACATGTTGTTGATTGTGATGATTTAAATATGCTCTGTACTGGAATCTGAGATTCTGAATGGTGAGAATAGCGGGCAGGTCATGCCAATTTTATTTTGAGAGTTTTGAGAAAGTTTGATAGGACGAACGAGGTTCGGGCCTTAATTTTGTTTAGTGGATCGAGACATCCTCTGGAAGCGACTTGGGATTGGGAGATCCTGAAAATGTATAAGACTTGCGATAAGACAAAATGGAATCTATTTTATAAAGAAAATTCATAAGACCTTAAATAACCTCAAAATCTTTAAGTAATGATAACAACCTCGAAGGAAGGCATTGGAAGTCAAATCATAGTTTTGGAAAAACGAGGAGTGTCGTCGGATCCAAGTGTTGAGTTTGTTGTTGTGCTGTTGGAGCAGCGTTTGTTGTTGTGCTGTTGGAGCAGCGTTTATTGTTGTGCTGTTGGAGCAGCGTTTGTTATTGTGCTGTTGGAGCAGCGTTTGTTGTGGTGCTGTTGGAGCAGCTATGTGTCGTTATGAAGTGTGTCTTTTGGTCGCAGAATCGACTTTACCTTAGGGTAAGCTTTTAGAGACTTTAACTTCCCTAGAACACGTGGCGACGTGTCGAGTGAGGACGGAGACGTTGTTTGACTAATCATTTTGCATACATGCAACATTAATGAGGCATTAACACAGGACGTACTCTGGACCTCGTCGGTTTCCAAAATGGTCATAAGACCCGGAATGCCGTGAAAGAGCGTTTGTAGACGTCTCTTGTAGCAGACCGAAATGGCAGACCTACGGGTTTACTGCTGATCTGACTACCCCTGTTGGAGTAAGAGGCACGCGGGCCGAAATGGCTCCACCGTGGCTGGTGTTAGGGCTGATCCGTTTGATGTCCATCCCTTTCCGGAATGCATGTGGTTGACTGGGTTAACCTGCATACATATCATGCAACATGCACACTAATTTAGTTGTTGAGTGTGATTGGTAATTGTTAAACCTATTTGGAACATGCTATCTGCTATTATTGTGTTTATGTTATTGTGGAACATGCAACCCTAGGAATGACATCTTTAGCTATAAGCCTAAGTGGCTATCTATTATTTGTACCTATTGGGTTTATTATCTACATAGTTCTTTAGAGTTGACCCTCGCGTCTTCTGTGTGTGCTTTGGCGGACAACGCCTTTTGTCAGATGAATATTGCGGACTGGTTCACCATGGTCCACCCTTCGGGGGGATTAGGTACGAGATGATAGATCAGGACGACCCCGGGTCGTGGGTGGTTGATCCCGCGAGCCACCGAGCGACGTATTCGGGGCGCATCATGGAGGACCACGTGGACAGTGGAGGACTCTTGAGGTCAGGAGTGTTGAGGCGATGCTCTATCAGCTTCAACTTGCCACCGGGCGTTCACTGCGGACCAGGATTCGGAGGAGCACCGCCGCCACCGTCATCTTCAGAGGAGGAGGATCCCTCAGAGGAGTTTCCAGTGGGAGTGCCTTCGGCAGGGTCTAGTGCACCCTCTGTTGCGATCATTGATGATCAGGGTTCGGGCCCTAAGCCCGTGAGTCCAGCATCGGAGCGCACTGCGGTTGCGAGGGGAGGACGGATAGAGCTGGTAGACTTGGTCGTTCTGGATTCTGATTCAGACGACGATCATGCTAGCACATAGTTTTGAGTGTTGGTATGAGCTCCTCGAGTTAGGATTAGTGTAGGAGAAGAGTTTTAGCTCTGACAGTCTTGCTTCATTTGTTACTTAGGGGACAGGGTAGATCCGCCTATAGCTTTTTGTGTGGTTTCCTTACGGGAATCACAGAGAGTTGGTTGGACTTAGGAGGTCTTATTTTCAGGCCATTGGGTCAGCTGATTCTCAGTTTTGAGGGATGGTGTTGCGGGCACTTCACCCTTTTCATTTGGTTTGTATATATTGCCTACGGGCGTTGCACTTTTCTTTCCGTCACTGGAGGTTACTCGTGACGAGGTTGTTACTTACAGCGGGGGCTGTTTATATATTGTATATTAGTTCTATTGCTTTTCGCTTTTGGGTTTTATTTAATTCAGTCTTGTCTTAGTTATTATCGAAAAAAAAAAATATTTCACGTTTTTCCGCATTAAGTTTACTTTTGGTTACTAAAGTGACGCCACCGAAATCGGGGTGTTACATTGTGGTATCAGAGCACGGTCGAGTCTTTCGGGAGTTGTTGGGGAATAGGTCTTCTGTGCTAGGCTGTGTGACTCTGCAAAGAGTGAAAATTGATTGTCTGCAACCGATTTTTCGCTTAAAAATTGATTGAAGTTATTGCTTACTCATATTGTATAGTGATGCTAGATGCTATCTTATGATGAGTACTGACTGTTTGCTTCCTTTAACAGAATATGGTGAATACCAACTAGCTAGCTGAGATGATGGCCACTATGGCCCAAGCCGTTACCGCACAGGCGAATGATAACGCCATGAGGCGTACTGCTGGAGAAGCACGTGAACAACATCAGCGCCAGAGGGAAATAACTCTGGACCAGAACAAAGGCCTCAATGACTTCAGGAGGCAAAACTCACCCAAGTTCTCTGGTGGTACTGATCCAGACAAAGCAGATCTCTGGATTCAGGAGGTTGAAAAGATATTCGGCGTCCTACAGACTGTTGAGGGTGCCAAGGTGGGCATGGCGACTTATCTGTTGCTCGGTGATGCTGAGTACTGGTGGAAGGGCCACAAGAGGATCATGGAAGCTAACCATGAAGAGATCAACTGGAATTCTTTCCGGGCCGCATTCTTGGAAAAGTACTTTCCAACAAGTGCTCGGGATGAGCGGGAGTCACAATTTCTAACCCTCCGTCAGGGAGGTATGTCGGTGCCGGAATTTGCTTCGAAGCTGGAATCCTTGGCAAAGCATTTCCAATTCTTCCACGACCATGTGAACGAACGCTATATGTGCAAGCGTTTCGTTAATGGACTAAGGCCGGATATTGAGGACTCAGTGAGGCCACTGGGAATCATGCGATTCCAGTCGTTGGTGGAGAAGGCCACGGAAGTAGAGCTAATGAAGAACCGGAGGTTGAACCGGACTGGAACTGGAGGGCCGATGAGGTCGAGCTCTCAGAATATTCAGAACAGGGGGAGGTTTCAAACCAGGAGGCCGTACCAGCGTCCTGCTGGTAGAGGGTTTGCGTCAGGATCTTACAGGCCCATGGTGGGGGCTGCTGGTGGTTCTGGGGGTCAGACTCAGAACAGGGAACTGACGTGCTTCAAGTGTGGGAAGCCGGGGCACTTTGCTCGTGCTTGTCCCGACACGAGGCCTCAATGCTTCAATTGCAACAAGTTGGGGCATACTGCTGCTCAGTGCAGGGCACCAAAGGCTGAGCCAACCGTCAACACTGCTCAAGGAAAGCGTCCTGCTGCAAAGGCGAGAGTCTACACCATGGATGGTGAAGATGCTGAGGGGGTAGATGGACTGATTAGAGGCGACTGCGAGATTGACGGTAACCTTCTATCCGTACTTTTTGATTCCGGAGCAACGCATTCATTTATCTCTAGAGATTGTGCAATCAGATTAAGACTTCCTATTACTGCTTTGAGCTTCGATCTGATAGTTGCTACTCCTGCCAAGACTCTACTTGCTAATTCAGCATGCATGTATTGTCCGATAACATACAACAATAGGATCTACCATGCTAACCTAGTATGCCTAGCTCTTAAGAACCTAGATGTTATCCTAGGAATGGATTGGTTGTCCCGCTATCATTGTCTTTTGGACTGCAACCGAAAGAGAGTGGTATTTCCTGATTCGGATCTTTCCGAGTATCTAGCTGCCAATCACATCAGCGTCGCTTTGAACGAGGGATCTCAGGAGTATTCTGTTTTGCTAAGCTTGGAGAGCAAAGGGAACCCAGAAGTTGGCAGTATTCCAGTGGTGAAAGAATTCACGGATGTTTTTCCTGGCGATGTACCTGTATTGCCGCCTGTACGCGACATTGAGTTTGCTATAGACATCGTACCGGGAACAGGGCCGATTTCGATTGCACCATATCGTATGGCACCTGCGGAGCTAGTGGAACTGAAGTCCCAACTCGAAGATCTTTTGTCGAAGGGATTCATACGACCAAGCGTTTCACCTTGGGGAGCGCCAGTCTTATTGGTGAAGAAGAAGGACGGGAAGTCGAGACTATGTGTCGACTACCGACAATTGAACAAGGTAACCGTCAAGAATAGGTATCCGTTACCTAGGATTGATGATTTGATGGATCAACTGCGGGGAGCTACCATATTCTCGAAGATCGACCTGAAGTCGGGTTATCATCAAATCAGGGTCAAGACCGAGGATATCCAGAAGACGGCATTCAGAACCTGTTATGGACACTATGAGTACTTAGTGATGCCATTTGGGGTGACAAATGCGCCGACAATATTCATGGCTTACATGAATATGACTTTCCATACATTCTTGGATCGATTCGTCGTGGTGTTTATCGACGACATTCTGATCTATTCAAAGAATGCTGAAGACCATGAGGAGCACTTGCGACAAGTTTTACAAGTGCTGAGGGAGAAGGAGTTGTATGCCAATCCTTCTAAGTGCGAATTTTGGCTCGAAGAGGTAAAATTCTTAGGCCATGTGATCTCTAAGGAGGGGATAGCTGTGGATCCAGCAAAGGTAGAGACCGTATTGTCATGGGAACGGCCGAAGACAGTGACGGAGATCAGAAGTTTTGTCGGTTTGGCGGGATACTATCGTCACTTTATCGAGAATTTCGCGAAGATTGTTGGACCTTTGACTCAACTGACGAGGAAGGACCAACCTTTTGCATGGACTGAAGCGTGCGAGACTAGCTTTCAGATGATGAAGGAACGGTTGACGACGTCACCTGTACTCGTCTTACCGCAACCGGAGGAACCTTATGAGGTATACTGTGATGCTTCGCATCAAGGTTTGGGATGTGTGCTGATGCAACATCGGAAGGTGGTTGCTTATGCTTCAAGACAACTGAAGGTGCATGAGAAGAATTATCCGACTCATGACTTGGAACTAGCTGCAATCGTATTTGCGCTGAAGATTTGGAGACATCACTTATATGGATGCAATTTCACCATATTCAGTGATGATAAGAGCTTGAAGTACTTGTTTGAGCAGAAGGAGCTGAACATGAGACAGCGTCGGTGGATGGAATTTCTCAAAGATTACGAGTTCACTCTGCAATATCATCCTGGAAAGGCGAATGTTGTTGCTGATGCCTTGAGCAGGAAGATGCACATCTCGTCGATGATGGTGAAGGAGCTGCAACTGCTGGAACATTTTCGAGATATGAGCTTGGATGTGAAATTATCCGAGGGAGAACTGAAGTTTGGGATGATCAGAATTACCAATGGATTGATGGAAGAAATCCGAGACCAACAGTTACAAGATGAGTTTCTGCTCGGGAAAAGGAATTTGGTAAGTCAAGGTAAAGACCCAGAATTCAAGGTAGGAAGTGACAATATCCTACGGTGCAAGGATAGGGTTTGTGTACCTAACAACCCTGACTTGAGAAGATTGATTATGGATGAAGGTCACAAGAGCAAGTTAAGCATTCATCCTGGAATGAAGAAGATGTACCAGGACTTGAAGGTGAATTTTTGGTGGCCAGGAATGAAAAGACAAGTGGCTGAGTATGTAGCTGCATGTCTGACATGTCAGAAGGCGAAGGTGGAGCATCAGAAGTCTTCAGGTATGCTACAAAGCTTGGATGTGCCAGAATGGAAATGGGATAGCATATCGATGGATTTCGTCGTGGCTTTGCCAAGAACTCAGAAGGGATACGATTCTATTTGGGTAATCGTGGATCGACTGACTAAGTCGGCTCATTTCGTACCGGTGAGGACTTCGTACAACGTGGAGAAACTATCAGAGTTATATATAGCGGAGATTGTACGACTTCACGGAGTACCGACAAGTATTGTATCCGATCGAGACCCGAAGTTTACATCACATTTTTGGGGAGCTCTTCAAGAAGCTTTGGGAACGAGGCTGAGACTAAGTTCTGCTTATCATCCGCAGACTGATGGACAGACTGAGAGAACTATTCAGTCGTTGGAGGATTTGCTACGCGCTTGCGTTCTAGACAACAAGGGCAGTTGGGATACCTTATTGCCATTGATTGAGTTCACATACAACAACAGTTTTCATACGAGCATTGGTATGGCACCGTATGAGGCTTTGTATGGCCGCAAGTGTAGAACACCTTTGTGTTGGTACCAAAACGGAGAAAATCTGTTGGTAGGACCGGAACTTCTGCAACAGACCACTGAGAAGATCAAGCAGATCAGAGAGAAGATGAGGACTTCTCAGAGTAGACAGAAGAGTTATGCAGATCAGAGGCGCAGAACTCTGGAGTTCGAAGAAGGAGATCATGTATTTCTGAGAGTTACTCAGACGACGGGAGTTGGTCGAGCAATCAAGTCAAAGAAGCTTACGCCCAAGTTTATTGGACCGTATCAGATCACTCGTCGAATTGGACCAGTCGCTTACCAGATTGCACTACCTCCATTTCTATCAAATATTCATGATGTATTCCACGTGTCACAACTGAGGAAATATATTGCGGATCCGACACATGTTATCGAGCTGGATGACATTGAGTTGAAGGATGATCTGTCTTTCGAGACACCGCCAATTAGCATTGGTGACACCAGGATAAAACAGTTGAGAGGGAAAGAGATCGAGTTAGTGAAGGTCATTTGGAATAAAGACACTGGTGATGCGACATGGGAGCTGAAGGAGAAGATTCAAGAACAGTATCCAGAACTTTTTACTAACCCTTAAGTTTCGAGGTCGAAACTTTCTTTTTGGAGGGTAGTAATGTAAGGCCCGAGTTTTTAAGTTTATGCTAAGTGAATAAACTTCTTATTCACGATTAGGGTTGATGTAATGTGAAGGGAAACCTGAACGAAAGTTTATTAAATGAAATATATTTATGAAGGAGAAAGTTCAGGAAAAGTTCAAGGATTGCATTATGATCGATAAAAGTTATAGCACGAACGTTTTACGCTTAAACCTAGGTCAGAAACCCTAGTATATAGCTAATTTTCACTTTTAGGCACGATGGCAGTTAATTCCAAAAATCTTCAGAGAAATGTTAGATCTTCTCTTTTTCCATATATCACAATCGTTTCGAGGCGAAACTCTAGGATCTACGAACGTCCGATTCCAATCATCGGAAGTTTGCCGAAACCGAATCCCTGGTATTTCAAAACCCTAGAATTTCTCGACAATGAAGACTTTTTCTATTCAGAGCTTCAAATGAATATTCCACACGCGTACACCCATTTCTCTTGATGATTTCAATCTTTCTTCCGAAGGAAGTTTTCCATTCCGACATTCGATGCAAAAAGCAACTTATCGGGTAAAATAGTTTTATACCGACTATGCTTTAGTTGCCAAAAATACAAGGAGACCTCTTTATAGTTTTGGAACTCTTTTGCCAAAACATATCTATTAATTTATGGAGAATGAAGTCGGAAAAATCAGATTCGCGAAACTTTCATTTTCCCGCGAATTTCCAACCTTTATATATAGCAAAGAAAGGAAGAAAAACACAAATTCTCCTCCATTTTCTCTCCCAAAACCGCGGCCAAGAACAAGGAAGAAGGAAGAAGAGTTTTTCTTCATCGTTTGCTTGATCGTCGATCAATCAGTTGCTACTTCAAGGCTTCGAGGTATAGTCGCTAATCCTTACCTCTGATCGCTTTTTCCATAGCTTTTCTGTAGAGTTTTCTGAGCGGATAGTTTATGGGTTTTTGCAAAACTATCCTGAATCTTTCATTTCTGATTCTAAACCTCTTCCTTATGCGCCCAAGATCACTTCTGCCGGGTTAGATTTTCCGTTATGTCGCCGGAATTCCGCCGGAATCAATTTGAGCCTAAAATACCCATTTTTGGAGTTTTTGGCGTAAAGCTTCAACCTTTAGGCTGAAAACTATCGCCTTAGCTTAGTGCTAGTAGGATTAGTTGTCATAAACGTCGTTGGTGACGTCCCTGCAAAATTTTATTTTTGGGATTTCAGTTTTGAAAAATCCTAAGTTAAAAATCATGACCAAAATACCCCTGCGACAGTTTTTGATCCGATAATTTTTCCGAGTTCAGAATACCCTTAGTTACGGCTTATGAAAGCATAGGAACCAAGTTTGATCGAAGAAAAATCGAGCCCCATAATTGCACAAAGTGGCCGAGCCCTATTAGGGGGGAGGAGGAAAATTTCCTTTTCCGAAAACTTGTCTTTCGCGCTAGTTTATCGTACCTTAGGGTATAGATTACTTCGAGTAACCTTAGTAAGTATCGATAGCTTAGTTTCCGATAGATTCTGATAGTATTCTGTGATTTTATTGTAAAGGTGCTTTTGAGGATTTCCCCGAGGACCAACACTTTGAGAGCGAGGAAGCACTAGTTGATCATTCTGGAGAACTTTCAGGTGAGGGCTTCTCACTGAATCTCTAGTTAATGCTTAGGGTCGATGTTTCGACATTGTTTACTGTTTATGCACTGGAATTGTGTGTGATTGGAAAATGTTTTCTGAGGCTTCGGCTGACAATGTAGATGATTCATCTACTGAATGTTTTTGAGATTGTCTTACATGCTATGTGCTATGTGGGTAATCTAGGATGTGTGGTGCATGCTTTATATGCTAAGTGCTAAGTGTTTATGATGCGATTTATTGATATATGACATGTTGTTGATTGTGATGATTTAAATATGCTCTGTACTGGAATCTGAGATTCTGAATGGTGAGAATAGCGGGCAGGTCATGCCGATTTTATTTTGAGAGTTTTGAGAAAGTTTGACAGGACGAACGAGGTTCGGGCCTTAATTTTGTTTAGTGGATCGAGACATCCTCTGGAAGCGACTTGGGATTGGGAGATCCTGAAAATGTATAAGACTTGCGATAAGACAAAATGGAATCTATTTTATAAAGAAAATTCATAAGACCTTAAATAACCTCAAAATCTTTAAGTAATGATAACAACCTCGAAGGAAGGCATTGGAAGTCAAATCATAGTTTTGGAAAAACGAGGAGTGTCGTCGGATCCAAGTGTTGAGTTTGTTGTTGTGCTGTTGGAGCAGCGTTTGTTGTTGTGCTGTTGGAGCAGCGTTTATTGTTGTGCTGTTGGAGCATCGTTTGTTATTGTGCTGTTGGAGCAGCGTTTGTTGTGGTGCTGTTGGAGCAGCTATGTGTCGTTATGAAGTGTGTCTTTTGGTCGCAGAATCGACTTTACCTTAGGGTAAGCTTTTAGAGACTTTAACTTCCCTAGAACACGTGGCGACGTGTCGAGTGAGGACGGAGACGTTGTTTGACTAATCATTTTGCATACATGCAACATTAATGAGGTATTAACACAGGACGTACTCTGGACCTCGTCGGTTTCCAAAATGGTCATAAGACCCGGAATGCCGTGAAAGAGCGTTTGTAGACGTCTCTTGTAGCAGACCGAAATGGCAGACCTACGGGTTTACTGCTGATCTGACTACCCCTGTTGGAGTAAGAGGCACGCGGGCCGAAATGGCTCCACCGTGGCTGGTGTTAGGGCTGATCCGTTTGATGTCCATCCCTTTCCGGAATGCATGTGGTTGACTGGGTTAACCTGCATACATATCATGCAACATGCACACTAATTTAGTTGTTGAGTGTGATTGGTAATTGTTAAACCTATTTGGAACATGCTATCTGCTATTATTGTGTTTATGTTATTGTGGAACATGCAACCCTAGGAATGACATCTTTAGCTATAAGCCTAAGTGGCTATCTATTATTTGTACCTATTGGGTTTATTATCTACATAGTTCTTTAGAGTTGACCCTCGCGTCTTCTGTGTGTGCTTTGGCGGACAACGCCTTTTGTCAGATGAATATTGCGGACTGGTTCACCATGGTCCACCCTTCGGGGGGGATTAGGTACGAGATGATAGATCAGGACGACCCCGGGTCGTGGGTGGTTGATCCCGCGAGCCACCGAGCGACGTATTCGGGGCGCATCATGGAGGACCACGTGGACAGTGGAGGACTCTTGAGGTCAGGAGTGTTGATGCGATGCTCTATCAGCTTCAACTTGCCACCGGGCGTTCACTGCGGACCAGGATTCGGAGGAGCACCGCCGCCACCGTCATCTTCAGAGGAGGAGGATCCCTCAGAGGAGTTTCCAGTGGGAGTGCCTTCGGCAGGGTCTAGTGCACCCTCTGTTGCGATCATTGATGATCAGGGTTCGGGCCTTAAGCCCGTGAGTCCAGCATCGGAGCGCACTGCGGTTGCGAGGGGAGGACGGATAGGGCTGGTAGACTTGGTCGTTCTGGATTCTGATTCAGACGACGATCATGCTAGCACATAGTTTTGAGTGTTGGTATGAGCTCCTCGAGTTAGGATTAGTGTAGGAGTAGAGTTTTAGCTCTGACAGTCTTGCTTCATTTGTTACTTAGGGGACAGGGTAGATCCGCCTATAGCTTTTTGTGTGGTTTCCTTACGGGAATCACAGAGAGTTGGTTGGACTTAGGAGGTCTTATTTTCAGGCCATTGGGTCAGCTGATTCTCAGTTTTGAGGGATGGTGTTGCGGGCACTTCACCCTTTTCATTTGGTTTGTATATATTGCCTACGGGCGTTGCACTTTTCTTTCCGTCACTGGAGGTTACTCGTGACGAGGTTGTTACTTACAGCGGGGGCTGTTTATATATTGTATATTAGTTCTATTGCTTTTCGCTTTTGGGTTTTATTTAATTTAGTCTTGTCTTAGTTATTATCGAAAAAAAAAAAATATTTAACGTTTTTCCGCATTAAGTTTACTTTTGGTTACTAAAGTGACGCCACCGAAATCGGGGTGTTACATTAATCTTCAGAACATCTTAAGCATTACTACCGTTCCGAAGAACGTAGTGATTGTAGAAGCGTTTCATTGGTTACTCTTGGGTCTTCAACTTCTGATATATATGTCTTTTAGTCAGAATCAGAACATGTTTTTCACACACTTAAAAGACAAACATTAGAGTACCCTAATTGTTCATACATAAATATAAACTTGTTATCATCAAAACATAGAGTTGTACCACCAGACCAAATCTTGGTCTTACAATCTCCCATTTTTTGATGATGACAAAACCAAGTATTTTGATGAACAATTCTTAAACAATAAACTGAATACACTCAGAGTTTAAGGTATCAGAGTTAAACTTATCCTGATGTGTATAGTTTATATAGCTCCTTCTGAATCCAAGTAATGAGCTTGATTCTGAGCTAAGCTCCCCCTGAATCTATGACTTATTAAAATCGTTAGAATAGTCTAGATTCTGAGCTAAATTAGATATAGTGATCAGAGTGATATAGCTATTAGGGTTAGGAATTTAATAGTTTGACATAAAAATATAAGCATTGGAGTATCGGAACTATTAAAAGATCAGAGCATATGATCACTTCGGAAGAAGTGAAATGTATTCCTTGCTGTTGCCTCATGAAAGATCTATAGTCATAACGATTGATCACTTTAGGGTTGTACTCCCCCTTTTTGTCATAAGCAAAAAGGACAAAGAGTGTGAAAAACTTAGCTTTGAAGTACTAGGTACTCCCCCTGAGAAAAGGACAAAGTTCACAAAAAATTAGATAAGAAGATAACAGAAAGAAAAGAGTCAGAAGCAAAAACTTGTATATATATAATGAAAAACATAACATAAAGAGAAAAAACTTTAAAACATCAGAAGTTAAAAAAAAACAGAAGAAAATCCTAAAAGACTTTTGGATTTGGGAGCCTTTGCCGAATGATATCAATCATCTTTTGCATATTCTGATTAAAGGCATTTTGCTCTTCAAAGTGCCTCTAGAAACTATCAAGTCTTGAGGCAAGCGCTGAAAGATTAGGTTGAACAGAAGCAGATTGTGCAGCTTGAACTGACGATGTTCCCGAAGCAGAAGTAGCAATCATAGCAGAACTGGCAACAAGATCAGAAGCAGATGCAGAAGCAGAAGCAAGTGCTTGGGCCTTCAAGGCAACAACTTCAGCTTCCAACTTAGCATCTTTTTCCAGAGCTTCTAAGCGAGCAGCTTCTTTCTTGGCGGCCTCAATCTTGGCAGCCTCAACTCTGGCAGCAGCAGCTCTAGCAAGCTCTTCAACTTGAGCTAATAGTTTCTCCAGTGCAGCTTCCTCAACTTCAACTTTCGCTTTCTTGGCCATGGCCTCTTCAGAGTGCTCTTCCTTGTTTCTTGTATTCTGAACCGCCTCTCTCAGATTTTCAAACAGTTTGGATTCCAGAAGTGCTTGCCTTCTTTCATTCAGAGCATGTCCTGAATGTGACTTGCATCCATTCACAGAATGTTTCCCATTGTTCATCCACCCAGTTTGGCTTCTCACTCGAGTCAGTGATAGCATAAAGGTTCCTCAGCCTTGTTGTTGCCCTATCATTAAAAATATTAATGCATTCCAGAAGGTTGGTTGGTTCTGGATAGGTGTAGGGAATGATGGGAAGATTTGGTTGAGGGGAAGTGTTGGTACATGTTGCCTTGCATTTTGTCAAAACAACCGATTGTCGAAGCAGATGTCGTGGCATCTGATTCTGTGAAGCTAGGGCATCAGTCCTCAGCTTGAATTTCTGTTGTGGGCCCTTTGAAGATTAATTGAAGATTTGCTTTTCGTGTTACTTGAGGAACACGTAGCTATTCCAGAAGGGTTTTATTTATGGGTTGTTATTTGTTGAAACAATCTTTGTTAAAAGATTGGTTTCTATCTTTACTTCTGCATTAAGTAACAGGATCTATCAAGATTGCGTTTTGAATTGCTGTTGCTGCAATCTGTTACTTCAGCCCATGCTAACCCTAGAGCCCATGCCACCGCTGCTGAAGTCTATAAAAGGATGAAGACCTAAAACTTGAAGACCATCGAAGCTATAGAGAGAGATCAAGTGTTTTAGGATTGTTAATTGTGCTTTGTCCTTTGTTAGTTGTGAATCCTCTTTGCTCACTGATTCTATAAAGCAAAGAAGGGTTCTGTGTGTTTGATTGCTTTCAAACTCTGATTGTTGATTGTGTTCACCAATCACTGTGGCAGTGATTGAGAGAAAGTGAGAGGGGCTCTCATACTTAGGCTGAGATTCTAAGTAGAAATATACTGGGTAGATTAGGAAGTGAACTATAAACTGTTGTGTTCATGAGTGTCTGTAATTCCTGAATCTTGAGATAGTGGATTTCCTTTCTTTGGGTGCAAACCCTCCGGACGTAGGTGAAAGTTTTTCACTGAACTGGGTTAACAATTCCTGTGTTTTGTTGTTTCTGTTTTAAGTTTTGTTTTACTGTCAAGCGATTGTCGAACCTATTGTCTCAGCGTCGTGCAGGACATTCGTACTACAGGGAACCTGAATTACAATTGGCATCAGAGCAGGCACCCTGTTCTGGTTGGGTGAGCTCCAGGGAGTTTGATTCAAGTTCTCATGGATAACAAAGGGGGGAGATCAGTCAATAGGCCACCCATCCTGGATGGTACTAACTATGACTAATGGAAGGTTCGCATGACAACCTTTCTCAAGTCAATTGACAACAAGACTTGGAAAGCTATTGTCAAGGGTTGGAAGCACGCCACTAAGCCTTAGGTTGAAGGAACCTCTACCACTATTGTGGAGAAACCTGAAGAGGAATGGAC
Organism: Lotus japonicus; assembly: GCF_012489685.1. Classification (NCBI taxonomy): domain Eukaryota; kingdom Viridiplantae; phylum Streptophyta; class Magnoliopsida; order Fabales; family Fabaceae; genus Lotus; species Lotus japonicus. The sequence goes on along the minus strand of NC_080043.1, from coordinate 53,680,088 downwards.
CATTGTTGAAGATGAAACTGCTCTTGGAAACTCAAAGGCTCTAAATGCTATCTTCAATGGAGTTGACAAGAATATGTTTAGGCTGATCAATACGTGTACTATGGCAAAGGATGCTTGGGAAATTCTGAAAACTGCACATGAAGGAACTACTCGAGTAAGGATGTCAAGGCTTCAGATGCTTACTACTCAATTTGAAATTCGATGATGACTGAAGAAGAGACTATCTCAGAATTCCACATGCGTGTCCGTGACTTGTCTAATGCTTCATTTGCTTTGGGAGAACCTATGCCAGATGAGAAGCTTGTAAGGAAAATCTTGAGATCTTTTCCTCAGGAATTTGCTATGAAAGTCACTGCAATTGAGGAGGCTCAAGACATTGAGAACATGAAGGTTGATGAACTTATTGGCTCTTTGCAGACATTTGAGTTGAAACTGAGTGGAAAGTCTGAAAAGAAGAATAAGAGTATTGCTTTTGTGTCTAACACTGATGAATGTGATGATGAAGACTGTGAGGGTGAAAACCTTTCTGAGGCTCTGGCTATGCTAGCAAAAAAATTCAACAGAGCATTGAGAAAGATTGACAAAAGGACAAGGCTTAATGTCCAGAACATGAAGTTCGACAACAAACCCAAGTTTTCTAATTCACAGAGGAAGACCTAGGAAGAAGAAAGATCTGGTCAGAACAAAGGAGTGCAGTGTCATGAATGTGAAGGATATGGCCACATCAGGTCTGAATGTGCCACCTATCTGAAGAAGCAGAAGAAAGGTATGATGGTAACTTGGTCAGATGAAGACACTGAAGATGAGGAGGAGATATCTGCAAACAAAGTCAATGTTTTCTCTGGAACCATCTATGAGTCTGATACAAGTGATAAGGATATTTCAGATGAGGAACTGGCTGAGACTTACAAGCTGCTACATAACAAGTGGGAAGAAGCATGTAAACTTGTGAGAGAAAAGCAAAGTGAGATAGAACAACTTGTCTCTCAGAATGAAAGGCTGAAAGAGCTCAGCACAAAGCTAAAGGAAGATCTGGAGGAATGGCAAAGTAAGTTTAATAATGCTGATGTTATGGAAAAGGCTAATCTAATGAGGAAGCAATGGAAGCCCAAGGGTGAAGTCAGATGTCAAGTAGCCTACATATCTTTCAAAGCATCATCAAAGGAAGATTACTATTTTGATAGTGGCTGCTCAAAGCACATGACAGGGAACAAGAGCTTCTTACAAGACATCAGAAGTCACTCCACCAATTATGTTACTTTTGGAGATGGAGCGAAAGGAAAGATCAAGGAAGTAGGAAAGCTTGTCAGCACAGAATCTCCTAATTTGAATAATGTGTTACTTGTCAATGGTTTAACTGCAAATCTAATCAACATAAGCCAACTTTCTGACCAAGGGTTTGATGTGAAGTTCAATAAAATAGAATGTGTTGTGACCAATGATGATGACATAATTGTGATGAGAGGAGTCAGATCAAAAGACAATTGTTATATGTGGACATCAGAGGAAAAGGCTCATGTTTCTAGATGTTTGATAACCAAGGAAGATGAGGTGAATGTATGACATCAAAGACTAGGACATCTCAACTACAAGAGCATGCAAAAGGTTATTGCTGATGAAGCAATAAGAGGGTTGCCCAAATTAAGCTTGGGAGAAGGAAAGCTTTGTGGAGAATTTCAGATTGGAAAACAAACCAAAGTGTCACACAAGATGCTCCAGCATCAGACCACGACAAAGGTTATGGAATTGCTTCACATGGATCTTATGGGTCCCATTCAGGTTGAGAGTTTGGGAGGAAAAAGATATGTGTTTGTTTGTGTAGATGATTTTTCAAGGTATACATGGGTTGAATTTATGAGAGAAAAATCAGAAACTTTTGAAATATTCAAGAACCTATGTTTGAGGCTTCAGAATGAGAAGAACTGTGTGATTGTGAGAATCAGAGCAGGGACATCCTCTACACAGTATGAGCTCTGGAATGGTAGAAAGCCTTCTGTTAAATACTTTCACATATTTGGAAGTAAATGCTATATTCTTGCAGATCGTGATCCTAGGAGGAAGCTTGATCCAAGAAGTGATGAAGGGATTTTTATGGGGTATTCTATGAACAACAAAGCTTATAGAGTTTTTAACTCTCGCACAAGGACCATGATGGAATCTGTGAATGTGACTGTGGATGATGAACCGAGTAAGAAGGAAGAGACAAATTTGAATGAAGATGATGATGGTGCAGATGTTTCAGCCGATGCTCCAACAACCGTCCTCGACAATGATTCTGAGACAAGTGCAGATGAACAAGAAGACAAAGAGATCCCATCAAACAAAGCTCCATCAATCAGGGTTCAGAAGAATCATCCTCAAGAAAACATCATTGGTAATCTTCAAGAAGGGGTGACTACCAGATCCAGAAGTCTTATTGCTCATGGTTGTTTCATCTCTAAGATAGAACCCAATAATGTCAATGAAGCACTCACTGATGAATACTGGATAAATGTTATGCAAGAAGAGCTAGAGTAGTTCAGGAGAAATGAAGTGTGGGAGTTAGTGCCTAGACCTGAAGAAGTAAACATCATTGGCACCAAGTGGATCTTCAAGAACAAATCAGATGAAACTAGAACAGTCACAAGGAACAAAGCAAGGCTAGTTGCTCAAGGATATACTTAGATATAAGAGGTTGATTTTGATGAGACTTTTGCTCCATTATCTAGACTGGAATCTATAAGACTCTTGTTAGGTGTTGCTTGTCTGTTGAAGTTCAGACTCAATCAGATGGATGTGAAGAGTGCTTTTCTGAATGGCTATTTGAGTGAAGAAGTTTATGTTGAGCAACCTAAAGGATTCATAGATCCACATCATCCAGACCATGTGTACAAACTAAGGAAAGCCTTGTATGGGTTGAAGCAAGCACCTAGGGCTTGGTATGAAAGGTTAATTGAGTTTCTTGTAAGCAATGGTTATTGTAAGGGTGGAATTGATAAGACTCTGTTTGTGAAGAATGACAAAGGTAAGCTCATGATAGCACAGATTTATGTGGATGACATTGTTTTTGGAGGAATGTCGAACTTGATGGTGGAGCATTTCGTCCGACAAATGAAATCTGAATTTGAGATGAGCTTAGTTGGTGAATTGAATTATTTCCTAGGGCTACAAGTCAAACAAATGGAGGATTCTATGTTCATATCACAGAGTAAGTATGCTAAAGGCTTAGTCAAGAAATTTGGCCTTGAAAAGGCTAGGCACAAGAGAACTCCTGCTGCTACACACATCAAATTGTCCAAGGATGAGCAAGGAGAGGATGTTGATCAAAGTCTCTATAGAAGCATGATTGGTAGCTTATTGTACCTTACTGCTAGCAGACCAGACATCACCTTTGTTGTTGGTGTATGTGCAAGATACCAAGCAGCTCCTAAGGCAAGTCATCTGCTACAAGTCAAGAGAATTATCAAGTACATCAATGAGACAAGTGACTATGGTATTCTCTATACTCATGATACAAAATCCTCTTTAGTTGTATTCTGTGATGCAGATTGGGCAGGTAGTGCAGATGATAGAAAGAGCACATCTGGTGGATGTTTCTTCCTAGGGAATAATTTGATTTCTTGGTTTAGCAAGAAGCAGAACTGTGTCTCATTGTCTACAACTGAAGCAGAGTATATTGCAGCAGGAAGTAGTTGTACTCGACTCATGTGGATGAAGCAAATGCTGAAGGAGTATGATGTTGAACAGGATGTCATGACATTGTACTACGACAATCTCAGTGCAATCAATATTTCCAAGAATCCCATACAGCATAGCAAGACCAAGCATATTGATATTAGACATCATTTTATTAGAGACTTGGTGGAGGATAAAACTGTCAATTTGGAGCATGTTACAACTGACAAGCAATTGGCTGATATTTTCACAAAACCTCTTGATGCAATCACCTTTGAAAAATTAAGAGGAAATCTAAGGATTTGCCTTTTTAAGGCATAGCAATTAGCGGGCCACATTGTGCTAACGACTAGTTTATCCTTGATCATCATTAACTGCCGTTGTGACATCAGCAGAGAGAAGGTTACTTTATGGTTCACTCATCCTATAACTACCTCCAACGGGCAAATTGTGTTTCCTCAACCGCTTGTGCATCTATTTTCTTCAAGTCTCATTGTCTCTAATTTTCAATTCTTCTTCATCATTCTGTGCTCTGGTTGTGTTTGCTCTCATTTCATCATGTCTCAAAGTTCAGGAAAGAATAATTCTGTCAAGGCAAAGATTGAAAGAACTGCTAAAGGAGTTAAATGCATGGGTTTGAAGAGTGGGTCTTCTCAACCATCTTCTGTGTCAAAGAAAACTTCTGGGAAGACGAAGACAAGAAACCTAGCAAGAAAGACCTACATGTCCAAGGTTCAGAACAAAGAACCCACCAATGTCCCTCTCTGTGAGGATGTTACTGATGAAGAGGAAATCAATGCTAAAGACTCTCCTGTGAAATCTCCTCCTGATGTTGTGCTCGATGTTGAGACATCTGTGTCTCAGGAAATTTCTGTTCAAGAAAATACTGGAAAGGATTCCACTTCTCTTGAAGATTCAGGCAATGCTACCCGGCATGATGTCTCTGTGTCGTCTTCTTCGAAGGAAGCTGATCCAAAGAATGACAATTCTGAGGATACCAATTCTGCAGAGCCAACCCAGGCTCCAGCCCCTGTTCAGGACATCTCTGATGATGATTCTGATGATGTGCCCCTGGTTAAGTCCATTCCTGATAGTGTTGCTGCCAGGATGAAAAGAAAAATGAAGGGTCTCTACTCTTGAAGTCACTCCTACTCCACCAAAGAGATCCAAAGTCATCTCCTGTAACCTACAAGTCTAGACAAACAAATGTGAAGGATAAGGGAAAGCAAAAGGCTGTCAAGACTCCGAGTGAGAAGAAGAAAAGGAAGATTCCAGTTGATGTTGAAGACTCTAAGTCAGATGCTGAAGCCGATGTCCAAGACATTCGACCCTCTGAGAAAAAGAAGTTTTCTGGTAAGCGTATTCTTCAAAATGTTCCTGCTGTTCCTATTGATAGAGTGTCTTTTCATTTAGAAGAGAGTGTTCAGAAGTGGAAGTTTGTTTGCAAGAGGAGAATGACCAAGGAAAGGGAAGTTGGTTCTGATGTTCTTGAGTGTAAAGATGTTATTGTTCTTACTGAGAAAGCAGACCTGATGAAGACTATTCAGAATGTTGGAAGGTGCTATGAGAAGCTTGTGAGAGAATTCTTAGTGAATCTCTCTGTGGATGTTGGACTTCCTGAAAGTGATGAATTCAGGAATGTATTTGTGAGGGCTGAATGTGTTGTGTTCTCACCTGCTGTGATCAATCAGGCACTTGGAAGAAGTGCTATTGAATTTGCTGATGAAGTCCATGGATGATGTTGCCAAGGAACTTACTGCTGGTTTTGTGAAGAAGTGGCCCAGCAAGAAATTGTTGTCCACTGGAAATCTCAGTGTGAAGTATGCAATCCTTAACAGGATTGGTGCTGTGAATTGGATTCCTACTCAGCATACCTCTGGTGTTTCTGCAACTCTTGCCAAATTGATCTATAGGATTGGCAAGTCTATTGCATTTGATTTTGGTGCTTTTGTTTTTGAGCAGACATTGAAGCATGCTGATACTTGTGCTGTGAAGCTGCTTGTTTCATTTCCCTCACTTCTTACTGAGATCATTCTCAAGCAGCATCCTCAAATTCTCAGGGCTGATGAAGTGGCTATGTCTCGTGGAGTTCCAATCACCTTGGATCAACGTTTGTTTATGGAGCCACATGTCCTTGACATTGCCATGCCAACCAGCAGGACATCTGCCCCTCCTGTGACTAAATCTGGCACTCAGGCCATCATTGCTGAATTACAGGAAGTCTCCAAGGCTTTGCAGGAGACAATTAGGGTGAGCACTGCCAGAAAGTTCAAGGTTGATGCTTTGCTTCTCAAGCTGCAAGAAGAAGAACGCCAAGGAGGTGAGCAAAGTGCTGCTGCTATTGTTGCTCAGGCTGGGAGCAATGAAGAGGAGGAAGGGTCGGATGAGAGTGCAGAGGAAAGTGTAGAAGAGTCTAGAGAGGAATCCAGTTCTGAAGACTATATTGCTATGTTCTTTTGCTATTTCCTTTTGTTTTTGGATGTATTTGTGCCTCTTTGCCAAATTTGTGCTAAAAAGGGGGAGTAGTTTGATGTTTGAAGATTCTATCTGCTATGGTTTGTAATATGTGTTGCTATTGTGAAGACCTATGTTGCCTGAGAGCCGCTTTCTCTATCTTTTGGTATCTGACTTCCGCCCCCTGGAGTGTATGGCTTACAAAGTAAACTATTTTTTGTTCGCCATCTATTTCTTGGAAATTACTGAGCTGATTGCGTGGTCGCTGACAGAGAAATACAAATGTAAAGGAAAACCTTGGATGGGTTTCGATAGAACAGGCGGTGCAGAAAACATCTCCTTAAGGCGATTGAAGGCTTCCTCGCATACTGGACTCCACTCAAAAGCTGTGTTTTTCTTAAGGCACTTGAAGAACGGAGCTGACTTGTCGCCCGAATGAGGGAGAAACCTGGAAAGGGCCGCAATCCGCCCCGTCAGGCGCTGCACCTCTTTCACACTGCTTGGGCTCTTCATCTTTTGAATTGCTTTGCACTTATCCTGATTGATTTCAATTCCCCTCGATGTTATCATAAAGCCTAAGAACTTCCCACCTTGTATCGCAAAAGAACATTTTTCCGGATTGAGTCTCATGTTGTGCTTTCGGAGCCTGCCAAAAGCTTCCGACAAGTCCTCATGATGATTGGTTCCTAAAACAGACTTTACGATCATGTCATCGACGTAAATCTCCATGTTCCTTCCCACTTGATCTTTAAAAACCCTATCCATCAACCGTTGGTATGTCGCCCCGGCATTCTTCAATCCAAAAGGCATTGTTTGATAGCAGTAACTCACTCTGGCGGTCATGAAAGCTGTCTTGTCCTCATCTGACGGGTGCATCTTGATTTGGTGATACCCTGAATAGGCATCCATCAAACTCAGTAGCTCATTTCCGGACGCTCCATCCACCAGTTTGTCTATGCTTGGCAGCGGGTAAGAATCCTTCGGACATGCTTTGTTCAGATCCGTGTAATCCATACACATGCGCCATTTCCCATTTGCCTTTTTCACCATCACTACGTTCGCCAACCATGTCGGATATTTGATTTCTCGAATAAAGTCTTCCGCCAGCAATTTGTTTACCTCTTGTTGAATCGCTTTTTCCTTTTCATCGCCCATTCGCCGGCGTGTCTGGGTTATTGGTTTGATCCCGGGATTTCGTGCCAGCCTGTGGCAAATGAAGTTTGGGTCTATTCCCGGCATGTCTTTGTGACTCCAAGCAAAGAGATCCATATTTTCGCCCAATAGCTTCGATAACCTCTATCCTTGATTCTCAGTTAACCTGGTCCCGATTTTGAGGACTTTCTTGCCAAATTTCAGTTCCTTAGTTTCTTCGATCGGTGTGGGCCTGTTGACGCGCCTCTCGCCTCTCGGATCTAGGTTTTCTTCTGCACATTGACCTTGTTGCATCGGTGTCCTGTCGAGGCATTCTTTTTCCCATATCGTTCCACCGCGTTGCAATAGCATTCTCTTACACTTTTCTGGTCCACAACAACTCTCCCAATTCGCCCATCTGGTAACGGATACTTGACCGCCAGATGTGCTGTTGAGATCACGGCACACAGACGGTTGAAGGTATTCCGGTCGATTATCATGTTGTAGGATCCCACCGCTCCCAGGATTAAGTATCTTACCTTCAGCGTCTTAGCGTCCTCAAACTCACCAAATGTAGTATCAAGGTCGAGGACGCCCCTTACCCATACTTGTTCGCCCGCAAACCCCACAAGAGTCCCTGCGTAGGGAGTGAGGTCTCCTTCGTTCAAACCGAACCGATCAAACGCGTTACCGTAAATGATGTCCGCCGAACTTCCTTGATCCAGAAGCACTCGCTGTACATTGAGCTGGTTGACACGGAGTAGGACCACAATCGGGTAGTCTAGGTGCGGCTTTATTCCGCAGAAGTCCGCGGACGAAAATGTAATCTCTGGGTGTGAAAAACCGAAAGGAATCTCCGTGACCGCGTTCACCGCCCTGGCGTATCGCTTTCTTGCTGCACTAGTGACTCCACCGCCGCCAAATCCTCCTGTTGTCGTGCTCACTTCTTTAGTCCTTGTGGCCTTATCGCCCTGAGCTCTAATAGGTCTCCCTACCGCTATCAGCTGCTCAACCGCGCGCTGCAAATCGTGACATTCCTCTGTAACGTGGCCTGTTGTCTGGTGGTAAACGCACCATTCTTCCATATCCTGCTGCTCCAGGCAGTTATTAACGTCGCGAATTAACCATCTCCAATCTCTGTGAGCGTCCAGTGCCTGAAATGATAGCAGTTTACCTCCTGATTCATCGCGCTGCCTTCCACATGCGCGACGCGATGGCGGACCGCACGGGTGTCCCAGCCTTCCTTCACTTTGTAAGACCCAAGTTTTTAAGCTTATGCTAAGTGAATAAACTTCTTATTCACCAGTAGGTTTGATGCATGGCGAAGGGAAACCTGAACAAGAGTTTAGTAAATGAAATAGATTTATGAAGGAGAAAGTTCAGGTAAAGTCAAAGGATTTTATCGAAGTCGATAAAAGTCATAGCACGATCGTTTTACGCTTAAACCTAGATCAGAAACCCTAGTATATAGCTAATTTTCACTTTTAGGCACGATGGAAGTTAATTCCAAAAATCTTCAGAGAAATGTTAGAACTTCTCTTTTTCCATATATCACGATCGTCTCGAGGCGAAACTCTAGGATCTACGAACGTCCGATTCCAATCATCGGAAGTTTGCCGAAACCGAATCCCTGGTATTTCAAAACCCTAGAATCACCCGACTATGGGGACTTTATCTATTCAGAGCTTCAAATGATTATTCTACACGCGTACACCCATTTCTCTTGATGATTTCAATCTTTCTTCAGAAGGAAGTTTTCCATTCCGACATTCGATGCAAAAAGCAACTTATCGGGTAAAATAGTTTTACACCGACTTTGCACCGACTTTACATTAGTTGCCAAAAATACAAGGAGACATCTTCTTAGCTTAGGAATTCCTTTGCCAAAACCTATCTTAGAATTGATGGAGAATGATGCCGGAAAAATCAGATTCGCGAAACCTTCATTTTCCCGCGAATTACCATTTTCTATATATAGCAAGCAAATGAGAAAAAAACAAATATCTTACCCATTTCTCTCAAGGAGGCCGCGAGCTTTGGAGGAGGAGGAGGAGAAGAGGTTTTCTTCATTTCTTGCTTGATCGTTGATTAATCAGTTGCTGCTTCAAGGCTTCGAGGTATAGTCGCTAATCCTTACCTCCGATCGCTTTTTCCATAGCTTTTCTGTAGAGTTTTCTGAGTGGATAGTTTATGGGTTTTTGCAAAACTATCCTGAATCTTTCATTTCTGATTCTAAACCTCTTCTATATGTGCCCAAGATCACTTCTGCCGGATTAGATTTTCCGTTATGTCGCCGGAATTCCACCGGAATCAATTTGAACCTAAAATACCCATTTATGTAGTTTTTGAGTAAAGTTCCGACTTTTAGGCTGTAAACTATCGCCTTAGCTTAGTGCTAGTAGGATTAGTTGTCATAAACGTCGTTGGTGACGTCCCTGCAAAATTTTATTTTTGGGATTTCAGTTTTGAAAATCCTAAGTTAAAAATCATGACCAAAATACCCCTGCGACAGTTTTTGATCCGATATTTTTTCCGAGTTCAGAATACCCTTAGTTACGGCTTATGAAAGCATAGGAACCAAGTTTGATGGAAGAAAAATCGAGCCCCATAATTAGCCAAAGTGGCCGAGCCCTATTAAGGGGGAGGAAGAAATTTCCTTTTTCCGAAAACTTGTCTTTCGCGCTAGATTATCGTACCTTAGAGTATAGATTACTTCGAGTAACCTTAGTAAGTATCAATAGCTTAGTTTTCGATAGATTCTTATAGTATTCTGTGATTTTGTTGTAAAGGTGCTTTTGAGGATTTCTCTGAGGACCAACACTTTGAGTGCGAGGAAGCACTAGTTGATCATTCTGGAGAACTTTCAGGTGAGGGCTTCTCACTGAATCTCTAGTTAATGCTTAGGGTCGATGTTTCGACATTGTTTACTGTTTATGCACTGAGATTGTGTGTGATTGAAAATGTTTTCTGAGGCTTCGGCTGACAATGTAGATGATTCATCTACTGAATGTTTTTGAAGATTGACTTACATGCTATGTGCTATGTGGGTAATCTAGGATGTGTGGTGCATGCTTTATATGCTAAGTGCTAAGTGTTAATGTTGAGATTTCTTGATATATGACATGTTGTGATTGTGATGATTTAAATATGCTTTACACTGGAAATCTGAGATTCTGAATGGTGAGAATAGCGGGCAGGTCATGCCGATTTTATTTTGAGAGTTTTGAGAAAGTTTGATAGGACGAACGAGGTTCGGGCCTTGATTTTGTTTAGTGGATCGAGACATCCTCTGGAAGCGACTTGGGATTGGGAGATCCTGCAAATGTATAAGACTGGCGATAAGACAAAATGGAATCTATTTTATAAAGAAAACTCATAAGACCTTAAATAACCTCTAAATCTTTAAGTAATGATAATAACCTCGAAGGAAGGCATTGGAAGTCAAATCTTAGTTTTGGAAAAAAAAACGAGGAGTGTCGTCGGATCCAAGTGTTGAGTATGTCGTGGTTGTGCTGTTGGAGCAGCGTTTGATGTTGTGCTGTTGGAGCAGCGTTTATTGTTGTGCTGTTGGAGCAGCGTGTGTTTTTGTGCTGTTGGAGCAGCATGTGTTATTGTGCTGTTGGAGCAGCTATGTGTCTTTTGGTCGCAGAATCGACTTTACCTTAGGGTAAGCTTTTAGAGACTTTAACTTCCCTAGAACACGTGGCGACGTGTCGAGTGAGGTCGGAGACGTTGTTTGACTAATCATTTTGCATACATGCAACATTAATGAGGTATTAACACAGGACGTACTCTGGACCTCGTCGGTTTCCAAAATGGTCATAAGACCCGGAATGCCGTGAAAGAGCGTTTGTAGACGTCTCTTGTAGCAGACCGAAATGGCAGACCTACGGGTTTACTGCTGATCTGACTACCCTGTGGGAGTAAGAGACATCACGGGCCGAAATGGCACCACCGTGGCTGGTGAAGGGCTGATCCGATGATGTCCATCCGTTCCGGATTGCATATTGGTTGACTGGGTTAACCTGCATACATATCACGCAACATGCATACTGACTTAGTTGATGAGTGTGGTTGCTATTTGATGAACTTACTTGGAACATGCTAATTGTTATTATTGTCGTTATGATTTTGTGGAACATGCAACCCTAGGAATGATATCTCTAGTTATAAGCCTAAGTGGCTATCTATTATTTGTACCTATTGGGTTTATTATCTACATAGTTCTTTAGAGTTGACCCTCGCGTCTTCTGTGTGTGTTTTGGCGGACAACGCCTTTTGTCAGATGAATATTGCGGACTGGTACACCATGGTCCACCCTTCGGGGGGGATTAGGTATGAGATGATCGATCAGGACGACCCCGGGTCGTGGGTGGTTGACCCCGCGAGCCACCGAGCGACGTATTCGGGGCGTATCATGGAGGATCACGTGGATAGTGGAGGACTTCTGAGGTCAGGAGTGTTGAGGCGATGCTCTATCAGCTTCAACTTGCCACCAGGCGTTCACTGCGGACCAGGATTCGGAGGAGCACCACCGCCACCGTCATCTTCAGAGGAGGAGGATCCCTCAGAGGAGATTCCAGTGGGAGTGCCTTCGGCAGGGTCTAGTGCACCCTCTGTTGCGATCATTGATGATCAGGGTTCGGGCCCTAAGCCCGTGAGTCCAGCATCGGAGCGCACTGCGGTTGCGAGGGGAGGACGGATAGGGTTAGTAGACTTGGTCGTTCTGGATTCTGATTCAGACGACGATCATGCTAGCACATAGTTTTGAGTGTTGGTATGAGCTCCTCGAGTTAGGATTAGTGTAGGAGTAGAGTTGTAGCTCTGACAGTCTTGCTTCATTTGTTACTTAGGGGACAGGGTAGATCCGCCTATAGCTTTTTGTGTGGTTTCCTTACGGGAATCACAGAGAGTTGGTTGGACTTAGGAGGTCTTATTTTCAGGCCATTGGGTCAGCTGATTCTCAGTTTTGAGGGATGGTGTTGCGGGCACTTCACCCTTTTCATTTGGTTTGTATATATTGCCTACGGGCGTTGTACTTTTCTTTCCGTCACTGGAGGTTACTCGTGACGAGGTTGTTACTTACAGCGGGGGCTGTTTATATATTGTATATTAATTCTATTGCTTTTCGCTTTTGGGTTTTATTTAATTCAGTCTTGTCTTAGTTATTATCAAAAAAAAAAATATTTCACGTTTTTCCGCATTAAGTTTACTTTTGGTTACTAAAGTGACGCCACCGAAATCGGGGTGTTACACACTTCGTCGACGATGTGTTTCCATTAAGCTTCACCGGCGAACTAGGAATTCAACCAAAAATCCTAAAAACCAAAGAGAATTGCACGGAAAACCGAACTTCTCTCAACCAAATCACAATCCTCGTAGTCCGGGAATCAAAATCTACCGGTCCCCACAGACGGCGCCAAATGTTCTATCCAAGAACATAGAGATGAGGTACGGTACCCATAGTGAAAGGATCGTGATGAGAGAATCTAGAGAGAATTTAGAGCGTAACCGCTTAGAAAGAGAAAGTAACTGAATTTCAAGCTTGTATTTCTCAAATGAGCTAAGAGTCCTTTACAATTGGTAACCGTCCCCTATTTATAGATTTGGGGGTTGGGCTTGGCGCCCCTAGTTTCTCTTAATGGGCCAGTTGGGCCTCCCGGGAGAATGCCCAATTTCCTGGCTTGCACGTCGCCCCGGGCTGGCGCGCCTTGGCGAGGGACCCTAGGATCTCGCCCAGTCCATTATATTATTGTATCACCAATTGTTTGTTGATATATTATTGTTAACTATCCACTAAAATTGGCTATTATGTGCAGGTATCGTGATTTGTTGTTTCTAATGAGCTAATACCATTTTTAAATAAATTCTATCAGCTTCATTAGTTAATTTCTTTATATCTCTTATTGTGGATTATGGATTTGATTTGATGTCTAAATTGTGTTTTTGTAAAAAGAAAAGTAAGATGTTATTTGTAAATTTTTACATTCCCACTTCCTTCTCCCCACCTCATGCGACAACTACAAAGTTATTGTTGTTTTAAGTCTTACCTGACGGCCAATTGTTTCACTTGCAAAATTTCAAACAATGATTTAAGGAGAGAAAGTCATTAGTTTCTCTCTCTCTCTACCCAAATGATGAAACTACATTGTCTCAGTTTAAATTCTCCTTTTAATTCATTTGTTATCTGCTTTATGTTTAATCCTTCATTAAATATTTTTTCAAGTTGGTTGTATGAAGCTTGAAGCTTATTAGTTTGATTTTTGTGTAAAAAAAATATTATGTGAGCAGATCAGAAGAGAGAGAAGACTGGGACAGAAAAATGCTAAAATGTGTGATTTTAGGCTGCATGAACTTCAGTTTTTCCAGAACAAGAAAGCAAAGTGCTCAGCCAGCAGAGGCAGCAACAAAGTGAAGGACAAGAAAGGTAGTGGAAAGAAAGATTCATATGCTAATCAACTCTGATCATTTTCTTACAGCAAGTGACATGATGCATTTAGAAATTGTACAAGTTGTTGGTTTTGATTCTCAAGAGGATGATAGTACGGATAAGAAGGGTTAGTATCCCCAGCTCTGCTAATAAATAGTATTGCCTTATTTGAGGTCAGCACTATAGGTTTTGGTTACAAAATGATGGCTAGAATGGTATACAGGGAGGGAGAAGGATTATGGAAAAATTGTCATGGCATGACACTGACCATTGAGGTTATTCAAATGCCTTAGTCACTTGAATTAGGAGTTCTATTCTCTAGCAGCCCTGATTGAGCTAGGATCAAATTTTCAAGAATTGGTGCTTTTGAGAAGCATGCTAAAACTTAGCCAGCTAGGAGGAAGGCTTCAAGAATTGGTGCTTTGGAAAACATACCAAAGATTCTGGATCAAATGAGATGGCCAGGACGGTAGGTAGAGAATCATAATGTAATTACATCATTGAGTGTTGTTAAGCTTCCAAATTCATGAGGACTAGGCTCCAAAAGTTCATTTATATTGGCCAAATATTATGATTCACTTTTGTAGTTTAGCTTTACCATGCACTTTCTAACAATGGGATTCCCTGTGTTAAAATGCTATATTTTCATGCTTCTATAACATTTCTTTAAAGAAGGGAATGTTATTTGAGAAGTTTCTTTCTAGAGATTTTTCTTAAATAAGCTTTCTTATCTTTTCAACTATTATTGGTTACACTGAGAATGGAAAAGTTATAGTGAATTGTAAGAGAACAACAATGAAACAATACTTGGGAGCGGATGATAATTCAGCAAGTTGCTGAATTTGGTCTAGGGGTGAGGCATTGAACGTGATGTGATCGTGACTAGGTCTCCTCAGGTTAATGTTAGAAACATTTTTTTAAGGAGACCTTTGACCTTCAATTTATCCGGGACGAAATTTAATGATAATTCAAAATATTGCTTGATGAATATATCTTTATATTCATTTTTTAAGGAGACCTTTGACCTTCAATATAAATGCATTTTGTTTTTATGTTTCAATCTTAAGCCACATACGAACTCTACTCCCTTTAAGTCGTGCGGAGATTAGAAGACATATTTTTAAAACCGAGATTAAATTCATCATGCAACGCACAGATAAAAAGTTCCCACGAGAGGAATATTCTACATCAAAATAAATTCATGACCAAACTAATTCAAAAATATATTCTAATATAGTTTTAGTATTTTTTTCATAATTTTATATGATAATTTGATAATGAAAATATGTCGTGTAGAGATTATAAGACATTTTTTGTAACCGAGATTAGAAGACATTGATGCATATATAAACCTGTACCCGGCCAATAATTTGTCGTTTTTGTTCTATTTTGGATATGCAAGTTGATCTCCATTATAAAAAAAAAAACTGTACTTTACCATTGAAAGTGTAAGCGGATGATTTTAGCTCAAAGAAATAAAACATGTGATCCAAATAAAACATGTGATCCAAACATGAGAGATGGAGTTCTTTACTACCCTGGTGAAGTATTCTCAACTTCTAATCAGTCAGTGTCTTCTCTTAGATTATAGCTCATACTTTTATTTGCAAGTAGATTATTCATGTGTGTGTAGTTTGGTCAATTGAATGGGAAGGTAGATTATTCCTTTTTAAGTGTCCTTTTAAAATAATTCTTTTGTTCATATTTAACTGTCATTTTGATGTTTTAAGATTACAATTTGTCAGTTATACCCTTACTTTTTCAATAACTCCACTTTTTCAATATTGTTAGTTAAACCCTTTCCAATACATGGCCAGGCTCTGTATGCACTGAAGCAAGTGTTCTTTCTAAAAAGGGGGTTCAAGAGAAACAACAAGAATAGTAGCGGAAGTGATTTTTCTATGAGGAATGAAAGAATTAAGAGTCAATTTTATAGTAGAGAGTCTCATCGTTTGAGATGAACAATGCTTTTAATGCACAAGAATCATGATATAACTTTTTTTTTTTTGATAAATATAATTTATTTCTTTACTAGAGAGAAATTTTCGGTATGAAATAAAGTATCTATAAGCATGTATTTTATTACAATCATTATTCTTTCTTTGGACCATACGTAGTATTTCCACTGTGCTATTGCAACCACCTTTATGAACATTATCATTAAATTTTATTGTTCACGTTACCACCTGAATAGAGCCTTATAAGTTTGATTATTTTTATCTTTCTTTTTTGTGATTCTATTTGTTTCATATAATATATTTATATGACAACATCATAGTTGATATGGCATGGCTAGAAAGCTTGCTATCCTATATATATCGTTTTTGCTAAAAAATTGTCATGAAGAGGAACATTTTATATGATGACATTTTATATGAAAATATTTTCATGTCAAAACTAATACAAAACTAACATGATAACTGATCACGGGAAGGAGCATTTTACATAAAATAATTTCATGTATAAAGTAATAGAAAAAATTCAATATAATTTCAGCATTTTTTTTATAATTTTAAATAGGTTTATGAGACAAAACATTAGAATTGAGTTTCAGTTGGGATGAAGCCCCAATGCTAAACAAACACTGTTTTGAAGCTCTAGACAGAACTTTAAATGACATTATGAAGACGCAAGCAACTTTTGGCCATAAACCTTTTGGAGGAAAAGTAGTTGTTGTGGGGGGAGACTTCAGGCAGATTCTTCCAGTCATTTTGAAAGGAAGTAGATCTGACATCTTTTCTTCTGCTGTAAATTCAACCTACCTATGGAAGTATTGTAAAGTAATTAAGTTAACTATCAACATGAGATTACAACATGCTGCTTCCTCTTCTCCATCTATGGAAATCAAAGAATTTGCTGATTGGCTTCTTCAAGTAGGGGATGAAACAGTTAAGCCAATCGATGATGATGATTCTAATATAGAGATTCTCTCTGATTTGTTGGCAAGGGAGTCTGATAATCATTGACTTAAATTAGTAGATTTTGCTTATCCCGATGTTGTTGCTAATCGGGAAAACCATGCATATTTTGAACAAAGAGCACTCCTTGCACCTACTATTGAAAGTGTTGAAGAGGTTAACAATTTCATGTTGTCTATGATTCTTGGAGAGGAAACAAAATATTTGAGTTATGATACTCCGTGTAGATCGGATGAAGATTCTGATATAGATTCAGAATGGTTCACTTCTGAATTCCTAAATGATGTTAAATGCTCTGGTATTCCAAACCACCGAATTGTATTAAAAGTTGGGGATCCTATCATGCTGATTCGGAATTTAGATCAGTCTGCTGGATTGTGTAATGGCACTAGATTGATGGTTACTGCTTTGACGTCGTATATTATTGTTGCTACCGCTCTATCAGGTACAAAATCAGGTTAACCGGTTTATATTCCTAGATTAAGCTTAACTTCTCCTGACACTGGCCTTCCATTCAAATTCTCAAGAAGATAGTTCCCTATAACTGTGTGTTTTGCTATGACTATAAATAACAAGGTTATTAAAACCGGACCGATGATCAAACCGGTGAGCAGTGGCGGAACTAGAAATTTTAGGAAGCCTAGGCAAATTTTATGATTAAGTCCCTAAACTTTGCATTTCCTTATAAATTTGCCTTTTCTCTAATTTTTTTTTGGGCCAAAAAACCTACCTAGTCCAAAGAAATTTGTATTTTTTTTACTTTGAGCCAGGGCATTGGACCTACCAAGCCCTGTGGTAGGTCCGCCACTGCCGGTGAGGGCACCGGTTCACGGTTCGTTGGTTCAACCGTAGTTGAACCGTGGTTCAACCGGTATTACCGCATTAATATTATTTTAACATAAATAAATATATAATATAAAAGGTAATATTTAAAGCAATCATCTAATAAATGAATAAAAAAGTCAAAACAATTATCTGATAATTAAAATGATCAAACCGTTACTTGTAAAACTAAATTTAAAAGGAAAGTTTTTTGAACTCAATTTAAAATGAAATTAAATGAACTTCAATTAAATATCAATTCCAATATATAAAATGTATCGTGCAGTGTGCCACCAATTCAGCATTGGCCACGCAAATTCAGCATTGTGTACAGCTTTAAATTAATTTTTAAAAGAAAACCTAATTCCTTTTACTCTTCTTGCTTCCTCATACCGTATAGAAAGATGATAGGAGCGGCTCCTTCATCCTTCCTCTGTTCCTCATCACCTTGCTGTCTCTGTGCTTAACAAAAAAAAACTTGTTGTCTCTGTTTCACATGTGAAATATATCTTCTTAGTATCTGTTTATTGTTGCATATTGTTTCTCAAATCGAATCAAACTCCCAAATACGAAATCCTCACTCGATTGCCTTTTCTGGGTTCTTCCTCACCATTCCTGTTTTCACTGGCGTTCAACCACAACCGTTCACGTTGAGATACGTGATGAATTGAAGACTGAAGAAAAACCTTTGGTTTCTATTTTGATTTTTGAAAACCTTCTGTATTCATTTTTTTTTTTTAATCTACATCTGGGTGTGGGCCGAGCCCAAAACACGTGAAAAAGCAACAAAAAAAAAACGGAAAAAAACCAAAAAACGTAAAATCGGCCAAAACCGCCAACCGGCCGGTTTTCACCGGTTAGAGCGGTTCAAGTCCGGTTTGGACGGTTCACTACCGGTTTTATACCTAGCTGATTTTGTGCTTGCTTTGGACCGGCTGGTCCGGTCCGGTTTTTACAACCATGATAAATAAGAGCCAAGGTTAATCTTTATCCCATGTTGGATTATATCTTCCTAGGTCTGTTTTCACGCACGGTCAGTTATATGTAGCCCTCTCGAGAGTTAAATCTAGAAAAGGGTTAAAGATACATATTGTGGATCACAAAGGGGTAGTCTAATTGCACTCGGCATGTCGTGTACGAAGAAGTTTTCTAGAACATATGAATGGTTAGATTTGGTAACTTAGATTTTAAAATTCTTTGTATCTTACGCATCGTAATCAACAAAACATATATGTTGTAGTTCAAATCTTAAGCTTTTATTTTCATTGTCGAAACGATGCTGTTAATAACGTAAGAAATTTAGAATCGATTTTCACCGTGCAGCGCACGGGTAAAAACACTAGTTTAACTTTAATTTCAATTTGATATCTGATTGTTGTATGGGGTTTGTGGCTGGTGGAGATAATTTTGTTGTTTTATGGTTTGTTGGTTTTTGGTCTGGAAGGTTTTGTATTTCTCTTATCCCAGTTGGAAGAGCTTCCCCAACTTCTTTAATTAATTAATCCTTTATCTTTTATAAAATAAGTTGAAAGTCAAGGATTTTCATAATTAAATAAATAAATGGGTAATTATATGCTACTCACGGGACAGAATAGTTAAAATTTTCCTTCACATTGATTTCTTCTATCTATAATCCAAGAAAAGAATGAAATCCTAGTAACAAAAACATTAGAAGAGGAATTTGATCCCTAGGGTTTCCTCAGGGCAGATGCTGCCCCCATTACTATGGCCAGGACAACGCCAAGACCAGCCCCAAGTGATGCACCCACAGCAGCAGAATTAAATGAAGCTGTCTTAGCTCGAGCCTGACTACTTGCATCAATTGACATCGCTTGTTCTCGTGCCAACTCCATTGTTAGTCTATCTCTGGCAAATTCCTGTGAAAGAAGCATTAAACAAGAAGCCAAATTTGTTCGTGCGCATTATTATAACAAATATATTGGAAATTATTAACAAAAGTTGACAAAATATCGAGTTTCATTTGAAACATAACCTGGAAGACTATAAACAATTGAGCTCAAAACACAATAGCTTCCCGGGTTTAGCAATACCAACGGTGAAGTATTATCATCAGATACATCAAACAACGTTATTGAGCTACATCGAATTCAAATTTTCAAGAAACCCATTAACATTAAGGTCAGTGTTATTAGCTTCAAACTTAAACAAAAAAAATCCAAATTCAGTATTTGAGATGCAAAAACTTACTACCTCCGTTCTTATATAACGGTTAAGAGAGAGAAGAAACACACATATTAAGGAGTGCAATTAAATTTGTTAATTTTCATGAAAGTATTATTGTTTTCCAATTTCACCCTTTAGAATGCATTTTATCGTTTTTGCAAGGGCATTTCTTGAAAAACATCATTTAATGCTTTCTTGAAACTCGAAGTGGATAGATATATAGGAACAATTTTTTTTCTTCAAAGTGGACAGTTAATAAAGAACAGAAGTAGTACTTAACTAGAAGAAAACCCATGTCCATTCCCATTGATCAATACTCATTCTACAGTTTGTCTCCCTCTTTGTCTCCCTCTTTCTGTGCTTGTTGGGCCTTCGATTCTGGTGTATGACTTCTTAATCCATTTCTTTCCTCACTTATTACCACTTTCACCGTGTTATTCTTGCAGATGAATGCAAGGTACTGAGTGTAAGATCAAGTTTTGATCTAGTAGTACAACTCTATGTTTTGATGATTACAAGTTAACCTTTTGATATGAACAATTGTGGTACTCTAACGTGTTTTTCTGAGTGTGCTATTTACAGGCTCTGACCTCAACTCAATCTCACACAAATCAGAAGCACTGTGTATAAAGGGTAACCCAAGCAACGCTTTCGCATTCACCATGTTCAGTATGAACAGTGGAAAAGCTTCAGAAGTTCTGAAGCTATACAAACTCTGATGTGGACTCAGTCGCTAGAAGCTCTGAAGATCCAGAAGTTCTTATAACTAAGAAACACTGAAGGTTCAGATGTTCTGATGGTGTAGAAGACTCTGAAGATCCAGAAGCTGAATAGTGGAAACTCTGAAGTCCAGAAGCAAGAAACTCTGAAGGCCATGTTCTTCCCTCTGAGTTCAGAATCAGAAGATACAATGGTCAGAGGATCTGTGCTTTCCCTCTGACTCTGATCAACCGGCTTCACAAGTTCCAATATGAAGTATTCCCCTGATCAGAAGTCTCCTAGGTTAAAAGGTCAAGTCGCTATCCAAGTACAAAAGAAAGTGTACCTTCCTGACGACCTACCTAACGTTCTCAGCCACAGCAGAAGCTGGATTTTCCAGAACTGCCCTCCAACGGTAGCATTTCCCATGCAACGCTCAACCCTAATCCTTGGAGTATATATAGAGGCTGAAGATTGAAAGAAGCGGCTAGAAAAGAAGAAGCAATACATACGCGCAAGACATATTCAAAATATTCTAAGCTTTCTTTCATCTGAAATTCATTGTGTTTACTATCAGCTTTTTAGAAGCAAATCTCTTGTAAACATTTCTTTGATAAACAGTTTGTTTAGTTCCTTTAGGAGATCAAGGTTGATCGGATCCTAGAGAAGACTAAGAGAGTGAATCTTAGTGTGAGCTAAGTTAGTGTAATTGTTAGTCACTTGTAGGTTTCAAGTGCAGTTGTAACTCTTACCTGATTAGTGGATTGCCTTCATTCTAAGAAGGAAGAAATCACCTTAACGGGTGGACTGGAGTAGCTTGAGTGATTCATCAAGTGAACCAGGATAAAATCCTTGTGTGCTTTTCTATCTCTTATCTTTAGCACTTAAGTTCTCGAAAGATTTGTCAAAATCTTTAAGGTGGTAGTTTTGTACTGAAAACGTTATTCAAACCCCCCCTTTCTACCGTTTTTCATACCTTCACTGAGTTATCACCGCTTTCTTCACAATCATTAAACTCTTGCTATTTTGATTCTAAAGTTCTTCAAAGTGGACAGTTAATAAAGAACAGAAGTAGTACTTAACTAGAAGAAAACCCATGTCCATTCCCATTGATCAATACTCATTCTACAGTTTGTCTCCCTTTGTCTCCCTCTTTCTGTGCTTGTTGGGCCTTCGATTCTGGGGTATGACTTCTTAATCCATCTCTTTTCTCACTTATTACCACTTTCACTGTGTTATTCTTGCAGATGAATGCAAGGTACTGAGTTATCACTGCTTTCTTCACAATCATTAAACTCTTGCTATTTTGATTCTAAAGTTCTCTTTTAACTTGATTTCGACAAGTAAATTAACTACCTCATCAAACTTTTGATCGCTTTTCTTTGAGTTTGATTTACACACCTCCACTTCTTTTCCACCTTCATTTTTTATTTATTTCTCTTTTCTCTATCAATTAAAACATCTATCACATCTTTACCTTCTCTCTCATTTCTTCCTATCTCTTCCTCTAGCTCTTCACACCTAAAAAATGAGCTGTAAACAAAGATTATCCCTCTGCTTTACCAATCAATTCAAACTTTCATGGCAGGCGTTGGAGGCAGATGTTGCCAATGCACAACAGGAAGGGCATACAATTGAGTGATGATGAGTTTGCAGATATACTCAATTCCACTTCTCACAGAAGTGAGCCTGGCCTTCCTCCTCCACAACTAAATTTGTTCAAACAAGTAATCCTACTATGTGACATCCTCCACTTCAGGCCGTAGGGCCATTAATTCCGACACTACTGATCATATGATGAGGGATTCATGTATCTTTCTTCTTTCAGCTCCTCTAGTCAGTGGCGGAGCTTGGAGTACATATTTGGGAGGACCAAAGCAAAATTCATTGCATAATTTAAAATATATTTATTAGCAACACATATACTGACAAAAAAGTAAAGATTAAATAAATTTATATACATGTTATAAATTTATTATAAATGATATTAATAATCTTCAAAGTGAGTTTTCCGAAGGAACAAAAAAAATATCTTGAAAGTTTGTTTTATATTCTTTTTCAATTTTTGGATTCGATCTCAATAAATTATTTACTTTTAAATTACACTTTTTAACTATCAAAAACCTTTCTCTTGAAACAAAAAATATTCTTTTACTCTTAGTTATTCATTTTTTCTGATAAATGTATCATTATTTTGAAAGTAATTATATCATATTATTATAATGTAAGTATTTGTGATTAGTAAAAAGATGTAGATGAAGTTTGGCCATGGTAAAAAAAAATTATGTGAAGTATTAAAAAAAAGGCCAAAAAATGGTCAAAAGTGTTTTTTCTTTTAAGGAAGAAACAATAGCCCAAGTTGGACCAAGCAAGGCCCAAAGTTTGACAAAATTAATAAAATTCCCAAACAGGTGTTCAGAGGATTTGAACCCAGAACATCAGGGATTTAACCTCACGGACTTTCCACTGAGACAAGGCTTACTCTGCGTTCTTTTACGCAACATAGTATATATATACCTAAATTAAAAAATATTTTTATACTACCCTTATCGTAAGATTTTCCTAAAATCTTAGGAGGGCTGAAGGCCTCCTATGTCCCTAAGAAGCTCCGCCACTGCCTCTAGTATTCATTCATTTGAAACCCCTGTTGATGGGTCCAATGTTAGTATTAAGGCGAGTGGGTATACTACCCCGGTTTCTACCGTACCTCTGCCCTCGATGGTAAAGTTATCTCAGCTTCCTTGCAATCACCTCTCAATTAGCCAGATAACACGTACATTAAATTGTTCAGTAACCTTCTTTTTGAATTCTTGTGTGTTTCAGGATCTATCGACATGAGGATTATTGGTAGAGGACAAGTATCTGATGGACTATATCTACTGCAAGAAAGAGTCTCAAAGGCATCACTAGCTTCTCGTACAAGTAGTGTGTCTCTTTTTCAGCTTCATTGTCGTTTTGGTCATCCATCTTTAGGAGTTCTTAGGAAGTTATGTCCTTAGAGTCTTTATCAAGTTTGTGTTATGAGTTATGTCAATTTGCTAAAAACTATCATAGTATTTATTTACCTCGTTTGAGTTAAGGAGCTACATCTCTATTTCATATTGTCCATTCTGATTATGTGGGGGCCCTACCCTGTGACTTCTAAACAAAGTTATAAGTATTTTGTTACATTTGAGGATGACTATTCTCGTGCAACATTGCTACATTCAATGAAATTCAGATTTGAGTTATTCACTATGTTTTGTAACTTTTGTGCTAAAATTCGCACTCAATTTAATTGTCCAGTGCATATTCTTCATAGTGATAATGATAAGGAATACTTCTCCACACCGTTTCGTACTTTTATGAATGGAAAAGACATGATTCATCAATCACCTTGCATTGTTACACGACAAAATGGGTGGCTAAGCATAAAAACCAGCATCTTATGGAAGTTGCTTGAGCATTAATGTTTCAAAGAGAAGTCTCCAATTTTTTACACTTTTTTGTGTAAATGGAGTTCTTACTATTGCATATTTAATTAATCGCATGTCCTCTAATGGTGTTATTCCTTATTCTTCCTTGTTCTCATCATGTTCTTTGTTTCCATAGCCGCTAAAAGTATTTCGCCATCCTTTGTAGTCATGGGCCTGTCGTCGCTTTCTCGCCTTTTCATGTTCCTTTATATGTCGCCATTTTTTATCTTTGTCGATACATTGCCGTTATCACACCTGTCAATCACGTCTTTTCAACTGACGCACGTATCCTTCTTTTCCGGGATTTTGTTATCATTTGCCATAAATGCAGTTGTGCGTCTCGAGGAGTTATGTCTTTTCGTTTCATACATTTTCAAATTTCAAATCCCACGATCCCACGACCCTTCGCAGTGTTTCCCACTCATTCTCTCTCTTCCTTTTTCTTCTATAAATACCCTTTTCACCTTTCACTTTTCACTTTTCTGAAAACCTTTACTCTGAAAAAAAAAACTTTTCATCGTAGCTTTCACTCTCTTCTTTGTTCTCCGGTGAACCTTGCTCACTCCGGCCGTCGTCATTGCGCGGTGCTCCCCCATCGCCGACGTTATCTTTACTCAATCCTCCGCTTCTTCCTCCGGTGAGTCCTTCCCCTTTCTCTTTTCTTGACACTGTGTCTTCTTCTTTCTTTGTGTTTGGACCTGTTCATCTTCTTTTTTATTTTTATGAAATTACCCAGCATGTCGACACAAAATTTTAGCATTTCCTCCTTAGAGCTCACTTCCCCTTCTACGGAGGGGGAAGTTTCTGCCCCCACCGTTATCGAAATACAATCCTCGCCTCCACTCACGAGGATTCCGGTCCCGCCGGCTCCGTTGATTCTATTCTCTCCTCTAATGGAGATTTGTCTTCACCCGAATGGCGTTCCAACGTGCATTTGGTTGAAGATAAGTGTCTTTGGCGCTCCATCTGGGGTAGCCTTGGAAGCATCAGTTCGCTTCGAATATCTTCTCAAGGGTTTACAAAGATAAATCCCGCCACCTCTAATAACGAAGATCACCTGTTGAATGTTCTTCCCTGTGGCGAGGATGATTGCGTTCTTTTACGCAAGGAACCTACTGATGAATCGCCCGATTTCTTTTTTGTTTATGGTTATTTTTTCTTGGATTTGAATATCAAACTCCCTTTCTCGCCCTTTATATGTCACGTTCTTACCTTTTTGAACGTGGCGCCTTGTCAACTTCAACCCAACGTCTGGGGCTTTATACGCTGCTTTGAAATTCTCTGTGAACAGTTGAGTTGCACTCCCACCTATCCCTTGTTTTTCATTTTCTATAAGACAGTCACCACAAAACCTACATCTATCAAGTGGGTTCCTCTTTTGGCTCGCAAGAACATGAGCCGATTCACCGCCCTTAAAAGTCATTACAAAGTGTGGCAAAAAAAATATTTCAAAGTCATGGAGTCGCCTGAAATGAATAACTTGTTTCGAGATTCTAATAACAACCCTCTCTTCCCCTTTTACTGGACAAAAAACTCTCGCCGAAAAATATCCGTTTCATGCGACGCCTTGGATGAATCCGAGCAGGCCATCGCCGATTACCTCCGCACATTACCAGTAATCTCTGGTCAAGACTTGATTGAAGCGTCAAAATCCGGCACTTTAAATCAATTTTTTAGTAAGTTTATAATTTTTGCACAACTTGTTTTTCTTTTTGTTCATGTACCTCGCCTAATTGATGTTTTCCATGCAGCCACGATGGGAAAAAGCAAGGTTGATGCCAACCCCATCAAGATGAAGGAATACCTCGCCCAGTCTGCTGCGGCGGCGAAGAAAAGGGCCGTCGAGACTGAGCAAAAGAAAAAGAATGAAGGTACTTCGGGCTCTGATAACGCCAGGGACCCAAAGCGCCAAAAAACTTCGAGCGCTGCTGGTGGTAAACCTCTTCACCAATCAACTCTTGATCCAAAAGGTCGTCCGACTGAGAAAAAGAAGGGGCATGACAATGTCCCGCCACCTCAACCGGATTCAGGCGCACTGATCAACCGCCCATCAACTCCATTCATCCAAGCTGGCCCTAGCTCAGCTATTGGTGGCGAGGCTCTTCCCCCTTTGCTGAGCCTATCTGATCCTTGCTTCAACGGATTGGATTTTATGAATCGTACCTTTGACAACCGGATTCACAAGGATGTTTCCGGTCAAGGCCCCCCCAACATTGCTTCTGTGGCGATCCATCATGCGCTCTCTGCCGCCAGTACTGTGGCGGGAATGGCTCAGTGCGTGAAGGAGTTGATAGCAACCAAGAACCGTTATGAAAAGAAGGCGGCTGATTATAAGACTGCCTATGAGCGAGCAAAAGCCGATGCTGAGACCGCCAACAAAAACCTGAAGGCTGCTGAGGAGAGGTGTGCTAAGTTAACTGATGACTTGGCGGCTTCTGACTTGCTTCTTCAAAAGACCAAATCTCTGAAAGAAACTATCAACGACAAACACACTGCTGTTCAGGCCAAGTGCCAAAAATTGGAAAAGAAGTACGAACGCCTAAATGCTTCCATCTTGGGGCGTGCTTCTCTCCAGTTTGCTCAAGGCTTTCTGGCGGCCAAAGAGCAGATTAGTGTGGTTGAGCCGGGCTTTGATCTTTCCCGTATTGGGTGGCTGAAGGAGATCAAGGATGGTCAAGTAGTTGGTGATGATGACATTAGCCTCGACCTCCTTCCCCAATTCGATGATGAAAGTGAGCCTGAAGAAGATGGCGATGATGGGAATGAGCAGCACAAGAATGAGGATCACGAGAAGGAAGACCCTCAAGCTGGGACAAGCCAGGGCAACAACGCCAACAATGAGAACCTGGCTTGAATTTCTTCTTTTATTTCATGAAGTTAAAATTTTGCTTTGGGCATTGCCCTGTCTTTTATCATCATTCCAAATCATGTATGGGCGTCGCCCCCTTTGCCTTACTTTTAATGAATATCATTTTAAGTTCATTCGTTGTTACCTTGAGTTGTTACCAACTTTTGTTGTTACTTTGGTTTGCATACCTTAGCCGATTTTTCGACGAGGCTTGGTTTCTAGTGGCCACTAGAATTGCCAAGACTTTTAACATTTGATGGCGACACTTTCTTATTCCGAAAGGTTTACTCGCAGTATTGCATACTTTGATACGATTTGCATTGCATGAACTCGTAATATAAATTATATTGAATTAAAAAATACAGGCGATTCTGTTGAAATAACCTTTTCATTAATTTTCTTTCACGTGAGAACAATTGTCCCATTCTTTTTACATGCCGCCTCATTAAAAACCTCTCCAAAGAAAGGAAAAAAGAGTGCGGCTTCATTCACCTTTGGTTGTTTCTATTAACTAAAATACTGCTTCAGATGAGAGGCGTTCCATGTTCGTGGAACCTTTTGACCATTTAGTTGTTCCAACTTATAAGCTCCTCCTCCAACATCGCCTATAATCCTGTAAGGCCCGCCCTAGTTGGGTGAAAGTTTATTGTGTTTATCGGGTATTGTATTTTTTCGGAGCACTAAGTCTCCTACCCTCATTTTTCTAGGCACTACTTTCGTTGAGAATTTTCTTGCAACCTTCACTTTTCCCGCCTCATTCCTTATGTGAGCCTCACGTTGTTCCTCGGGCAGCATGATTAGATTTGCTATTAAATTTTCCCCGTTGTCATTCTCATTAAACCGAACCACTCGCCAATTTTGGTTTTCAATTTCAACTGGGAGCATGGCGTCAGTCCCATAAGTTAAACGATACGGGGTTTCCTTTGTGCTTGACTGTTCAGTGGTGTTGTATGCTCAAAGAACGCCTGGTAGTTCCTCCGCCCAAAGCCCTTTTGCTTCATCCAGTTTCTTCTTTAAACCTTTCAGGATAACCTTGTTAGCCGATTCAGCCTGCCCATTGGTTTGTGGATGTTCTACAGAGGCAAATCGCATCTCGATTCCCATTTCTGTACAAAATTCCCGGGTAACATTACTTGTGAATTGTGTTCCATTATCCATTACTAACGCCCTGGGGACCCCAAATCTACAAACAATCCTTCGCCACAAGAAACTTCTGACCTTGGCGGCCGTGATAGTTGCCACCGCCTCGGCTTCTATCCATTTAGTGAAGTAATCAACCGCCACGATGATATACTTCATTTGTGCCTTCGCTACTGGGAATGGTCCCAAAATGTCAACCCCCCACATAGCAAATGGCCAAGGCGCCATCATGGTTGTTAACTCTTCTGGCGGAGCCTTGTGCAAGTCAGAGAAGACTTGGCATTTTTCACATTTCTTAACATACTCAAGACAGTCCTTCTTCATTGTCGGCCAATAAAATCCAGCTCTCACAATTTTCACCGCCAAGGATTTCCCGCCTATATGGCTTGAACAAACACCTTCATGGACCTCCGCCATTATTCCATGGGCGTTCTTGGTGTCAACGCATTTGAGCATAGGGGACATAATTCCCCGCCGATACAACTCACCATCCACCACTGTGTAAAAACTAGCTTCCCTTCGTTTCGCTCGTGTTCACATCGTCATCCTTTGGAGGGTTTTCTAGGAAGATCTTGATTGACTCCATCCAAGAAGGCTCGCCTTCAATTACAGACTTGACTGCTTTCAACTTTATTTCTACCAAATCAATGCTCGAGCGAGGCAGGGTTTCCTGAATGACTGTTTGGTAATTGCCCAATCTCCCTGTGCTCGCCAATTTTGCTAACACATCTGCCCTCTCATTTTGGCCCCTCGGGACATGTTCTATCTTAATTTCTTTGACCTCCATCATCAATCTGTGTACCACTTCCAAGTATTTGGAAAGTTGCGGATCCTTTACTTGGTACTGGCCTTTCACCTGTTTAACCACTAACTGCGAATTTCCCTTGATAAATAACTTTTGGACCCCCAGCTCAATGGCTAGCCTTAAGCCGGCGATCAAAGCCTCATACTCAGATTGATTGTTGCTCGCCTTGAACTCGAACTTGAGAGACTGTTCAATGATCATTTTGTCTGGACTTTCAATTGTTATCCCAGCCCCACTTCCAGTCTTATTAGAGGATCCATCCACAGATAGGACCCATTCTCCTCGAGTCTTCTCGCCTTCCGTGGGTGTTAATTCCGCCACGAAGTCGATCAAACTTTGAACTGTGACTTGGCCCCTTGGCTCATATTGTATATCATATTCTGACAATTCCTCTGACCAGCTAACCAATCGCCCCGATAAATCAGGCTTCTGAAGTACTTGTCTTAAGGGGACATCAGTTTTAACTTTAACTTGGAAACTTTGGAAATAAGGCCTAAGGCGCCTCGCAGTTTTCATAATCGCCAATGCAGCCTTTTCAATTTTTTGGTACCGCAACTCTGCCCCCTGTAAAGTATGGCTCACGAAATATATAACTTTCTGCTTTTTTCCATCTTCCTGGAGCAACACTGTACTCACCGCCTTGTCAGTAACAGCTAGATAGAGCACTAATGGAAAGCTTGGTGTTGGCTTGGAAAGTACTGGCAATGTGGCCAATGATTCCTTTAATTTGGTAAAAGCTTGTTCGCATTCCTCTGTCCACTGAAACTTTGAATTCTTTTTTAAGCATGTGAAGAATGGGGCCGCTTTGTCACCCGCCATTGGCAAGAAACGTGACAAGGCGGCCATTCGTCCTGTCAAACGCTGAACTTCTTTGACACTTGTTGGGCTTTTAATCTCGAAGATCGCCCTTCCCTTATCAGGATTCACTTCTATTCCTCTCGTTGTCAACATGAATCCCAAGAACTTTCCTCCCTGGATCCCAAAAGAACACTTCTCAGGATTCAACTTCATTTGATATGTTCTTAATTGAGTAAACGCTTCCTTAAGATTGCCGCCATGATCACTAGCCCTGGCGGACTTTACGATCATGTCGTCCACATACACCTCCATATTCCTGCCCACTTGTTTTGAAAAGATTTTATCCATGAGCCGTTGGTACGTAGCTCCTGCATTCTTCAATCCAAAAGGCATTGTCTTGTAACAATAATTCGCCTGATTGGTCATAAATGCTGTACTTTCTTCATCCGATGGATGCATCATGATTTGATTGTAGCCCGAGTAAGCATCCATGAGACTTAAAAGTTCATTTCCCGACGCTCCATCTACAAGCTTATCAACATTGGGAAGTGGATATGAATCTTTAGGACACACTTTGTTCAAGCTTGTGTAGTCCGTGCACATTCGCCACTTCCCATTGGATTTTTTGACCATCACAACATTGGCGAGCCATGTCGGGTACTGCACCTCACGGATGAAGCGGGCCTTGATTAGTTTCTCAGTCTCTAATTGTACTGCCTTATTCTTTTCATCACTCATTCTCCGCCTTGGCTGGATGACTGGGGTCGCCCCTGGTCGAATAGCCAATTTGTGAGTGATCACATTGGGGTCAATCCCTGGTACATCATTGATGGTCCATGCAAAGAGATCCAAATTATCACCTAGCAGCGTGATCAACCTTTCCTCTTGTTCCTTTGTCAAACTGCTGTCAATCTTTAAAATTTTATCCTTAATTTGCACTTGCTTGGTTTCTTCCAGAGGTTGTGGGCGGAAATCATCAGCATCGTCTCTTGGATCCAAACTGAATCCCTCTTGCGGAAAGATTTCTGTGATTCTGTGACTTTCTTTGGCGGCCTTACGCCCATAAAGCGCCACACTTCTTAGATAACATTCTCTTGCTGCATTTTGGTCCACATGTAATACCCCAACCTTTCCATTGCAGGCTGGATATTTAACAGTCAAATGAGCTGTTGAAACGACCGCACATAGCTTGTTGAGGGTGTCTCGTCCCAAGAGTACATTGTAGTTGGCTCTGCACGCCAGGACTAAGTACTTCACTTGAAATTTCTTTACAAACTCTCCTTCGCCAAAAGCAGTTGGTATTTCCACATATCCTCGAACAGTGACACGGTCCTCTGTAAACCCTACCAAGGTTCCTTTATACGGCCTCAAGTCTGACTCTTTTAGCCCCAGGCGATCAAATGCATCTCCATAAATGATATCCGCCGAAGACCCCTGGTCTAAAAATACTTTCTTCGTGACATAATTGTTAACCCTGATTGTTACCACAATTGGATCGTTGTCATGGGGAATCACGTGCGCAAAATCCTGAGGGGTAAATATGATAGGGGAGTGATTCACCCAACACTCACTTTCGCTTGCCTCATGTACTGAGTGTACTGCCGCCACATAGCGTTTTCTAGCCTTACTTGAAATTGCACCCCCGCCAAATCCTCCTGCAATAGATGAACATTCCCCAACAGGATCGCCCAACTCTTCCACTATCTCCTTGCCTTTGCCTTTGTCTCCTTGGGTGATCCTAGCGACTTCTGGCGTTGCTGTGTCTTTAACGAAGTTTGCCAGATGACCAGCCTTAATCAAACGATCAATTTCCCGCCTCAAATTCCAACAATTATCCGTCGTATGCCCCAACGCTTTGTGGCACTCGCACCACCTATTGGTATCTACATTAGCTGGCGGTCGCCGCGGTGGTGGCGGGTACTGCACAACATTTGTTTGCCCAACGACCCTTAAAATGGTGCTTAAGGGCGCATTTAACTTTGTAAGTGGAACTGGAGCTGGCGTAGTACCATGCTGACCAGTTGTGGCTGCAGCGGGACCTTGAGAATTGCGGTGCCATGTATTTTGAAATCCTGGTTTGGAGTTTTGATATGGTCCCGGTCTTGGTACACGGGGGGTTTGTGCTACCCTGGTTTCCTTCCCCGCCTTAGGTTTATCCTGCGAAACCCCGCCGGAATGGGCTTGCTTGCGTCCTTCCTCTCTTTCTTGTTTTTTCTGATCATCCTGCTCAATTAATATGAATTCCTGAACACGAGCACGAAGGTCCATCATGTCTTTTGCTGGTCGCCTCGTCAAGTCCCGATTCAAATCACCCGCCCGAAGACCATTTTTGAAAGACGCAAGGCAAACATCCGGATTGCCCTCCTCCAGTTGAACCGCCATTTTACTAAATCGCGCCATGTAGTTCTTGAGCTTCTCCCCTAGCTGTTGATGTATGCTGATAAGATCAAATATGGTTGCCTTGGTAGTTTTATTGGCGGAGAATTGAGTTAAGAACTTTGTGGACAAATCAGTAAAATTGTCAATGGAGAAGGGCGGTTGACGGATGAACCATTGCATCGCCATCCCCTTGAATGTTGATGGTAACAACCTACACTTCACCTCATCTGTTGCTCCTCCAATAACCATTTTCGTGTTAAAATAACGCAAGTGTTCCATGGGGTCTGAGTCGCCTGAAAAGGCGTCCAACGCCATCGTTTGCAGATGCTTTGGTATGCCCACCCGTGTGATGGCGGGAACAAAAGGCTGGAATTCAACAACGTCTTCGGCCTTGAGCCGTTGTTCTTGCTTATAGTCTTGTCGCTGAGTTAAGTATTGCACCTGGGCTTGCAACTGCTCGTTCTGGCTTTGTACTTTTTGCAAAGTGTCCAACATTTGTTGCAAGGCCGCCGGAGTGATTCCCGTCACCACCTCTGGCGCTTTTCTCGGAACGCTGGTTTTGAGGTAATCCAGATTTACATATTCAGGCGGCGCTGATCGTTGCCTGACTCCTGGATCTGATCTAGCTATCAGATCTGAAGGTCTTCCTGGAGCTGCATTCACCAACGAGACCGGTGACTGCGCCACCGAGTGAACCCCCGCCGAAGAAGCCTCCTGCTCCGGCTCTTGAGGTACTTCGCGGTTGTTGTACTGTCCACCGCCGCGGCCCCCGTGACGACCACCCCTCCAGCGATGATCGCGGCGGCCCACACCACACGAACGAGTTTCCATGGATCTTAAAACGCACCTTCTATGTCAAGTAGTAGATCGAAGTAAGACCCACAGACGGCGCCAATGTTCCGTACTAGGGAGATCTGACGTCGGAAACTGACAGAAAGTAAACCCTAGCAGAGTACTAAAAATATCACAAAAGAAATATTCTCATTAAATGTTCGAAAGGTGCTTTTTACAAGGGGTTGACCTCTCCTTTTATAGAGGGAATGGTCATAACGTGGACTTTCTCAGTACTTGGGCCTGACAATCGGGGCTCAAGCCTCTATACATATAAGACAAAACTAAAGGAATACTTCCAGCTGGCGCGTGGACCCATCCAAAAGAAGGGCGGGCTTCGACGTTGTTCCACAAACCCCGCCATGGCTGCTTTCGTTCATCTAAATGCTCGATTTGGGCGGGAATAAGGGATACTTATGTCCCGCCCCGTCCATTAAGTATTTGAAGAAAGCTCCAAAAAGAGGTATATCTCGGTGAAACTTTGGTGTGATAAATCAGGCTGCCATACATATCTCATCAAATCTTGTTTTTTATGAAAGAACTAAACATATTGAGGTGGGTTTACATTTCATCTGTGAGAAACTTCAACAGATTCTTATATCCACATCCTATGTTTAGGACAGGTGGTCAGCTTGCAGATGTGTTTACAGAGGGAAGGGTTTTAATGGGGTGGGTAATGACTTCATATTTTCATTTGTAACAGGTTGGGCATGATTAATATCTATGCTCCAGCTTGAGGGCGATTGTTAGGGGTTAGTGTTAGACGTAGAGTCTATGAGTCAGGCCCATGTGTATTTTAAGGTCGTACTTTGTACTACACGTTGTACTTGACTCTTAACCTAATATTATATATGTGAGGGAGGTTGTACCTAGCAATGTATCCCATTACAATATTTACCTCTCTCTCTCTCTCTCTCTCTCCTCTCTCTCTCTCTCTCTCGTAATCTTTTATCTGTTAACAAATACATAAGCCATAATGGCTAATTCCCTATATAATTTGGGATGAGATTATCTCCTTATCTTCTTGGACAAGAATAGTATACAACGGTTACCCTAATGGCTAATTCCCTATTTATACTAGTAGCAGGGTTGTTCATAGCGCGCTACTGCGGTGCAATAGCGGCGAAGCGTGGCGGCACAATGGTTGGTCGTGACGCAGACCGCTGTAGCACCCACAATTGCGCCCAAAATCGCGTCTGGTGCGGCGCGATTTCAGCGGGATGGATAGAAGGTAAAGTGATGATTTGCCCTACCTAAGACACATTAGTTTAAAAATTGAGGGCAAAATGGTATTTTCTCCCCAGGTTAATGAAATTAATCCCGCTCACAAGAAACCTATAGTTCCTTTCACGCTCTGTTTCTTCTTCCTCTTCACGTTTCTTCTTCACCTCCACACCCGCACGAATTCTGGCAGATTTGCCGGCGACCAGAGGTTCATGATCTTCCTAAGTACCTTCTTCCTCACACCTGCGAGAAAGTGCTTCTGTTTGAGGTTATTTTCATCCTCTGTTTCTTCCTCCTCTTTTTTCTGTCATTCTTTCACTTTTCTCTGTTATTTTCTCCTTTTTCTGATTTTCTTTGTTCTCCAACTCATATTTCTCTGTTTTCCATCTCATTTTTCTTAATCATTTCAGACTTGAGTCCTATTTATCATTTTTTAGCAGTCATACATATAGTCTAATACTACTATCTTGCGATCAATCAAATTAAGGAAAACACCGTATTTTCTGGACAATCAAATTAAGATTTTCCTACCTGAAATGAAGACTCCTCATGACTGTGAAGTACACGATGAATTTGCTGACAGAGAGAGTTGACACCTTCTGCTGGAAGGACAATCTCCTTTTTCTGGAAAGGCCTCCTAACGAAGTTAATAGGAGCAAATATAAGCTTTTGAGCACCAATGCTTCTACTGGAATCTGCATTGGCTGCGTCCCATGAAAGAGAAGTCCCAGCAAAACCAGGCATAACATATGGACAAGAATTTATAACTTCAGCTGAGCTAGGCGATGTTTGGTAAGCTTTCAAAGCAGCATCAATTGCTGCCCTTTGATGGTGAGCACTAACTGCAAATTTGTTTGTTATTGCTAGAACCCAAGGAATTCCAAGACATTTAGCTTCATCCAAGAAAAGTGATAGGACTGGTATCTGTTGAGTACCGTTTGATTTGTTATATCGAGGTATGCTATGGGATAGGTTATGAACAAGAACAATCAAATCTGTCTTCCTACTTAGATCACGGATGCCAAGCCATAGTTCATCCCTGAAGCGAGAGGTCTCCATAGTCAGTTCCTGTAAAAACAATTAAAAGAGAAAAAACAAATGAACATCACTGAATAAATTTTAATAATATGAACAGAAAGTTGCATGTACTCCAAGCCATGCTCTTAAAACCAAACCATAAAAATAGGAAATATTCGCCTAACTACAATATTTGATACCACCTGGCTATAGGAGTTTTCTACAGGATCCAATTAAATTGTACCTATATGCATTACGAGTATTTATCTATTAAGAACACGAACAGAGGATATTGACATTATATCAACGTTTTTGACTAAAAAGACATACACATGTCATAAAAATATAATGCAAGTAGATAGACTTATAACACCATAACTCTCCTGAATTAAATTATATATATTTATACATAAATGAATATATTTCGTAAGTGTTTCAACCATATTAAAAAAAGGAAGCACGACATGGAAAACTATGGAAGTAAGATGAAGTAATGACCAAATATCAACAATATACAATAACAACAAAAACCTTTTTCTACTAGATAAGGTTAGTTACATCCATTAGATGATGCATCGATGCCATAATTTTAATTCATATTGGGATTCATGTCTTTGGGTACAAGAAAATTTTGAATGGAACCAGTACTATCAACACAGGTTGTACACACTAATTGAAACATGAGGAAGAAAATGCTGGATTCTTTTTCATGAATAATATCATTCTGAAGATAACCAAGTCAATAAAGAAGAGGTCACTTTGCAAAGAAAAGTGATAGGGCAAATGAACAGTACGAATGAACAGTAAACCCATAGGACAGTTTCTAACGAGACTGACTCTCGAATACTATAAACTTTGTGATTATCAATAGAACTTCATCTATTATCAGTTCTTATCGTTTTGGTATCAGAGCACCAATCGAGGTGCCGTGGAACCAAGTATCTTGAAGAAATGGCAGATACAACAGGGGAAGTAAGACAATTCCAACCTTTGAAGGAGAAAATGCGTACTGGTGGCTGATTAAGGTCGAGCAGTATTTTCAGGCTATGGAAGTTTCAGAGAAGGCGAAGCTTTCTTGGGCTTTGATGGCGATGAGAGGGAAAGCTCTTCCTTGGTGGTACTGCTGGAAAAACAACAACCAAAATGCAACATGGTGGGATGGTGGGATTTTGTGAAGGCTCTTAAGAAGTTTCAGCCAGAATTCGATCCAGATATTCCAGTTTGGGTTCAGGATTCTGAGGAAGAAGAAAGCCCAAGAACATATGCAGTTTTGGAGAATGGAAGAGAGGGTCATTTGGTGGAAGCAAAACCAGAGATAAAAGTTGATTCTGTTAATTCAATGGATAAAGGTTTTCTTTCAAAGGAGAATCCAAAGGAACCAGGAAAGAAGGACTCCGAGATTCCCTTTCTTGGTGAAACAGGTACCATTGATGGTGAATTGGTGGCCAGAGAAGAGGGATGCCCTACAATTGTAGAAAACTTGGGGCACTTCAATGGTTCAGATAAACTTAGCCCTTGAGACGCAGAGGATCAAACATGGAAAAATATGATAGAACCCAGCCAAATCTGATTTTTTTTTTTTTTGATAAGCCAAATTGTATTGAATAGGAAGTACAAGGGGTACTTCAACCCAATACACAATAGAAAACAAAAGCAAAGAAGAGAAAAAAAACCAAAAGTAAGACAAGACAAGCAAGCTACAAGAGTGAATTACATAGCTTGGATGCAGACCAACGGATTGTTAAGCCACTCAAACCAAGAGTAACAAAATCCCCTCCGTCTCACTTTAATCCACTGCCAAGCTCTCCACTTTACCAATTCCAGAGTCTCTGAAACACCTTGCTGCCCTCCATTGAAGATCCTGTCATTTCTTTGAAGCCAAAGACTCCACACAGCAGCAACCCAAATTGAACTCAGAATGACATTCTGTGTATTATTCAGTTGAAATATTTGGTAATATTATTGATATGAAAAACTGTACAGGGATTCCTCTTCTTATAGAGGGAATTACATAATGTGATTGATCAAAGTCAAAGAAGGAAATCCTTGACTAAAGAGAGAATTAGGGAGAATGAATGAAAATAAGAAACTACCTAAAATAAACTAAGTACAAACAGGAAACAACATAATTATATACAAACAAAAATATAACTGCTAATTAAGAGCATTAAATGCTCTATTTCACAGTCTGTTGACACTCCCCCTCAAGCTGGCCTAAAGATATCCTCCATAGACAGCTTGCTAGTTATGTTGTCAAAGGATTTCTTGGGTAATCCTTTGGTTAGGATGTCTGCCGATTGCTCTGCAGTGGGAACATATGTAATACAAATCTGCCCACTTTCTATCTTCTCTCTGATGAAGTGTTTATCAACTTCGACATGCTTGGTCCTATCATGTAGGACCGGGTTGTGTGCAATAGATATTGCAGACTTGTTGTCACAATAAAGCTTTATTGGAGGAGAATTGAAAACCTTTAATTCCTGTAGAAGCTTTTCCACCCATAATGCCTCACAAATTCCATGAGCAACTGCTCTAAATTCAGCTTCTGCACTACTCCTTGCTACAACGGTTTGTTTTTTACTTCTCCAACTAACCAAGTTTCCTCCAACAAAGGTGCAATAGCCTGATGTTGATCTTCGGTCTGTCACACTCCCTGCCCAGTCTGCATCAGTGTAGGCTTCTACCTGAAGGTGCCCACGGTTTTTATAAAGAAGCCCCTTCCCAGGTGATCCCTTCAAGTATCTTAAGATTCTAAAAACTGCCTCCAAGTGTTCATGACCTGGTGCATGCATAAACTGGCTTACCATGCTTACAGCAAAGGCAATGTCTGGACGGGTGTGAGATAAGTATATTAGCCTTCCCACTAGTCGCTGATACCTTCCTTTGTCCACCATATTTTCTGTTTCAGCTGGTTGCAGCTTTAAGTTGGGCTCCATGGGTGTTTCTACAGCTTTGCATCCAAGTAATCCTGTTTCTTTTAAAAGATCCAGAATATACTTTCGCTGGTTCATAAAGATACCTTCCTTTGATCTTGCAAACTCAATTCCAAGGAAGTATTTCAATGGGCCAAGTTCCTTGATTTCAAAAACTTTAGCAAGTTTCTCCCTCAGATTTTTGAGTTCCAAGCTATCATCACCTGTCAGAATAATATCATCAACATATACAATCAAGATAGCAACCTTATTATCTGCTGAATGTTTATAGAACAATGTGTGATCAGCTTGGCTTTGGATATATCCAAGCCCTTTTACCACTGTTCCAAACCTCTCAAACCATGCTCTTGGAGATTGCTTCAGCCCATATAATGACTTCTTTAGTCTACACACCTTATTTCTTCCAAGTTCTTCTTCAAATCCGGGGGGAAGACTCATAAACACTTCTTCCTCTAACTCCCCATTCAGGAAAGCATTCTTTACATCCAATTGATGTAAAGGCCAGTTGTAACTTGCAGCAAGGGATATAAGAATCCGAACAGAGTTAAGTTTAGCAACTGGAGCAAACGTCTCTTGATAGTCTACTCCATAAGTTTGAGTGAACCCTTTTGCCACCAATCTCGCCTTGTACCTCTCTACACTTCCATCGGCCTTGCACTTAATGGTAAATACCCACTTACAACCCACCTGTTTTTTGTCACGTGGCAGGTCTGTTATTTCCCAAGTTTCATTCTTTTTCAGTGCACTCAACTCTTCTAAGACTGCTAAATTCCAATTGGGATCATCTAGTGCTTCCTCAATGTTTCTAGGCACAAACAGATCTGTTATTTTAGAGGTAAAAGCTTTGTGATTCGGTGAAAGATTTTGGTAGGAAACATATTGGGAAATGGGATGGTTTGTGCTAGATTTTTCTGATTTTTGGGTGCAGGTTCTGGTTCCTTTTCTAATAGCTATGGGTAATTCAATAGTAGAAGTGAAAATGTCAGTGTTACCTCGAATTTCTTGTGGTATTCTTACTTGGCCTTCTTCCGGGATTTCTGGTTGGCTTGGTGCAGAGATGATGGATTGGTCTTTGGTCCTTTTAGGATACTTCCGAGTATAAACATGGAACTCCTTTTTTGACTGTGGTATTTCTTTCTCTGTTTGGGCTCCACCTAAGTCTGGCATAAGATTTTCTTTAGAAATTTCAGAACTTGTTTCCACATGTTCTTCCTTGTTGCATTCATCAATAAAATTTGTATTCTCTGTGTCTACAATAGGAATGGGCAGCGGTTCATGCAAAAAATTGTCTTCACTCACATTATTATTCTCCCCCTGAAGGGAATTTTTTTGAAAAAAAGGTTGATGTTCAAGAAAGGTAACATCCATGCTAACACAAAGCTTCTTTGTGATAGGATTAAAGACTCTATATCCTTTTTGGTTTGGAGAATAACCAACAAAAATGCATTTTTCTGCCCTTGGGTCTAGTTTGGACCGAGATGTGGAAGGTTTATGCATAAAAACTGTACAACCAAACACCTTTAAAGGCATATCAGTATGTAATCGACATGCTGGAAAAATGGTTTTGAAATTTTCCAAAGGTGTGCGATAATTCAACACACGAGTGGGCATTCTATTTATAAGATAGGCTGCTGTTAGGACAGCATCTCCCCACAAATACTTTGGAACATTACTCTCAAACATAATGGCACAAGCTACTTCAAGGAGATGTTTATTTTTTCTTTCAGCGGTGCCATTTTGTTGAGGAGTATTTGGACATGTCGATTGATGCTGAATGCCTTTATTTTTCAGAAACTCATTGAGATTTTGATTGAAGTACTCAGTTCCATTATCACTCCTCAAAATGGAGATCTTTGTATCAAATTGAGTTTCTACCATTTGTGAAAAACTTTTAAATATATTAGGAACTTCAGATTTTTCATGCATAAGGTAGACCCAACACAACCGGGTGTGATCATCTATGAAGGTTACAAACCACCTTTTTCCAAATTGAGTTGTAATTTTTGAAGGCCCCCAAACATCACTATGGATTAAGTAAAAAGGTCTAGATGCATGATAAGGTTGAGAATAATAAGGAGCTCTTTGATTTTTTGCAAGAACACAACTTTCACATTCAAGAGAAGAACAATTAACATTTTTGAATAAATCTGGAAACAAATGCCTAAGATATTGAAAATTCGGGTGCCCTAGTCTGTTATGCCAGAGCATTATTTGGTCCCTAACAGAGGTGCAACTCATACCACAAAGACCCTGAGCTGCTTTATTTCTGAAAGTATCCTCAAAGTAGTAAAGTCCATCCTTCATCTTAGCACTGCCAATCATCTTCCCCGAAATCCGGTCCTGAAAAACACAATGAGTGTCAAAGAATGTCACACTGCAATTGGAATCTTTGCAGATTTTGCTAATAGAAAGAAGGTTGCAAGATAGTTTGGGCACATGTAAAACTTTTCCTAAGTCAATGTTATTGGATAAGGTAATCTTCCCCTTCCCTGCAATTGCGGAAAAAGAACCATCTGCAATTCTAATTTTTCCATTTCCAGAACAAGGAGAATAGGTTTTAAATAAAGGAGAAAGGCTAGTCATATGATCTGAAGCACCTGAATCAATGATCCATGGTGCATGAATATTTGAGGTGCAATTAAGGGAGCTAGGGGTAGAAAAATTACCTGTTTGTGCCACAGAACCACTAGGAGTACCAGATAAAAAATTAGAATTTAACAACCTTATGAGTTCCTCAACTTGTTCCTTTTTCAAGGAAGTCTTTTCTGCCTCATGAGCTGTAGGGAAAGATTTTTGATTTTTAGGACCTGACTTGCCACCCTTTAGATGTGCTGGCCTCCCAATAATTTTCCAGCAACTTTCCCGAGTATGACCGGGTCTGTTGCAGTGATCACACCAGCGGTTTGAGAAGTTCTTCTGGTTAGTAGAAGTCTTAAGGGCAGCAGTTTCTACAGCAAGAGCATTGG
The DNA here is from genome assembly GCF_012489685.1 of Lotus japonicus. Taxonomy (NCBI): domain Eukaryota; kingdom Viridiplantae; phylum Streptophyta; class Magnoliopsida; order Fabales; family Fabaceae; genus Lotus; species Lotus japonicus. The sequence goes on along the minus strand of NC_080043.1, from coordinate 53,639,400 downwards.
TCTCAGAAGGAGGTGCATCCGTTTTGGTCTTTCCCATCATCACACTTCTGCGAGTTTCCTCTCTTCTAACTTCAGCAAAGACCTCACCCAATGAAGGTAAGGTTGCTCTCCCAATGATTCTGCCACGAACTTCATCTAGCTCTTCATTCAGACCAGCAAGAAACTGAAATATTCTACCTTCTTCCACGGTTTGTCGATGGTGTTTGGCATCCTCTGCAGAGTTCCACTTGTAAGTGTTGAAGAGATCTAGATCATGCCAAACTCGCTTCAAAGAGTGGAAGTATTTTGTCACGTTATTACCTCCCTGCCGAATTTCTCTGACTTTCAAGGTGAGTTCATAGATCTGAGATTTGTTCTCAAGATCTGAATACATTTCCGTGACACTATCCCATAGCTCTTTGGCTGTGGAATAACACATGTAATTGCTGCTAATGTCCTCCTCCATGGAGTTTACCAGCCATGTCATCACCATGGAGTTTTCAGCGTCCCAAACAGCATATTGTGGATCAGCAATATCTGGCATGGGTTTCTCACCAGTGAGATACCCAAGTTTTCCTCTGCCACGAATATACAACTGGACAGATTGGGACCACCGGAAATAGTTCGACCCATTGAGTCGAAAAGTGGTGATTTGGACAGAATGAGATTCACCGAACAGGACTCGCTGCTCCTGCCTTGGAGGCACAGAATGAGATTCGCCGAACAGGACTCGCTGCTCCTGCCTTGGAGGCTGCGAGACTTTGGGAACCACAATCTCCTCCGTATTCTGATCATCGCTGGCTGAGGAACTGTCAGCCATGGATGCAAATCAGATGCGCAGAGATCTTTGCTCTGATGCCAAGTTGAAATATTTGGTAATATTATTGATATGAAAAACTGTACAGGGATTCCTCTTCTTATAGAGGGAATTACATAATGTGATTGATCAAAGTCAAAGAAGGAAATCCTTGACTAAAGAGTGAATTAGGGAGAATGAATGAAAATAAGAAACTACCTAAAATAAACTAAGTACAAACAGGAAACAACATAATTATATACAAACAAAAATATAACTGCTAATTAAGAGCATTAAATGCTCTATTTCACAGTCTGTTGACATATTCCAACCAAACAAGAATTGGAGATAGTGTGGGCGTGGCTCATGAGGGAGCACCGTATCCAACCCAAACCAATTAAAACACCCCTTCAACACAGCCGACGCAAAGGGACACGTGCAGATATGGTGAGAACACGATTCAATCAAGCCTGGGCAAAGCCTGCAAGAAGCATCACTAACAGAGCCTAACACATTTCTTTTGAGAAGGTTCTCTCCACTTGCAATCCTGTCCAGAATGCATCACCACGCAAAAGCTTTGGCATTTGATGGAGCGAACGAATGCCAAACAGAAACCATGACGTGATCCACTACCAAGTCCTGCGGTTCCTGCAGGAAGAGATATGAGGAGTTCACTGAGAATAACCCATCGGGGGATGGGTTCCAAATCTATTTATCCCGGGCTCCCTCAACCAAAGAACTTGTCTTCACATCTAAGAGCAGCGCCTGTAGCCAAGACACCTCCCTCCCATGAAGTGGCCTCCTCCACCGCAAGTCCCAAAGCCAATCTTGCTGAACCCACGACCCACACTCGGATACACGAGCACGTTTCTGGCGCGATAGGTTGTATAACCTGTGGTATTTGATGCTCAGGCAGCCCTTACCCGTCCAATCCTCCAACCAAAATAGAGTCGCATCTCCACACTTCACAACCTTCGAGCACCCAGCCTCCACCCAATTCTCTCCCCCGACACCACAAGCGGTCTGTACCCCCCTCCACCACGCAGACTCCTTAAGCCACCTCTCACCCCCATACTTCTTCTCCAGAATCTGACACCAAAGATTCCCCGGTTCTGTACGGTACCGCCACCACCACTTGGCTAAGAGGGCACGGTTAAAGCAAGAAATATTCTTCAGGCCAAGACCCCCGGAGTCCTTAGGCTTACAGACATCCTGTCACTTGACCCACGCAATTTTTCTCGCCTCCTCACTACCCCCCCCCCCCCAAGAAAGTTCCTCGTCAAACTGGTGCATTTATCCACCACACAAGCTGGCATCTGGAAAAAGGAAAGGAAGAATAACGGTAGCGATGAAAGAACACTTTGAATTAGGCAAACCCTTCCCCCAAAGGAGATTGTCTTTTTCTTCCACTGGGATAATCTATTTCTGATTTTGCAAACAACAGGGTCCCATAGGCTACGGTTAGAAGGTGAGCCACCAACTAGGATCCCTAGATAAGTAAAAGGGATTGACATAACTTTGCAATTCAGGAAGGATGCAAACTGATTGACCACACCTTCTGCTAGACCCACCGCAGCCAATTTGCTCTTCAAGAAGTTCACCTTTAACCCTGAAACCAGCTCAAAGCAACGCAAAACACACTTGATTGTAAAACCCTAATTCCCAAATAGGAATTGGGGAAAAGGTACAAGGAAAGGGATCCCAAACACTCTCCCTAAAACTAGAGAGACCCAACGCTCTCTAAACCCTAATTTCGAAGTGAATACAAAGATAACCTAATGCTCTCTAATCACTCTTATTTATAGGCAACATGCCTCTTAAACCCTATAACTAAGTAACAAACTACTGACCCCGCTTAACTACTAACTAGATAACCCCGAGTATCTATCACAATACTTGCAAGGAGAAGTGTTAGGCTGAATCTCGGAGTTCAACGGACGCAACCAACCAAGGTGCTGGCCAGGCGGCCTCCGCTAAAGCCATCAGATTCAAGCTTCCTTCATGTAAGAACAGTTGGGATCCCGTGGACAGAGTGCAAGAAGCTTTTCCTGCGACCCCCGCCAAAGCCACCGGATTCAGGCATCCTTTGTGTGAGAACAATTGGGAATTTGTGGCCAGAATAGAAGAAACATTCCCAAGGTGAATCTTTTAGGGCGGGGTATTGATAGGGAAAGTGAACAGTAAACCCATAGGACAGTTTCTAGTCTGGGTTAGTTAATTAATTGTCAGTTATTTATGATACAGTTAGCAGTTATGTTAAGTTTTTACTAGAAACTGAATGTTGGGCAGTTTATATAAGAGGTATAAGACATTGTAGAGAAGGCAGGGAATTATGTATTTGGGCACTAGGGAGAGATTGGCTCTCGAATACCAGAAACGGTGACTATCAATAGAACTTCATCTATTATTAGTTCCTATCAAAAAGCAAGACAAAAGAAGGGGGGAAAATGAGCACTGGAAACCTGCATATTTATTCCGGCAGAGTCACAGTAGCACAAACCATCAGCAATATAGTCTTTCACATCAACCTCTGAAACTTCATCGTCATTGGTAGTAGTATTTTGCTTACATTTAGTCAAGATTGCCTTTAGAAGAGTAGTTTTACCAGCTCCCTGCACATCGGCCAACTCATGTAAGTCATTGTATGAATAATAAAAAGAGTTACATATACTTTAAGTCCAAGGAAAAACTTGTCTATACCTCCAGCCCAACTAATCGTACTCTACGAGTTCTCATATGAACCTCTTTGGAAACAGTTTTAAAATCACTGGTGCAGAATATTAAGAAATTATTTAAACTTTCTGGACGGACGAACTTATCCTTGTCAATAGCTGCAGCACTACTAGCTGTCTTTGGATCCTCAGAAGTAAAAGCAAGCATCGATGAATCTAACACAGTTTGATGCTTTGGAGGACTTCTTAGTGGAGCACCAACTGATATTCTCATCTTCTGTAACTCAGACTGGACTCCTTGATTCAAAGAGTAATTTGGTGCAGAAGGAAAGGATTCAACTGTAGTTGAAAACCTAATTAAGATGTACATATTCGTCAGAAACATAAGAAATGAGAAACAGCTTACGTAAATGTTTGCTATTTTAAGTACTAAGTTGCGTGGTAGTGCACTATTAACACATTATCCTTTGAAAATAATCAACTAACCTAGATTATAATATTAGATTATATTTTGCAGATCAAATGGGGGAAAATATGATGCACAATTTCACTTAGGAGCTGCATCGTTTAACAGAAGACAGACATTGGCAAAACTATTCTATTTCTATAAAACTAGTTTGTTGAGGGTTTCAGAAGCATGTCTATCCAATCATCCATAATCTGTTACAGTCAATGTAACGACAGCTTTGCATGAATAAATAAACCAGAGAGGGATGATGTTGGAAACTTTGGTAAAATTTAATCATGCAGTGGAGTAGGATGAAGAGAGCTAGAGCATCCTCCAACATGGGAAACCCATCCCCCTGGGAATAGTAAAGAGATTTTTAGCAACTTAGAAAGTATGTAATGCCTCTTCTAACTTCTAGATATTGTTGAAACACATAATATTAATAAGGAGAATCTCAAAATTTTAGCTATCCACTTCTGCCCATCCCACTCCACTCTTTCAGAAGCCTTAACTCACTTAGCCTGATATCTGATTAATTGTTCACCATAATATTACTGACATAGCAATAAATAATTACACTTGGAAAAAAATGCTTTTCTGAATACAGTTCAACAATTTCAAGGCAAAAGATCCATATTTTGACAAGATATGTCAAATTTCAATTCCCTGAATGAAGACATTAATGGCATGGAGACTTCCACAGAAGACCAAGTGCTCATAAATCATCACCTAAACACAACACTAAAAAGATGGGAAAGTATTATGAATCAACAGATTTCAAATAATTCAGCATCAAAGAAAATTGTCAGTTTATAACACAATTAAAGGATTTTCATAAAGAAACTAAGATTCTTTCATGAGGTACAACGTTAAAGTCTTAATGAACGAAGATCGCAAAGATATATTGCAGAGATTTTAAATGCATATGAAAATTACACTGTATCAGTTCTTCTTTGAAACAACGATTTGACGATTGAGAAAAGACATGACAGCAAGTTCAAGTGCAAATGCAGGATATAAAATATGTTTTGGAATTGATAAGTTGTCTGCCCAATCACTCAAATTTATCTTCCATGGTTACATTTGATCCCAAAAGGGATATCGCTAATAGTCTCCTACTCACGGCAGATACTTGGACTCAACTGATGCTTCCTTCTTTCGGTCAGTATCCTAGGTGGATCTTCCATACCTGAGTTTATCTCCTCTACTTTACCTTTCTCTCCTATTATAGCTGAGATACCTCATCATAGATGTCCCAGGTTCAAGTTAGTCCTTGTTGTACTACTCCCACTGTAGCTTTGGCTTAGCACATGCACACGGGTAGTTAAGTTCGTGTAACTAACTGAGGCTGTTCAGTTAGTTACCTCAGTTAGTTACACGGGTAGTTATATTGTGATTCAATCAATATACAATTTCAGTTTAATAGTTTATGCATTCTATCTCTTCAATCTTTCTCTCACAGAAACCTAACATGGTATCAGAGCTTAATTCTCGGCGAAGCCATGGCCAAAACCGGCTCTCCGTCACCTCCGGCAGCGTTTTCATCTCTCCCAACTTCTTCGCTTCCGCATGCGATTTCTGTTAAGCTTGACGAGAAGAATTTTCTTCTCTGGAAACAGCAGGTAGAGCCTGTTATCATTGCGCATCAACTTCATCTTCTTTTGGTGAATCCAACAATTCCACCAAAGTACGCTTCTGACGCCGATCGTGATTCCGATACTGTGTCCTCAACCTATCTTGCTTGGGAACAGCAAGCTGCGTTCCTTCTGCCGTGGCTTCAATCCACTCTTTCTGGTTCAGTACTCACACGAATGATAGGGTGTCGCCATTCCTATCAGTTCTGGGAGAAAGTTCACGCCTACTATCACACTGTTACTCAGGCAAAATCTCACCAAATTTGCAGTGAGCTTCGCAATACAGTTCTCTTGAATCGTTCAATTGGTGAGTACCTGCTTCAGACCAAATTTGTTTTTGATTCGCTGTGTGCGATTGGTGAACAAACTTCTTCTATAGAGCAACTTGACATTGTTCTTAAGGGATAACCTACCGAGTATGAGTCACGCGGCCGCGGAGGCCGGAATGGACGTGATCGTGTGGGCCAGAATTTGGTTCAGTGCCAAGTTTGCTTCAAGTATGGTCACACTGCTGCTGTGTGCTACCACCGCTTTGGCCACGCATTTTCTCAGAATTTTCCCCCAAATCAGTCTAACTTTCAGGTTTTCAATCAACCTTATCCTCAGCAATACAATTCGCAGAACCAGTCTCAGTTCTCTAGGCCTTCACCATATCCACAGCAGTTTAATTGGTATCCTCAATCTCTGTTTCAGCAGGCCTTTTCACATTCTTTGATAAGAATGGAAGAGATAACCAAGAACAGAATGAGAAATTGATACTGAGACTGAGAAAGTTACAACTGGTTCTGGCAATTCGAAAAGCCAGTGTCTCCCTAACCAAATGATTCTAACAGAATGCCCTAACTGAACAACTAGTCTTCCTTTACAAAAGGGAGGTAGTAACTTCCTAACTTCCTAACTACCATAGTTTCAGATAGAGATCCCTTGTTCTTGAGCAATTTCTGGAGAGAATTATTCAAGATGGCAGGAACACAGCTCAAGCTTAGCACTTCTTACCATCCACAAACAGATGGGCAGACAGAAGTTACCAATAGATGCCTTGAAACTTACCTCAGATGCTTTGTAGAGCCTACGCCCAAACTGTGGTTGGATTGGCTGCCTTGGGCAAAATTCTGGTTCAATAACAACTTCAACAGTTCAGCTGGTATGACCCCCTTCAAGGCCTTATATGGGAGGGATCCACCACTACTATTGAAGGTTGGAGCTATTCCATCCAGGGTTGAGGAAGTAAATCAGCAAAGAGATGGGGTTTTGGAGGAGCTTAAACAGAACTTGTTAAAGGCACAACACCAGATGAAACTTCAAGCTGACAAGCACAGAAGGCTTGTGGAGTTTAATGAGGGGGATTGGGTGTACCTTAAGGGTTGGGTGGGGTGAGGGTGAAGGGTCCCGGGTTCGAACCTGGAGGAGAGACTAATTTACTAACATTTCTAACAACTAACATTTGCCTATCAAAAAAAAAAAATGAGGGGGATTGGGTGTACCTTAAGCTCCAACCCTACCAGTTGAAGTCCCTAGCAACCCGACCCTGAGCTAAACTAGCTCCTCAGTTTTATGGCCCTTACAAGATCATGACCAAGGTGGGTCCAGTGGCTTACAAGCTGGAATTGCCTGCACATTCTAAGATCCACACAGTTTTTCATGTTTCTCTACTGAAACATGCTTTGAAGCCTACTCAACAACTACACCCTCTACCTCCAGTGCTGAATGAAGAGCTTGAATTGGACGTTGTCCCAGAAGAAGTGATTGAGCATAGAGAAGATTCCCAGGGCAATTTGGAGGTTCTCATTAAGTGGGAAAATCTGCCCACTTGTGACAACTCTTGGGAGTTAGCTGTTCTGATTCAGGACAAGTTCCCTTTGTTTCCCCTAGAGGACATGGTTAAACTTTTAGGGGGGGTATTGATAGAACTATGGTTAAACCAGTTTTTAAGCATGTGTATGTTAGGAAGAGGACCAGAGCTGTACAATGAAATAATACAGGGACTTATTTGTAATAAGCCAGTTAATATACAGCTGGTGGTTAGAGTTTGTTAGCTGGCGGTTAGAGTTTGTTAGCTGGCAGTTAGAGTTGTTAGTTCAGTAAGGCTATAAATAGCAATAACTTCTAGAGGAAGTTATCTTTGGTGACGTAGAATTTGGAACTGATTGTGGAACCAGAAGCTGATCATTGGGAATCAGTTCTAACCCTAATTCTGTGTTCTTCCCCAAATTGTCAATACAACTCTTTCTCTCTAGCTTAGAATCTCAGTGATTCTGGGTTAGGTTTCATAAGCCCTCCCAAACACTGGCATAAGAGCTTATGCTGTCAGATAAGCTCAAATAAGCTCTTCCAAACTGGGCCATATTGGTGAAATACGAAAAACCTTGATATTTTTCCAGTGCTGTAAACGTTCCTAACGAAACAACTTCAGAATGGATCGTTAAATATTAACTAATAATTCCGGACTTTTGGGCCTGCCCCCAATTTTAACCCAGAAATCAAAATAGATTTAATTAGTTCAAATAATTGTTTATTAAAAGAAAACTACACTCATAAATCATGATAGTTTACTGGGTAATGACAATACCAGTTACCATTCACTTGAGCATGGACAAGTGAGCAGAGATGCAACCCATGACCAGTAATATCAACTTTAAGAGGTTCTCCACTTTTAGCTCCAGACCCCCCATTCCATCCCAGAGGAACAATGGAAGTTGCGGTACGAATAACGGGAGACTCTACTATATGTCCAACCTCCACAGTGCTTGCAGCTGCAACGCCAAGCAATTGCTGTAGATAAGGAAACTGTTCGGCCCCTAAGAAAGGTGATGAATCATCACTCATATACAAGTCATAGATTCTGCAACCAAAATTGGGGAAGAAAAGGATTATATATATTTGAAACAAAAATAATTCAGTAAATGATGTAGCATTTTGAGAGGTTTCAACAACCAATAATTATCCCACAAATTCGGGATTCAAGGATCTTGGACGATGTATCCTTGAAAATAGACACAAATACAACAGGCACGAGTACAAGACAAATTAGTTTGGACATGATTTGGTCTAGGGAAAATGTGAGGATGTGGTCATTTAAGTGTGTAAAAACTTTCAAAACTATATATGCACAACTCTATTAATCTATTATATATACCATGATTTGTTCAAAAAAATATATATTATATATACCATGATAAAAAAGGCAATTACCTCCGAAACCGAGATCGATATGATTTCATTTTATGTGATTGAAATTTTTCCCTCAATTCAGCAATCACTGATCTGACCTGAAAATGTCTTTGCCAGAAGAAAGCAAACAAAATGAGACAACTTACACTACTGCATTCATTTTTCTTGAAGTAACACTACTGCATTCATTGATATTGATAGGTTGGATGATAAATCCTTAGCCCAAAAGGGAGAGTGGAGCTTTGTAAGCAATGAAAAGCAGTTCATACCGATGTTAACTTTGAGTATTCAGCACCTGATAGTGACTCTACGGAGGTATTTCCCAATAAATAAAGCTGTGTTACATAAAACAGGTTCTGATGAGATCAAAAGTTAATAGAAGACACAAAGTATGGTGAGAAGATAAAGAATTTGCGAAAGATTGTAGATTTATTGAGGAAAAATAGTTTTTATATGACCATTGTTATGAACTTACTATTCTTAAGTTTAAGCCATTAGGTAAAAGAATCAGGCTTGTTAATAGCGCGCTATAGCGGCGCAATAGCCTATAGCGTAGCGGCCTGGGGGTTCACCGCTATTCCACTATTCACCGCTATTTGCGCTATTTTCCGCTATAGCGCCACAATAGCGCTTGAAATAGCGTTTTTTGGGCTTGCCGCTACACTACGCTATCCGCCATTAACAACCCTGAAAAGAATATGAGTGGTTTTATATTAAGCATGTTCTCTAATGCAAGAGCCATTTGGATTTGAAGCATGAGGAATGCTCAAGCCTATCTAACTTGGTGCTTAAATTTAATTATTTAAAAGAATGGGGTGGTGGGGTGAACAGAAGCACGACTTTTATGCTAGTCATGAAAAAGATTAAACAGTAAAGGATAAAATCAAATAAGAAAATAACCTAAACAATTCTACAAACCAAAAGAGGTAGATAACTGACATCGGACACATCAATCAGCTTTTACATGCGAGCATGATTGCAATAACATGCGAAAGTAAAGCACCAAGAAAATAAAAATCTGTAGCATCTTTGGTGACGTGAATGCAAAAGAAACTGAAATGAAATGAAGCATCAGTCTATATATGTACCTGTCCGAATGGGACATATGAAGGTAAATAAGGCACCTTACGCCAGTTTCCTTCATCTTCAGTCATGGAATTTCTCATCGTATATGTTTTCCCATTTGCTGGGATCTCCAGTGAATGTTTATCAGTTTCACGAAAAGGCTTGAGTGATATGCCATCAGAACCCTCTTGTATTTCAAGCGACTGTGGTTCAACAACGTCCTCCTCAATCAAAGTATTAGCAAGAGAATCAGGCAGTGAATTTGTTTCAACAGAATTTATCCGTCTTTCTTGGTGTTTACTGAATTGTCTTCGTAATCCTTCCAAAGGAACTAATCTTGAGAGTCTCCAAAAGGATCTCTGCACAGGACCTACCCCCAAAACCAACTGCTCTCCATCATTCTCTTTTGGCTTCCCTACCCCTTGCTCCTGTTTTCTCAATAATAAGCTGTTAGTTTCATTTTCAGAAGGAATTGACTGAAGCTGCGCATTATAATGGTGAAAATAAGCTGGAGATAAAATACGGGGAACTAAATCTTCAGGGATGCAGTAACTCTTGAAATAATGCTGCCAACCTTTTCTGTTAACATAGCTGAAAAGAAAACAATATAGGGATAATAACTAATGAAAATCATAGTTTTTCTTGCTTGAAAAAAGGACCAGGAACGAATCAAATTTGAATAGAAGAAAGAATTACAAGGAAAACCTACTCCCTCAAGGCAGCATTTCCGACAGGCGGTTGAGAAAATGTAATACATTTGATAGAGACATTCTCATTCTCCTTTGATGAAGATGAAGCAGCAATTACTCTCAAGATGGCAAGAGTTGCTAATGCAGCTACCTGTGTTGAATATTCGGAACTTAAGTATATGCAAAATAGTCAAATGCATTTCAAGCAATGTTTTAAAATTCAGACGGATGAATCAAACTCACAGCTCCACCAAGTGAATGGCCACATAAAACAAGCTTGCGTTTCTTTTTTTGAGCAAGCCTATACAATTCTAATGCAGGTATTCCTTTAGCACGAGCCATGAAACCCTGAGATGAAATATGCAGTAAATTATTGAAACCAAAATACACTTACATAAATGATATTGACATGTCAAAATATCCAGCAACAAAAAAAACAGTAACTTTCTACTCGGTAGCTTCAGCGGTATGGATCAGAAAACATTAAATATCCAATCCTAAATCATGTCTAAAGACTCCATTTAAATTAAATTCTCTGCAATGCTTTGACATATAGCTTTTCTAAGTAAGTTGTCTTTAACTATTGGCATCTACATGTCTTTGATATGGAGGCAGATTTGATTCGATAATGATAATATAGATGCTGATTTTAGACAGATTTGATTTGTTAGGTTAATTTAGCATACTTCTATTTTTATTATAATATCCTTATTAGTTAGGAATTTTTATATCTTTATTAGTTGGGATTTGGTTATTTTTTCTAAATTAGATAAGATTTGATTGTTTCTTATCTTATTGGATATAGGATCTTTTTCTTTAATTAGGTAGGATTCTAGACTTCTAGTTTCCTATTTCCTTGTATTTCAGCCCTTATAAAAGGGGGATTTCAGAATTCAATAAAATAAATCAACAAGTGTTTCTTAAGAACCGTAAATTAGAAGAGACTCTGTCAAGGATGAGCACGCTTCTTTTCTACAAATTGGGTCCTAAGAAAAATTTCTCTGCGTCCAGACCCGTGACTAGACCCTGTAGTAAGGTTCATAACAGTCTTCTCCATATATGCTCAAACCACCTAAATTAAGATTCTACCATCTTTCCCATAATAGGTGCTACCCCAACTTTTTCTTTAAAGCATTCATTCGCAACCGTATCATGTCCTATACATCGATTTCCATCATAAAGCTTATTTTCTTATCGGTCTTTGCCACCAAATATTCAATCCCATGCAACATCACAGATCTTACAGGAAAATGGTAAATTTCCACTTATACTTGACTGATAGTTTTCTATCATAAATAACACCCAAAGCACTCCTCTATATATCTATCCCACATGAATCGAGTGAATACCCAACTTGGTCCTTGAAATTGCACACTTGCTGCAGTTTGGTCCCTCTACTTGAAAAATAGTCTCAGAAGCCCCTTAACTTGCAAAGTCATTTCACGTTCATCCTTTTCCCCTTTGTCCGTTCGTCCCTGGAACGGCAAAGCCCATGTGTCACATTATATAACACATGGGATGTTCCTTGTGGCATCCACATAAGATATAAATATTAAAAAACAAAAAATACAAAAATAAAAAACAAAAAAACACAGCAAGCCCATGACCTATAATTTTATTTTAAAAATTTAATCAATAAAATAATTAATTGGGTCCGTATGGGCTCAAACAGTAGGATAAATTTGATAGGATGAACAGTGCGCATGAACAGTGCGCATGAACAAAGCACATGAACAGTGCTGTGAACAGTAGCAGTTAGAAAGTTATTATTTGATTATTTGTTGGGTTAGTTATTCACATCAGTTTATGTTAGTTATGTTCTATCAAAACTGCCTAGGGGTGGTTATTAAATTTCTAGTTATAAATAGGAGTTGTGGCTGTTAGTTTAGACATTCAGAAATTGGGTGGTTGTCATAAGGAGAGACTGGACTCTCAAAATTCCAGAATTTGTAGGAGAGAACTGGCTCTCGAACACCAGTACTTCCATAAATATTCTGTAATAAATTCGGTTCCTATCAATTTGGTATCAGAGCACCATCCAGGTGCTGTGGTGCAATTGAATCGTGAAGAAATGGAGAAGAAGACAACAATTAAGAAAAGGGAAGGTAAGGCGTTTCCAACCTTTGATGGTAAAGAGGCTTACTGGTGGTTGATCAAAGTGGAGCAGCACTGTGAGGCCATGGAAATGGCTGAAGAGAAGAAGTTCTCGGAGGCTGAGATGGCTTTGACGGGAGATGCTTTCTTCTGGTGGTATTTCTGGAAAAGAAGAAACCAGAATGCAAAATGGTGGGATTTTGTGAAGGCTTTACTGAAGAAATTCCAACCAGAAATGGATCCTGACATACCAGTATATGTTAAAGATTCTAGAGAGGAAGAAAGCCCAAGGATAAATGAAGTCTTGGAGAATGCAAGAGAAGGCCATTTAGTAGAATCAAAATCAGAGATGATAGAGACCACAGTAGAGGCGGAGAAATCCTTAACCTTTGAGATGCAAAGACCCAATCTTGAAGCAGAGGTTGTAAGAAGAGGTGATGGAGTGAGTCTTGGACCCCGGTGGAGAAAGCATCGAAAGATCCATCAACAACCGAAGACGATGAAGAGACGCAAGTCTCTGAATAAAGAAGGGGAGCCAAGACAGAGGAATGGTATGTGGGTCAAATGTCTTTCAAGGATCAAGCATCTTCCACCACAGGCATTGAACAGACTGCAACACTTGGCATCTGCAGAGATGATCTTGTTGAAAGAGGGGAAGACAGGAACAAAATGGGCTGCGTTAAGTGGTTTGACCAACTTCAAACAGTGGGATCCAGGAGGAGGTATTTTTCAGAGTCAAACTCCAGAAGTACTGATTAAAACTGCAGAACATTTGGAGCAGCCAACCTACATTGAAGGAGCATTGCCTACTTCCCACCTTGAGGACAAGGTGGATCTTTTAGGGCGGGGTATTGATAGGATGAACAGTGCGCATGAACAGTGCTCGTGAACAGTAGCAGTTAGAAAGTTATTATTTGATTATTTGTTGGGGTAGTTATTGGGTTAGTTATTTACATCAGTTTATGTTAGTTATGTTCTATCAAAACTGCCTAGGGGTGGTTATTAAATTTCTAGTTATAAATAGGAGTTGTGGCTGTTAGTTTAGACATTCAGAAATTGGGTGGTTGTCATAGGGAGAGACTGGACTCTCAAAATTCCAGAATTTGTAGGAGAGAACTGGCTCTCGAACACCAGTACTTCCATAAATATTCTGTAATAAATTCGGTTCCTATCAAAATTCAAGGACCCCGTCAAAAAAATTCTGATGTTAGCCAATTACTATACAAGGCTATTTGAAACTTTTCAGGGTATAAGAATCTAGCAATTAATTTAATTAAAAAAATACATGAGGGAGAAAAGGATATTTTACCCTATGAGCAGCTGGCTTATATTTACTCTTCAGTTGTTTAGACCTTGATTCTAGAGGATTCCAGTTATATTCTTTTCCATTTTGGTTTTCACCCTTATCAGATTCAGTTGATGCATTTGCATCAGATTCTGCAACAGCATCCTCATGAAATATGGCACCTTGAAGTATATTTGCATCAGCAATAATATCCCTTTCAGCAAAATAAAAAGGTAAAGATTCTTGAAGTTGTAATGATTTTAAAGGCTTAAAAGACAAATATATAAATACTAAATAGCTTACTTGTACTGTTTAGTTCCTATGAATGAAGCAAATAAAGTGTCTCCTGCCTCAGCCAACAAATACCTGTGACACAAATCAAAAAAGTATGAGTCCCAAAAAGTCAAACCCTAAACTACATAATCTTCTAGATCTAAGAAGAAGAAACACAGATAAAACACTTGAAAGCAAAGTTCGACATTGACAGAAAACCCAAACAAGTAATTGCATGATTTAAATATTTTTTTGCAATGTGAGCTGTTAAGGAATTCACATGCTTTACTTATACTTTAAAAGAAACTAAATAAATAAAATGAAACAACTTCATCAAAAAACGAGCATTAAAATCAAAGAACATGCCAAATAATGTCAAGACATCCGAAAAACTTCTTTAACTACCAAAATACAATCCTATATATCTGATGTGTTCAAGAATTCCAATGTGAACAATAAATTGAAGAGGGTAAGAGTCTCTAGATATAAAATATTTAACGGTATTTATGAAATTATAATTAGAAGAAAGATTCCATTGACATGATTAAATTGGATAAATAATAAATAACAAACCTATGAAGAACATGATCTGATGAAGGTTGCACCCGCTCCAAGCCAACAACTTGTCCTCCAAAATCAGCCTTAAATTTATTTATAGCTCGAATCATCTCAGAAGCAGGCCTCTAATTGAAGTCATAGATAAAATTTAGCGTATATTGATTGTAGCGAACGTACAAATATTCAAGCAAGAATTGTACACAAAAGTTCCAAAGTTGTTTTAAGCGTCTGTATAAAACACTACGGGGGCATATAATATCATGTTGTATAATCTAAACCGAACCAGCCAGTCTGATTTGTTCAACCTTGAACAAGACCATGGTCTATATGTTCAAAGCATTGGACCGGTGTTTGTGTTGAACCCGATTTGGAATCATTTGTCAATGAAACCCTTACCAAAAATTCACATTCTACTATTATATTTGTGTTTAGTTATCACTGGTTCAACAAGTCGCTCACTATATCAACTAATGACGCATTGACTGAATATCCCGACTAAGTCGATCATTGGTTTAAGTTTTATAACATTTTATATTATGCAAGTACATACCTAATCATTGCTTAACGACATATTTTCTAATGATGATGTACTTAACTAGAAACTAAAGCATAATAAAGTTCCCAGAAGGACACTTAAAAAAAGAATTCAAATAAATCTTTATCTAGCCTGACAGGACCCATAAGAGGTAGAATATCAACGTTTGTATTAGAGTACAGCACTTGAGTATTGTAGAAGGTTCTAGCCTTGAATGTTACTTAGCCAGTCAGTACCAGTCAGAGTTCTCAAACAGAATGTAACTGATCTGCTACACATGAGTCCAACTATATATGTAAGAAGTATACTCATATCACGTCAATGAATAAAAAATCATAGCTTCCTATAACCCTCTACCATCGCCCCCAACTCCTAGGCCCATGACTCCACTCGCCCGCCGATATCATTTGCTTCACCAGAAGTTCATTCTGATTTTTTTGTTCCACAGGCCACATCATCTCGAAGAAGCTTGATGACAAGAAATTTTAGCTTTGGAAGCAACAAGTTAAATCGATGGTCATTCATCATTTCATCCTAAGTTACCTTCCGAAGAAGATCGTGACTCTTGGCAAGATGGACGTCCTTCTCGCATGGCTTCAATCATCTCTCAGGGGGGCCTATCCAAATGTGAGTGCACTGGCTGCAATTAATATTGGGAACTCTAGGACAAAATAGGCACATATTTTCATTCGCGGACTCACACCAAGATGCGTCAACTATGCACTGGTTTTTGAACACCTAACTTGGCAATCAATCAGTTTAGAAATTCTTTCTTCGAATTAAAGAGAGTATATTCACTCTTGGCAATTTCCGACCTTCTCTCTCCATAAGAGTGTGGGATGTGAACCTTGAAAGGCTTCCGAGAAGTATGAGTCTCTATTCTGGTCAGCCAAATTGGAAGTGTATAGTTGAGCCTCTTCAAGATTGAAGTCCAACTAATGGCACAAGAAGTCAGTATTGAAGTCCTACTAGTGGCTCAATGTGAGTGATTTGGCTTCCATCTCACACCCTCCTCAATCTTGAGGCAGGAGGAGTAATACAGAATAGCACTCGAGTATTGTAGAAGGTTCTAGCCTTGAAAGTTAGTTTACCTGTTAGTATCACCTACGACTACCCTAACCTAACTGAATTTGACTGATATGTTACAGGTCAGTACAACTATATACATTAGAACTGTACTCATCACACAGCAATTGACTACAGAATACACCCTTTCCCTTTCAGATTCTCTTTCTTACCTACCCTAAGCTAATAAGTACAGTTCAAAAGGTCCAATGTAGTAATAAATCAGTCATTTTCGTCACATTGAGAACCCATTCGAGAATTAAACAACTGTTTCTTTTGATTTGTTAAATTGAAGTTCAACATGAACATAAAATAACAATTATCGATGGAGTGAATGCGGAAGTTAAAGAATCGTTAGAAGGAAAAGACCTTGTAAACGCACTCAGAGAGAACCATGCAACAGAGAAGATCCTGCAAATCGGAGATCGAATCGGCCTTGAGGGCGAGGGAGAGATCGTGGAGCTGCTTCCTCCGCCGCTCGTACTGCTCCTTCATCCGCTTCTTCTCCTCGCGGTGGGTGGACCACGGCCACCGCATCCGCCATTGTAGTGGGCCCCACGACACATTCATCAGCTTTGCTCCTTGCTCCCTCATCCATGGCTCCACGCGATTCTGGATGAACTCCATACCTATTGTTGCAGATTCCCAAAATGCATGTGCGGCGTGGGACGAGATAATTAATTATTATAACAAATAAATTAAAATGGAAAAAATGAAGGAGACAAAGAATGTGCTTCCTTTGCTTTTAGGATTAGATTAGATTTGATGCCGAGAGGCGAGAACGGGGATAAAGAAAGGAATATCCAATAGTTTAGAACGGAACTCTGATTTGTGGGAGCCACCCTCCTGCACTTCGTGGGAGTTTGATTTGGCAGTTATATCTCTAGAAATAAGGTACTCCCTCCGGTTAATATAAGCAAAAAAAACTACTTTTTTGATTCATTCATTAAAATGGCTAGATACATCATTTATTGAATGAACCTAAAAAGTACTTTTTTACTTATATTGTGGACCGGAGGTAGTAATTCTTATTCTCACATCTATTTTCACCTTCTGGAAACTTACTCACTATTTCTGCAAAGTGAAAGAGAGAACCAACAACTTAAAGATTTGAATCTCTTCATTATTCTCTCTTAGATTTAGAACTCTTGAGTGATCCAAAGTCAAATCTATACCAAAACACTTAGAGTTTTAATGTCATAAATTCTCTACCACTACTCTTGTAAGAAGAGAAATCATGTATAGTTAAACGATCTTGAAAATATTGCATGAGAAGTCTTGTACAATACTTTATAGGAGAAGTCCTGAAGAATACTTGGAGAAGTCCTAGAGAATACTTGTATTGGAAAAGTGCTTGAAACTTGCTAGTGGAAATCTTGGTGGTGGTCAAGTACTGGACGTATCCTGTAAGACCCCGTTTTAGGGCATATTATTTTAATAATAATATTAAATAATATTCAGGAAATTGTTTGTGTTATATGTGATATTATGCATTAAGAAAAGACAACTATTTTATTAGGGACATTATTAGACCTTAATAATATCTAGATGACGATGTACTCGTCATTACGGTCGTTTTGACTGTAATAGCGTAATGACGAGTTGGCGAATCGAGTCGGCGAGGATGATTTCGTGGGCCACACCTTAAGAAGAAGTTATTGCATCGAGTACTTCTGATGATAAGAATGAAACCAAATATGAAAAATCTTTTCAGAGGTTCCTAGCTAAAAGCGTAGATAGAAGTTTAATGGCTTCAATGATCTATGATGTTAGCAGAAATGGAATGAATGATATAGGCTATTCTAGACCATGTAGAAATGAGCCTCCTATGCCTAAACCTAAATCTCTTTATGAACATTTTGTTCCTTCTGGCACCATTATACCTGAACCTTTACCTTCTAAAGTTGTTGTACCTATTAAGAAAAAACGTTCTCTATGTCAAGATATCATGCTCAAATTCCTTAGCACTATCATGTTGGAAGACCCAAAGTTGTCAGAACTTAGGGGTAACTAACAAGAAAAGACCTAGAAAGTGGGTACCTAAGGAAAAGATTGTATATGTTGCAAATATCCTTGATAGCTCTACTGAAACACCAATCATGGTATCTGGACAGTGGATGCTCGCGACACATGACGGGAGAAAAGCGTATGTTCCAAGACCTAAAACTTAGACCTGGAGGTGAAGTTGGTTTTTGTGGCAACGAGAAGGGTAAGATTGTTGTTCCTACAATGTATTGGTAAGAGTCCATGCATTGATAATGTTCTTTTAGTTGACGGTTTAATGCATCATTTATTGTCAATAAGTCAATTAGCTGACAAGGGTTATGACATTATTTTCAATCAAAAGTCTTGCAGGGCTGTAAGTCAGATTGATGGTTCTGTTCTGTTTAAAAACAAGAGGCGGAACAACATCTATAAGATCAGATTATCTGAGTTGGAAACTCAGAAAGTAAAGTTCCTTCTTTCTGTTAATGAGGAGCAATGGGTATGACATAGACGGTTAGGGCATGCTAGCATGAGAAAGATCTCTCGGCTAAGTAAGCTTGACATTGTGAGGGGCTTACCCAGTCTGAAGTATTCTTCAGATGCTCTTTGTGAAGCATGTTAGAAAGGCAAATTTACAAAAGTCACTTTCAAGGAAAAGAATGTTGTTTCCACCTCAAGATTGTTGGAACTTCTGCATATTGACCTATTTGGACCGGTGAAAACTGAGTCTATAGGTGGCAAGAAATATGGGATGGTCATCGTTGACGACTATAGCTGCTGGACATGGGTAAAATTCTTAAGACACGAGGATGAGTCTCACTCTGTGTTCTCTACCTTTGTTGCTCAAGTTCAAAACAAGAAGGCTTGCAGAATTGTATGTGTCAGAAGTGATCATGGTGGAGAATTTGAGAATGAGGAGTTTGAGAAAATCTTTGATACCTTTGGGATATCACATGATTTCTCTTGTCCTAGAACTCCTCAACATAATGGTGTTGTAGAAAGAAAGAACATGACCCTTCAAGAGATGGATAGAACCATGATCCAAGAAACTAACATGGCTAAACACTTCTGAACCGAGGCAGTAAACACAGCGTGTTATATTCAGAACAGAATCTCCATAAGACCAATTCTGAATAAAACTCCTTATGAATTGTGGAAGAATATAAAGCCCAACATTTCTTACTTTCATCCATTTGGTTGTGTTTGTTATATGTTGAATACTAAGGATAAATTGCATAAATTTGATTCTAAGTCTTTGAAATGTTATCTGCTAGGATATTCTGAACGTTCTAAAGGTTATAGAGTTTATAATATTGAATTTAAGACTATTGAAGAATCTATTCATGTTAGATTTGATGATAAGCTTGACTCTAACAAGTCAAAGCTAGCTGAAAAGTTTGCAGATATGAGTATAACCATTTCATACAAGAACAAAGACTCAGAAGTTGCTGATCCAGAAGCAACTACATCAGAGGATGCTGCTACAACCTCTGATCCACCACGTCATAAGAAGAGCAGAGTAATTGCCTCTCATCCTGAAGAATTTATTCTGGGAAACAAAGATGAACCAAATCTGCTTTCAAACCCTCTGAAGAGACTCTCCTAAGCTTAAAGGGTTTAGTCTCTCTGATTGAACCTACTTCTATTGATCAAGCTCTTTAAGATAAAGATTGGATTCTGGTTATGGAAGAAGAACTGAATCAATTCACCAAGAATGACGTTTGGAACCTTGTCAAGAAACCCAAGGATACCCATATCATTGGAACCAAGTAGGTATTCAGAAACAAACTCAATGAAAAGGGAGAAGTAGACAGAAACAAGGCAAGACTTGTTGCACAGGGCTAAAGTCAACAAGAAGGCATAGATTACACTGAAACCTTTGCTCCTGTAGCAAGGTTAGAAGCTATAAGATTGTTGATTTCATTTTCGGTGAATCACAACATAGTTCTTCACCAAATGGATGTCAAGAGCGCGTTCCTCAACGATTACATTTCTCAAGAAGTGTACGTTTTCAACCCCCCGTTGTTAAGAGAATTCTCGAATATCTGAAAGGTTCTACTAACCTAAGCTTGATGTATAAAAAGATATCAGAGTATAAGCTTTCGGTTATTGTGACGCTAACTATGCTGGAGATAGGACTGAAAGGAAAAGTACTTCTGGAAATTCTCAATTTATGGGAAGTAACTTAGTCTCATGGGCAAGCAAGAGGCCATCTACAATTGCTCTATCTAGTGCAGAGGCAGAATATATCTCAGCTGCTATTTGTAGCACTCAGATGCTCTGGATGAAACATCAGCTAGAAGATTATCATATCTTTGAGAGCAATATCTCAATCTATTGTGACAACACTGCTGCTATTTCTCTAAGTAAGAATCCTATCTTACACTCAAGGGCCAAGCACATTGAGGTAAAGTATCACATTATTAGAGATTATGTTTAGAAGGGCGTACTTCTTCTGAAGTTTGTGGATACTGACCATCAATGGGCAGATATTTTCACAAAGCCCTTAGCTGATGATAGATTTAAGTTTATTCTGAAGAATCTGAACATGGACTTTTTTCCAGTGTGAAGACTTATTCAGAACCTCTGACTATGATGCTTCTTTATCGAAAGTTGTCTAGTTTAGAAGGTCACTTAATCAGAAGATGAATACCCCTTGGTATTCCTTCTGTGACAAAACCTCCATCAAGTACATCCCTTTTGGAAGGATGCTCTCAGATATTTTCATTGAGGATGGGCTAGTTCAATTCATGAAGGACTCCAACTGCACAGAGGATCTGGCTGTGGCAACTGAAGAAGCCATTTGTAACACCCCGATTTCCAGGTGTCACTTTAGTAACCAAAAATAAACTTTACGCGGAAAACAGGTAATTTTTTTCGTTTGATTCCTTTTAAATCAAGCAATAGAAAATAAAGACAAAACCCAACCAACACACAAATATTTACACATGTACAGCCTCAGCTGCACTCCCATGTCACGCGCACTCGCAGTGACTCCAAAGTAGTGTGCCCGTAGGCAAATAGTTACAGATCCAGATGTGTGAGTGAGAAAATCATAATTACAAACCACTAGGAGGAAGTCGGCCTCAAAATGGCCTAAGCAAAGACCCCTATGGTCCGACTGACTCACTGTGATCCCTCAGTAAGAGAGCCACACAAAAGCCATGCGTCGGGAACCTACCCTGTCCCAAAATATGAATGACGAATCAGAGCTATTACAGTAACAACCAACTCAAAAGACTCTAACCACCCATAACCCACACTACTATCATCGACCCTCCCTCGATCAGTCATGAAGTCCGGGTCCTCGTCGAAAGCTTCAGTAATAGTCGTTCCGCTCCGGCTCTTTCCCGCACAACGAATCATCACGAACCGGCTGACGGACGCCTGGCGGCAGGCCGACCGCCCAAGCACAAACATACAAACAAAGCCAAGGCGCTAGGGTCAACTTACAGAATACAATAGGTATACAATCAACATGCGATAAAGGGGGTATATATATATGTTGTATATATATACATATAAGTTATGTATTGCCTACCCTAAGGTATATACATAGCATGTTATCGAATCTCTTACACAATTCAATCATCAAAACACATAACGATGTTTATCAACATCAAATCATAATAAGATGCATTGTGTCACTGCGGAATATGCTGACACAACCCGGATAACGTCACTCTGCTTGGCGACGGAACAAAACAACAACGTCACTCTGCTTGGCGACGGAACAAATCAACGACGTCACTCTGCTTGGCGACGGGACAAAACAACGACGTCACTCTGCTTGGCGACGGGACAAACCAACGGTATTGCCACTTATAGGCTGGGCACCTCGAGACGGTCGTAACACTGGCCTCATGTTTAACCATTTCTGCTCGGGCGTCGCTTATCACCTTTGGCTATAGTCAAGACGGTACAAACTCTACATGGTTTGACCATTTCTGCTTGCTATGCCGAACATCAACAGGCACGATGCAACTCTACATGGATGATCGTTACCTCCTGTTGTGCCAGATATAGTCAGGACCGATTCAACTCTGCATGGCTGATCGTTACTTCCTGTTATACCGAAGTACTCTGCCTGGCACTTCATCGCGTATATGCACGTGTGCAATATGATTATCAAAACCAGAGTCAGTGTCGGTCAATACAACACGACTTGGAGTTAGTGTCGGTCAATACAACACAACTCCCACCACAAAACCCACAAACAAAACCCAGAGTCTGTGCCGGTCAATACAACACGACTCGAACAACACTACCAGGAGTACTAGAGTACTCGGTGACTTTCAATCATCACCATAGCTCACCTCAGTGGCTTTCCCCAATTCCAAACTCTCCAAACCCACAACATAAGTCGACTTTTCCCCGCCTTTCGTAAATATTTTCCCCTTCAGTTCTCCTATGCTTAAACGTTAATAAAAATTGTTTCAATTCGAATTAGCCAAGTTATGAGTTTATTTCTCAAAGTCTAAGTTTCCCAAGTCTTTATTTTTCGAAAGCTCTATCATTCTAAGTTTCCAAAAATCAACCACCCAAAATACATTTCCCGGGGAAAGTCTAGGAATTCCAACGAATCCCAACAAATGGCTAAGTCTCAAACCCCACATTTGAACTTGCCTAGGGTTGTTCATCCAACCCGAAATGTCAAAGATCCCCAGATCAATGAACCCCCACTCCGAAGTTGCGTCAAAACGCTCAATTCAACACATCATCAATATCATAAGTTATGAAACAATCATAACAAGAAATCATCATCATATACAACATCAGATAAAGCATAGGTCTAGTTTATCGACGCCTATCATGCAATCATAGCTAAATATAGCAAGTTGCCCTAACCTCGAGCTGTTCCAGCTTCGCAAACAAAGTTCTCCTCAAACAATTGCTCTGAGTCTTCCAAAGTTCCCTCAACTGAACCTCGGAGAAAAACAAAGCAGAATCCAAACAAAATCGATTAGTTCGATCGCAATACAATACATAAACGATAGACAAAGCATTAAAGCTTCAGAATAGGACAATCAGGTACGAAAAGACAAGTTTTCGAAACCGAAAAACTCCCCCCTAAAGGAAATAGTCCACGGCCTCAAAGGAAAAAGGGCTTCGGCTCTTTTTCTTTGATCAAATCAATTCACAAGGTAGTTTTAGGGTAAAACTAAGGCAAAGAAACTGTCAGAACAATTTTCGGACAATCGGGCCGGAATACGACTACGCAGGGGCATTTTGGTCCAAAATAAAGGCTCAAAACTTCAAAGTTATCAGTTCTGAAAACAAATTTGACAGCAACGATCCTCATGACATCCGTGACAACAAATCCTAAAGGCACGAAGTCAGATTAAGTCTTTTCGACAATAAAGTTTCGAAATGTGAGACAAAAAGAGTTTTGAGTCAATTTTTCAGATCCTGGACAACTGAATCGCAATCAGAGTTTACTGACAGAGGTTTTAGACTCAGGGGAACATAAGGAACATAACCCAAGCGAGAAATCAGAGAAATCGGACAATTTTAGAAAAAGCTCAAAACTTAGAGCACAGAAACGGCTTCAGAAACGCAACAGAAACAACAATCAGAGGTAGGAATCGTGTTAGTTACCTTGATACCTAGAAGTAGGGACGAACTGCACGAAGATTGGTCAAGGTTTCGCGAAAATCTCTCCTCTCCCTCTCTCTCTACAAACCGCGGCCTCAATGGTGCAAAATGAAGAGGATTTTGCTTTTTCGCCTATTTATAGGCGGGCGAAATCGCGGGAAAATGAAAATTTCGCGATTCCGATTTTTGCAGCACGATCACCGAGAAATTATAAGAGAGATTCTGGCGTCAGAATTCCAGAACTCAAAACAAATATCTAGGATTTGGGAAAAACGATATCGAAAAACTCAAAAGCGGTGTCGGTTAATCTGCCCCGAAAAACTACTTTTTGCTGTGATGCTCAGACGACAAAACTTCCAACAGAAGAAAGATTGGAAATGTCGAAACAAGTCTGACAACGCGGACGGAATCTTTGTTAGAAGTCCCGAATAGAAAAAGTCTTCATCCATTGCTCGAAAATAGGGTTTCGAAGCAAAGAAATTAGCGTCGGCGGACATCCGAAAAGTGAGACCTATCGTGCGTACAGTCCAGAGTTCCGAAATGAAACGCTGGTCGATGGAAAAATAAAGAGAATCTTTAAATTTTCCCTGAGTTCGAAATCTCACTCAAAACGTTGCTTTAAGAGCGAAATAGCCTATTCTGGACACGCTCGCCCTAAGGCAAGTGTGCAGACGACTCGCACTAACTCCGAAAACAACTACGCAACATTCCTCAAGAAATTCCTGAACTTTCTTCTTCATTAATCTTTCTCAAATGTCAAACTCCTGTCACGCTTACACTGATTCTACGTGTGAGTCGGAAACTTAACTTGTTCTGAAAATCCAGGTCTTACAATACTCCCCTCCAAAAAGAAAGTTTCGTCCTCGAAACTCAGAGTTCTGAGAAAGTCCGGAATACAGTTCCTCGATCTTATCGTCCAATTCTCATGTAGTAGTGCCTGTGTCATCGTTCCTCATAATCTTTACTTAAGCAATCTGCTTTCCCCTTAACTGTTTCACTCTTCTATCCCCACTGCTAACTATCGGCGTCTCAAAAGACAAAACATCATTCAACCTCATGTCGTCTGACTCGATTACATGCGTCAGATCTCTGCTTGAAATGATATCGGTTGGCATTCCGTGCAGTCGCACCATCTTAGCCACTTACTTCTTTACTTTCGGTCGTCCGAAATTCTTCTTAAACTCGGTGCCTCTCTGTCATCTTAAGGTAAATACTCAACTCGTCCTCGTGATCTTCATCTACAGTCCAAAACTCCACTTGTCCGTTCGATAACTCCTAGACGAATCCTCCCCTTGGAAACCGCTAGTCCATTAAAACACCTCCAACTTCGTAACTATCTTTACACACACCAAGAAATCGAACTTCTACTTGGTCACCATTCGAATTAAAACTCGACTTATGTCCTTATTTCTTGTCCCTCACTAATCTTATCCCCTTCAACATCAATTTATTAACAACTTAAAAGATAATCCTCCTCTTAATATCTAACAATCCATTATTATCGTCTTCTTCCTCAAAACTTCCCTCACTCAAACCTATTTACACTTACTGAAATCCCTAACACTTCGCACAAATCGAGACTTATCCTCTAGATGATTAAATCATAACTATACTTCAAGGGATTTAACTAGCCATTTTATCATCCGATCCTTCAACATTCTGAGATTTAACTGTTATCGTAACCGCTAACACCAATAAATCTCTTAAATGTACATAAATCTCAGCTCACTAGGTCAACCTTAGCCCTAGGATTCTCATTCAACTTAGTAAAATTCTCTGGTTAACCGTAATATGCATCATCAAAATCCATAACAAAGTCCCATTGACTCTTAAACTCTGCGAAACTCATCAAAATATAACAACCTCAGGTATTCGTCTTAATACTAACACCTTCCTTTTTGTGACTCAATCACCATCTCGTCAATCAACTTCTTAATCTCTCAATCAAATTCTGACAAACTTCGAGTCCTACACACCTTAGACAGACATTCATAGATTTAAAACCTAAACCTTCACCAAGTTTGGTCCTCTAATGACCTTTAATTCTTCAATACTTCTTAAATGAATATCCGTTTCTTAAAACTATAACTCCTTCATTTACCCCAAACGACCTGATAAGTGTCGTCATGCTTCCACACTCACCACCTGATCCTGATATCCATAATCATAACTTATTATGCTAACATCATTCAAATCTTATCACATGTCATTATGTCCGCAACCTCATAATCAACATCAATCGATCACCGACCTTAACACTCCACACCACCCAGAATTCCTTTACTTCAGGATCTCTCTTATACTACACCTCAATGGTCTTAACCCGAAACTCACCTTCAGGTCTTCAATCTTCTAAGATTCAACTCCTATTGTCACACCTACAACCATAAGATCTTCTACTCGTACGCGATTCTCGACTCTCAAGATCAATCTTAACCCTAAGATTTCAATCCAACTTAGTAAATCTCACGTAGTAATCTTAGCATATTTCTTTGGAATCCATATCAACAACCTCAAGTATTCAACTTATGCTAAAACTTTCTTTCTCCAACTTAATCATTAATTCAACACTTTTCAAGTGAAAATTCATCTCTTAAGACTATAATGTCTCCACATATTAATCAAACGCTTAGCAAAACTTATTCCTCGAACTCGACTATAACAAACTAGTTCAGAGTTAATTCTTCTCACTCTTGCTACCATCAAGCTATCATCTAAAACCTGATTAAATCAAACTTATTTAGTCTCTAATAACTCCCCTCAGCAATCACATAACCTATGACTTCATAACTTCCGAGAAACTACTTAATACTTTTCCAGCATTAAATCTCTTGACTTAGTCTACCTCTACTTGGAGTAATCACACGAACTAACCAATTAATGTCTATACGACACTCATCGACTTCCACAGATTCAAATCTTAATCTTTTACAATCAAATGCTTAACACGAACTTTCCTCCCAAATCCGACTAATCCTCAATCAATTCAAATTCATCTTACCCGTCCTTCTATCAAAGTCCATAACCAGCTGTGATTCCGAATATCACCCCCTCAATATTAGGTTGATCAGGCCTAATACATCGAAGGTGGAAATTTAGAAAAACCCACTGGAACAGTCAATGAGTTCCTATCCTCCAGTAGTCACAAATATCCTAATACTAAATCCTTTAATGATCCCGCTACGGAACTACACACCCTCAACATGACACGTATACTACCCATACGGAATCTCCCTAAGATTCGTTCTTCAGCTACTAGCTTCCTCATAATCGCATCGGTGGAAGGCTACTTTCTAGACTTAGTGTGCTATTCCCAACCTCGTGTAACTCCTATAGTTAAAACACGAGCAACTTCGAATAAGGTCCTACTAGGGATAATAATCATAGGATCATAGTCTAGGTCGTAAATACAAGTTAGGCGCGTCACACTCGCTTCGAAGAGAAAAGAGTAAGTTATTCTAGAATACGAGAACAGTTAAAATATTATCATCGTTCCCACGTTCTTCCTCGTTCGACTCCTCAACTCTTGCTCCTTCCTTGATATGAATCCTTTCCTCTGTAGCAAGTTGTTTTCCTTTCCCAACATTCCTTGATGATTCGCCCTTGAGTGCCTTACAATCTCTGGAGAAATGTCCCGGTTGGTTGCAATTAAAGCATAGTTTTCCCTTGATCTTGCACTTGCTAGCATAGTGCCCTACTTCCCTGCACCTGTAACACGTCACTGCTCTTCCCGAAGTCTTGTTTCCTGTCCCTTCGGTAGCATCATTCCCTTTCATCTTACTATCAGACATTTCCCCCTGGAGTGTCTTGCAGTTCACAGCTAGATGCCCCTCTCGGTTACACTTGAAGCATCTCCGTCCAATCACTGAGCACTTGTTAGCAAAATGCCCAAACTTTCCGCAACGAAAACATATCACAACTTTGTCACCAACTGGCTTCCCTCTAGTATCAGCAGTTGTTGGTTCGTACGCTCTTGAGATAAGATCCCTTCCCTCGGGACGCTGATACGGTCCCCACTGACTGTAACTCTCCCTTCCGTTATAGCCTTGGGAACCTGACCTTATTGGTCCCCCAGCTCTTGTTCGGTTCATTCCTCTTTGTTGATACATTGCTGTCGCCATCAGTCGTTGATGATGCTCACGTGCAGCCTCTTCAGCGCGCATGTAAGCGTCTTCCGCAGCCTGGTTCATCATTGCCTCGATCAGTGTAGCTATTGCCTCCGCCATCCGGTTAAGGTCCACCATCCTATGTCTCATCAAACGTCCGATTAGTACTAACCATACGGTAGCACTAGACAAACCACTCAATCCGATTAAGTAGTACGCAAACAATTAGAGCGAAAATCGCTCTGCAGACAATCAATTTTCACTCTTTGCAGAGTCACACAACCTAGCACAGAAGACCTATTCCCCAAAGACTCCCAAAAGACTCGACTAAGCTCTGATACCACAATGTAACACCCCGATTTCCAGGTGTCACTTTAGTAACCAAAAATAAACTTTACGCGGAAAACAGGTAATTTTTTTCGTTTGATTCCTTTTAAATCAAGCAATAGAAAATAAAGACAAAACCCAACCAACACACAAATATTTACACATGTACAGCCTCAGCTGCACTCCCATGTCACGCGCACTCGCAGTGACTCCAAAGTAGTGTGCCCGTAGGCAAATAGTTACAGATCCAGATGTGTGAGTGAGAAAATCATAATTACAAACCACTAGGAGGAAGTCGGCCTCAAAATGGCCTAAGCAAAGACCCCTATGGTCCGACTGACTCACTGTGATCCCTCAGTAAGAGAGCCACACAAAAGCCATGCGTCGGGAACCTACCCTGTCCCAAAATATGAATGACGAATCAGAGCTATTACAGTAACAACCAACTCAAAAGACTCTAACCACCCATAACCCACACTACTATCATCGACCCTCCCTCGATCAGTCATGAAGTCCGGGTCCTCGTCGAAAGCTTCAGTAATAGTCGTTCCGCTCCGGCTCTTTCCCGCACAACGAATCATCACGAACCGGCTGACGGACGCCTGGCGGCAGGCCGACCGCCCAAGCACAAACATACAAACAAAGCCAAGGCGCTAGGGTCAACTTACAGAATACAATAGGTATACAATCAACATGCGATAAAGGGGGTATATATATATGTTGTATATATATACATATAAGTTATGTATTGCCTACCCTAAGGTATATACATAGCATGTTATCGAATCTCTTACACAATTCAATCATCAAAACACATAACGATGTTTATCAACATCAAATCATAATAAGATGCATTGTGTCACTGCGGAATATGCTGACACAACCCGGATAACGTCACTCTGCTTGGCGACGGAACAAAACAACAACGTCACTCTGCTTGGCGACGGAACAAATCAACGACGTCACTCTGCTTGGCGACGGGACAAAACAACGACGTCACTCTGCTTGGCGACGGGACAAACCAACGGTATTGCCACTTATAGGCTGGGCACCTCGAGACGGTCGTAACACTGGCCTCATGTTTAACCATTTCTGCTCGGGCGTCGCTTATCACCTTTGGCTATAGTCAAGACGGTACAAACTCTACATGGTTTGACCATTTCTGCTTGCTATGCCGAACATCAACAGGCACGATGCAACTCTACATGGATGATCGTTACCTCCTGTTGTGCCAGATATAGTCAGGACCGATTCAACTCTGCATGGCTGATCGTTACTTCCTGTTATACCGAAGTACTCTGCCTGGCACTTCATCGCGTATATGCACGTGTGCAATATGATTATCAAAACCAGAGTCAGTGTCGGTCAATACAACACGACTTGGAGTTAGTGTCGGTCAATACAACACAACTCCCACCACAAAACCCACAAACAAAACCCAGAGTCTGTGCCGGTCAATACAACACGACTCGAACAACACTACCAGGAGTACTAGAGTACTCGGTGACTTTCAATCATCACCATAGCTCACCTCAGTGGCTTTCCCCAATTCCAAACTCTCCAAACCCACAACATAAGTCGACTTTTCCCCGCCTTTCGTAAATATTTTCCCCTTCAGTTCTCCTATGCTTAAACGTTAATAAAAATTGTTTCAATTCGAATTAGCCAAGTTATGAGTTTATTTCTCAAAGTCTAAGTTTCCCAAGTCTTTATTTTTCGAAAGCTCTATCATTCTAAGTTTCCAAAAATCAACCACCCAAAATACATTTCCCGGGGAAAGTCTAGGAATTCCAACGAATCCCAACAAATGGCTAAGTCTCAAACCCCACATTTGAACTTGCCTAGGGTTGTTCATCCAACCCGAAATGTCAAAGATCCCCAGATCAATGAACCCCCACTCCGAAGTTGCGTCAAAACGCTCAATTCAACACATCATCAATATCATAAGTTATGAAACAATCATAACAAGAAATCATCATCATATACAACATCAGATAAAGCATAGGTCTAGTTTATCGACGCCTATCATGCAATCATAGCTAAATATAGCAAGTTGCCCTAACCTCGAGCTGTTCCAGCTTCGCAAACAAAGTTCTCCTCAAACAATTGCTCTGAGTCTTCCAAAGTTCCCTCAACTGAACCTCGGAGAAAAACAAAGCAGAATCCAAACAAAATCGATTAGTTCGATCGCAATACAATACATAAACGATAGACAAAGCATTAAAGCTTCAGAATAGGACAATCAGGTACGAAAAGACAAGTTTTCGAAACCGAAAAACTCCCCCCTAAAGGAAATAGTCCACGGCCTCAAAGGAAAAAGGGCTTCGGCTCTTTTTCTTTGATCAAATCAATTCACAAGGTAGTTTTAGGGTAAAACTAAGGCAAAGAAACTGTCAGAACAATTTTCGGACAATCGGGCCGGAATACGACTACGCAGGGGCATTTTGGTCCAAAATAAAGGCTCAAAACTTCAAAGTTATCAGTTCTGAAAACAAATTTGACAGCAACGATCCTCATGACATCCGTGACAACAAATCCTAAAGGCACGAAGTCAGATTAAGTCTTTTCGACAATAAAGTTTCGAAATGTGAGACAAAAAGAGTTTTGAGTCAATTTTTCAGATCCTGGACAACTGAATCGCAATCAGAGTTTACTGACAGAGGTTTTAGACTCAGGGGAACATAAGGAACATAACCCAAGCGAGAAATCAGAGAAATCGGACAATTTTAGAAAAAGCTCAAAACTTAGAGCACAGAAACGGCTTCAGAAACGCAACAGAAACAACAATCAGAGGTAGGAATCGTGTTAGTTACCTTGATACCTAGAAGTAGGGACGAACTGCACGAAGATTGGTCAAGGTTTCGCGAAAATCTCTCCTCTCCCTCTCTCTCTACAAACCGCGGCCTCAATGGTGCAAAATGAAGAGGATTTTGCTTTTTCGCCTATTTATAGGCGGGCGAAATCGCGGGAAAATGAAAATTTCGCGATTCCGATTTTTGCAGCACGATCACCGAGAAATTATAAGAGAGATTCTGGCGTCAGAATTCCAGAACTCAAAACAAATATCTAGGATTTGGGAAAAACGATATCGAAAAACTCAAAAGCGGTGTCGGTTAATCTGCCCCGAAAAACTACTTTTTGCTGTGATGCTCAGACGACAAAACTTCCAACAGAAGAAAGATTGGAAATGTCGAAACAAGTCTGACAACGCGGACGGAATCTTTGTTAGAAGTCCCGAATAGAAAAAGTCTTCATCCATTGCTCGAAAATAGGGTTTCGAAGCAAAGAAATTAGCGTCGGCGGACATCCGAAAAGTGAGACCTATCGTGCGTACAGTCCAGAGTTCCGAAATGAAACGCTGGTCGATGGAAAAATAAAGAGAATCTTTAAATTTTCCCTGAGTTCGAAATCTCACTCAAAACGTTGCTTTAAGAGCGAAATAGCCTATTCTGGACACGCTCGCCCTAAGGCAAGTGTGCAGACGACTCGCACTAACTCCGAAAACAACTACGCAACATTCCTCAAGAAATTCCTGAACTTTCTTCTTCATTAATCTTTCTCAAATGTCAAACTCCTGTCACGCTTACACTGATTCTACGTGTGAGTCGGAAACTTAACTTGTTCTGAAAATCCAGGTCTTACACCATTAATGCCAAGACTCTTCACAACATGAAGCTGATTGAGAAAGTTGTTGTAAAGCTAGTCAAGGAATTCGCTGATGAGTTGGCTCTGAGGCGAATCTACGTCGATGGCTACCCACTTTGGTCCAAGGAGGACTCTCCAGAAGCCATTGTGGAATATCTGAACGCCTTGAAGGATGAAGGCGTTGATGTAGATCGTGAAGGAAGAAAAGGAAGGAATTTTTGCTTTTTGAGCTATTTATAGGCAGGCGAAATCGCGGGAAAATGAAAATTTCGCGATTTCGATTTTTGCAGCACGATCACCGTGGAATTCTAAGAGAGATTCTGGCGTCAGAATTCCAGAACTCAAAACAAATATCTAAGATTTGGGAAAAACGATATCCAAAACGCCAAAAGCGGTGTAAGTTAGTCTGTCCCGAAAAACTACTTTTTGCTGTGATGCTCAGACAACAAAACTTCCAACAGAAGAAAGATTGGAAATGTCGAAACAAGTCTGGCAACGCGGACGGAATCTTCATTAGATGTCCCGAATAGAAAAAGTCTTCATCCTTCGCTCAAAACTAAGGTTTCGAAGCAAAGAAATTAGCGTCGGCGGACATCCGAAAAGTTAAACCTATCGTGCGTACAGTCCAGAGTTCCGAAATGAAACGCTGGTCGATGGAAAAATAAAGAGAAACTTTAAATTTTCCAAGAGTTCGAAATCTCACTTAAAACGTTGCTTTAAGAGCGAAATAGCCTATTCTGGACATGCTCGCCATAAGGCAGGTGTGCAGACGACTCGCACTAACTCCGAAAACAACTACGCAACATTCCTCAAGCAATTCCTGAACTTTCTTCTTCATTAATCTTTCTCAAATGTCAAACTCCTGTCACGCTTACACTGATTCTACGTGTGAGTCGGAAACTTAACTTGTTCTGAAAATCCAGGTCTTACAATACTCCCCTCCAAAAAGAAAGTTTCGTCCTCGAAACTCAGAGTTCTGAGAAAAGTCCGGAATACAGTTCCTTGATCTGGTCTTCCAATTCCCCTGTAGCATTGCCCGTGTCATTGTTCCTCATAACCTTTACTTAAGCAAGTTGTTTTCCCCTTAACTGTTTCACTCTTCTATCCCCACTGCTAACTGTCGGTGTCTCAAAAGACAAACCATCATTCAACTTCATGTCGTCTGGCTCGATCACTTGCGTCGGATCTCTTCTTGAAATGATACCGGTTGGCATTCCGTGAAGTCGCACAATCTTAGCCACTTACTTCTTTACTTTCGGTCGTCCGGAATTCTTCTTAAACTCAGTGCCTCTCTGTCATCTCAAAGTAGATACTCAACTTGTCCTCGTGATCTTTATCTACAGTCCAAAACTCCACTTGTTCGTTCGATAACTTCTAGACGAATCCTCCCCCTTGGAAACCGCTAGTCCATTAAAACACCTCTAACTTCGTAACTATTTTTTTACACACACCAAGTAATCAAACTTCTACTTAGTCACTATTCGAATTAAAACTCGACTTATGTCCTTATTCCTTGTCCTTCACTAATCTTATCCCCCTTCAACATCAATTTATCAACAACTTATAAGATAATCCTCCTCTTAATATCTAACAATCCGTTTTTACCGTCTTCTTCCTCGAAACTTCCCTCACTCAAACCTATTTACACTCACTGAAATCCCTAACCCTTCGCACAAATCGAGACTTATCCTCTAGAAGATTACATCATAACTATACCTCAAGGGACTTAACTAGCCATTTTATCATCCAATCCTTCAACATTCTGAGATTTAACTGTTATCGTAACCGCTAACACCACTAAATCTCTTATGTGTACATGAATCTCAGCTCATTAGGTCAACCTTAGCCCTAGGATTCTCATTCAACTTAGTAAAATTCACTTGTTAACCGTAATATGCATCATCAAAATCCATAACAAAGTTTCATCCACTCTTAAGCTCTAAGAAACTTGTCCAAACATAACAACTTCAAGTATTCATCTTAATACTAACACTTTCCTTTTTGTCACTCAATCACCATCTTGTCAATCAACCTCTTAATCCCTCAATCAAATTCCGACAAACTTCGAGTCCTACACACCTTAGATAGACATTCATAGATTTAAAACCTAAACCTTCACCAAGTTTGGTCCTCTAATGACCTTTAATCCTTCAATACTTCTTAAATGAATATCAGTTTCTTAAAAACTATAACTCCTTCACTTACCCAAACGACCTGACCAGTGTCGTCATGCTTTCACATCCACAACATCACATGGTCATTATGTCCGCAACCTCATAATCAACATCAATCGATCACCAACCTTAACACTCCACACAACCCAGAATTCCCTTACTTCAAGATCTCTCTTATACTACACCTCAATGGTCTTAACCCGAAACTCACCTTCAGGTCTTCAATCTTCTAAGATTCAACTCCTATTGTCACACCTTCAACCATAAGATCTCCTACTCGTA